>NC_141875.1:713117339-713420369 GCF_056163025.1 Triticum urartu | reverse complement strand
CCAAAGCCAAAGTTCTCAGATGCTGCACTTAGACTCAGTGCTTCGAAGCCACCCTTGAAGATGTGGGTGGCTAAGAAAGCTTAACTCTCTTTTGCTGGGAAAGGTCTCCAGCCGAAAACCAAAATCGTCTGAAGCTATTGCTGGGGACCTTAAACATCTTGTAGGGCGCAAGATCAAATGCCCAAATATGCTGAGGATGCCACTGCTTTGTGTGTCAACCTACTATTGTAGTGACAAGTTCAACAGTTGTTGCTGATACTTTTGGTTTATCGAAAGTGAAGACTATGTACTTATAACACAAACAAATAAAAATATTTTTTAATATAAATAGTTGATTGTTGACTTTTAACTTCATCGTTCTTGACTTCTTGTTAATTGTTTTATACTCAACATATTACTAATGCTTTTTTATGTATATTATCTTTTTGAGGCATAGCTAAGGGGATCATTAATGCAATCACATCCATGTATGTTGAGGTTATATGTTTTTCACACAATTATAATATTTATAATTACGGTAATATGATACTCCCTCCATTCCACAATGTAGTGCTTCCTCTATCAACGTGCTTCAACTTTGACCGTAAATTTAACTGCCAAGACCGATTGCGGCAGGAGCAAAAGTTATATCAGTGAATTCGTATTCGAAAGAAGTTTTTAATTATGTAACTTTTTCTCTCGCCGCAGTCGGTCTCGTTCGTTAAATTTATGGTCAAAGTCCGACCTTGAAAAGCGCGGGCGCACTATATTTTAGAATGGAGGGAGTACTAGTGGATACTACATTTTTTGTAAAAATATGTTTTGGCTATCAACTATGTCATGCGATTTCTAAAAAAACTTTTATTAAATAGATTTCACCCTAAATATTAACAAACCATATCTATCACAATATTCCACAAATAATTTTATGCCGCTTAACATATTGGGGTGTGTTTATATTTATCCTTGTCCATAGGATCCATAAATTTCAACAATTTTGACACAATGCACTAAAATAACCAATAACCAGATAAAGGTAGAGAATTCTAGAGTGTATTAGATGTCAACAAGTGGTATGTCGTCAAATCTGCTGAAACCATCGCTCCTTGGCAACACTTGTGTTGGTGTTTAATTATGTAACTCAAACTCTTTCTCTCAGTTTGGGTATTTCCTCTTTGGAGGGAGCAATGTAATGTTTATCTTGGAGAAGTCATGCTTGTTACTTATGCCTAGTTTTCCTTGGGAATTTTTTCTAAGGATTAAAGTTTTCCTTGGGAATTTTATCAGAATTTTGGAGACTTAGAATCCTTGGGATTTTTTCCTATATTATTTTTTATTCATATGATTGAATCCCATAGTTTTTTTCTAAGGATTACTTTGTACAATGTTTCATACGAATTTTATTATCCACTGAAATCACTTTGAAGGAATCCTTTGTTTTTTTCGGTGACGCGATCAAACAAATCAAAATCTTGTAGGATTGAGACAAGCTTGACATTCCAATCCTATGTTTTTTCCTATTCTCAAGTTTGTAGACTCTTGTGAAGCAAAGAGGCCCTTAGTAGTGTATTCACATAGTGTTGCTTTTTTAAATCTTAGATACATTTCCAGTGTTGTTTCTGTAGTTAGCCTTCATAATAGTTCAATCTAGTTTGTGCATCACGTAATGAAGGTCCAATTTGTTATTGGAAACCGTTGTGACAAACCACATTCTTATAGTGATTCTGGTGTTAGATTTGAGCAATGAATTTTGTTGTGAAAAATATCTACCTAACCATCAATCAATCCCCAATCAACGAAAAAAAAATCGTCGGCCATTCCTTTTTTGGCTTTGTCCATGTCATGTTCAAGTTTTTTTTGAAAAGGAGGATAGCCCCCGGCCTATACATCAAAGTGATGCATGCAGCCATATTATCTAACGAAAGTAGAATACAAAATATGAGGTCCAGTATTGGCTCACAAAAGTAGCCAAATCAAAATAAAATAGAAAATGCCACAGCCGGTGAAAGAATAGGCTACAATGACTAAACACCTAGCCTATTAATTATTAGTTTGCCATCCAAATTGGTTGAAGATAATCCGTGCTACCATCTCCCAGCTGCGGTTGCACCCAGTAGGCAAAAGCTCCTCGAAGTCCGCATGAGTGAGTAACGACCACGTACGGATCCATGCAGTGGCCCTGTAAATAACCTACAAAAAGTTGGTGAAATTTTTTCTACTAAAGAGCATATCATTTCTGCAGTTCAATATGGCCCAAAATAGTGCACATTCCCTATCTAAATATGTGTCACAATATTTGTTTCTACTTCATTTAGTCATGTTCAAGTTAATAAAGCAGAACTGTTCGGTTGTATCAGTGCACTTCCCCAGGTATAATGTTTTCATTTTGACTTCTCTACTATTTTTGGATGTAACATTTTGTTTGCCTTTGCCTGGTTCTTGATCACATCCCCACCTTCAGCAGGAGGAAGAAATAAGCTAAGCTTTGCTCGTTTGAGCTGGTCAATTAAGTCAAGCAAGGGGAATGATAATCCAACAAACAAAATATGTAGGGAAAAATATATTGTCCTGATGGACAATGGACAAAATCTCTATTATAACACACCTGCAATTTGGATATTCTGATACAGCCAACCCATCAATGAATAAATAGAACACGTGGCCACACTGCAAACCTCGAAACTTCAACGGGACAATGGAGCTATACATCCTAAGTTACAGACTCGGACGTAGGCTAATAGGAGAACACACAAGATCATATATTTCTATGAAATACACTGGTTCTCGGCTAATCTGTCACATTAGACCGGGTCGAGAATGGAAGGGGAGGCGGGGTGTTGTGAGGGCGGCCCGGTCAAGGTTGCTCATCTTCTTCTCCTTCCCCTGTTCCTTCTTTATAACTTGCTGCTGTTTCTTCTTGCCGCCATCACCGGAATCTTTAACAAACGAGGAGGAGGAGGGAGAGGAGGAGGGCGTGTTCTTGGGGAGCACCTGGACATCCGAAGGCCCACAGCAGAACCCCATGTCTGAAGCTAGCTACCTCGCCTCTCTTCTTCCTTTGTCTCTGAGGTAACTCTGCTCTTTGCTAACTTATCCGTGCGTGTTTATGTTGGCAAACGATATGCTCCCATCGACCTGTTTTTATAGTGGAAAAGAGTGGCTCGATGCAAACTTCCAGTGGAAGGTTTCTACGCTCTCTATAATTTAAAAATCACAGTATTATATATATTTTGCTTCATTCGAGCTCGAGCACATGTTCGCTGGCACCTGCACCCGTTGCAACCACGACGGCCTCTCTCTCCTTTCATCGGCAGTGACGCACGCACGAACCTTAAAAAAATGTCACGTACGCACACCTCGAAGCAGTCAGGTATTGACAGGTGGGCCTAGGGACACTTCTTGTCCACTTGTCAGTAAGTAGGGTCTGTGCATCATGGCTTGTTGAATTTTCCGTAGCCTTGTTGATAGAATAGGATAATGTCGATCATGGAGCGTTGACCGGTGACTCAGCCCAGAGATGAGCTTCCTTGGCCGGCAAGGTTCTTTGGTTACAAACTTCCATTTGTTTCTACGTTCGGGAGAAGATGGGATTTTTGTGTAACTAGGAAATGCGCACATGCAATGCACGTTAATATTTAGGCAATATATTAATTGCATGCACATATTAGGTATTTGTGTGTTAATTTTGTGATTAGTGAAATATTTGGTATGATATTAATTGCATGTTAAACACATTGAACGCTCGACATTGGAGCAGTCTAGGTCGTGGGATTGACTTAGTTTGATGGCCGAGATTAGTTGGATCTGCTCCTTTGAATATTTTTATATTGGTATAGATAATATCTCAATTGTATTATTTAACAAAAGGTGTAAAAAACCACCCACACATAGGATAGTTTGAATCATTTGAGGATCGCTCACCATGCCCTGCCGCACGTAGGATAGTTGTCCCAACTTTTCATAATATGCTGGAGGAGACTTAGAAATATGTCTAGCTCCACAATAAAATCCGTCCGAATTGAATTTGCCGTCGCTTGCTTGGTTGTGGGAGGAGCACGATGACAAGAAGAAGAAGAACAACAATTGTGTCACACTTAGAACAATAGAGGGAAACTCATGGTTGTTGTCGCGGAACCAATATCACGGCTAGGTAGCGACTCTGCCCGTGATCTCCCATTGTGCAAACTAACTGCACACAAGACAAGTCCACGACCACAAGTGGACGACCAAATCAACTCCACACAATACTTCAACACATGCCTGACGAGGGCACTAACCCATCAGCCCCTGGAAGTGGCGAGACGGGGTTGAAGTTGGGGCACCACCATTTTTCGATGCCACAACTCCTCGTCCATCTAAATGGCGTCGTTACAAACACCAAACTCTAATCCTAGCTACATGCCGAACACACTACAAAACCGGGGTCCCCACCTCCCGCCACCAAAGTAGCATATGAAGAGGGTGGGACCACCGGCCTCGTGGGACGGAAGAGCTGAATATCTATAGAAATGACGTATCTAGGAGGCTCCAGTCGTGTCTTGGTTGAGGGAAAAGGAAAAAATGATTTATTTATAATGTGGAGTAGAATGAAACCTGCCGATTATGCCCTGGAATCGAAAGTGGGTGCAAGCTGTTCGTTTGGTTTACCATGCTACTTCTATCAACTTTTGTGATAGAGAAATGTTTGGTTTAGTGAATTTTGATCAGCTAGGCCAAAGATCCTCAATGCACATACTTTTTTTTTTTGAGGTGAACATACCCAGTAGGCCGAACCTATGTAAGTTTTGGCCACCGGATAAAAAAAGTGGTGCACACAAGTGATGTAGGCTTATCTTTGCTCGCGTTCCCCAAAGAATTAAGTCAAGCCAGGAGAATAACAATCCAACAACAAAAATTAATAATCCCAATAACAATGAACATAATCTCTATATTTTAAAAAGAAACACCTGTAATTCGGATCATCAAATACAACCAACCCATCAATGAATAAATCACAGGCTAATAGGAAAACCTACAGGATGGTACGTGCGCGCAGCCCGGGGCGAGAATGAAATACACCTGTAATTCTCCGTTAATCTATTGTTACAGAAGACCGGGGCGAGAATGAAAAGGGAAGTGGGGGCGTCGTGAGCGCAGCCCGGTCAAGATTGCTCCTTTTCTTCTTGTTGAGTATATGTGTTATGTGCATATTGTATTAGGTCCGTCTTCTAATTCCTTGTATAGTTGAGATGCGTGGCCCATCTTTGTACATCATATATACGTGCCTATGCACGAGAGCAATACATCGTGCAATCCTAATCTCCTATATGGTATCAGTTTCCGGGTTCTAACCATAGCCTTCCGCCTCCGCCGCCGTGCTCCTCCGCACCGCCACCGCCGCCTAGCCGCCGCCGTTCGCGCGCCTCACGCGCCGGCCGCCGCTCCTCCGACTCCCTGTGCGTGCGTGCTCCTCCAGCCGCCCACCCGCTAGCCTCCCGCCCGATCGTCTCGGCTCCGCCAGCTGCTTCCCGCCCGGGTCACTCGCCTCCCGCGTGCGCGCCCTCGCGCCGGCCGTCACGCACGCGCTCGCTCCTAGCCGCGGTAAGTCGTACACGCGCGCGACGAATCCAGCCGCATAGCGCGCCCCATCCTGCCGCCAAGTCGCTGCTTTTTTCTCCATCGCCAAGACAATCAGCCGCTTCAGACAACATGACGTCCCGTCACATGCATGTGCATGCATCAAGGAACTTTGGATCTTCTAAGCTCACGAGCACCGGATTCAGTACTTCACCGGCCACACCTACGGCATATAGCCCTGCTTCAGGAACTGCCATCCCGCCGCCGGTGCCCTACGGCGCGGCCCCGTCAGCCCGTCCTGACTGGTCGCACGGCTCGGCTCCGCTGCCCCCGCTGGCGTACGTCGCCGCCCCACTGCCGGCGCTCTCCAGCCAGTCCGTCGTGGCCCCGTCGCCGGTGCCATCTTTGTCCGTTGACCCCTTGCTGTTGCGCGGGGCGTTCAACGCGCCCGTGTACGGGGCTCCCACGTACTGGTGGGGGTTGTCAGCAGACCAGCACTCGCCCACTGGGCAGCATCTAGACGACGCCTAGCACCTGCAGCATCTGTCAGCGGGCCAGCAGGTTTTTCCGGCGGGCTATTCGGCCTACCCGGCACCGCAGTCGCAGCCAGGGCTACTTCACATACCCTCTGGAGAGTACCCACTGCCGCTGCCGAGCGGTGGCTACGGCCTCCCCATGGCGTCTCCGTCTCCCTCGCCGGCCCTGCCGCCGGCGCCTTGGGACCCGGTGCTCCTTCCCGCACTACATGCCGCTCCTACGCCGAATAACTACACCGGAGGTGATGATTGGTACATGGACACCGGGGCTACGGCTCACATGTTTGCTCATCCTGGTAATCTTGCCTCCTTCACTCCCGTCACCACCGACCGCCGCATCATTGTCGGCGACGGTTCCACACTCCCTATCACACATGTCGGGCACACTTCTTTCCCTTCCAATTCCATGCCTATTACTTTGTCTAACATACTTGTGTCACCTCATCTTATTAAGAACCTTGTTTCCGTTCGTCGTTTAACTCGTGAAAATCCTGTTACTGTTGAATTTGACGAGCTTGGGTTTTGTGTCAAGGACGCTCGAACCAGGATGGTACTTCACCGATGTGACAGCCTCGACGAGCTCTATCCGGTGCATTCGCCGTCCACCTCCACCACCGCACCGGTTGCTCTCTCCGCCGGCGTCGATCTCTGGCACGCTCGTTTGGGCCATCCCAACCCTGTCACCCTTCGTCATATTCTTAGGAGTTTCAGTTTCAGTTGCCATAAGATAGAGGATCACACCTGTCATGCCTGACGTCTCGGCAAACATGTTCGCCTCCCGTTTAATAACTCCACCACCATTGCTTTTTTTCCTTTTCAATTGATTCATAGCGATGTGTGGACCTCTCCGGTTCCAAGTAATTCGGGCTATTTATATTATCTGGTTATCCTTGATGACTATTCTCATTATGTGTGGACTTTTCCTTTGCGCAGAAAGTCGGATGCGCTCTCCACCTTGACGGCTTTTTACTCCTATGTCAGCACGCAGTTTGGGCGTCCCATCCTTGCTCTTCAGACTGACAATGGAAAAGAGTTCGACAACCTTGCTTTCCGCACTTTTCTGTCGCATCACGGCACAATTTTTCGTCTCACATGTCCGTACACTTCCCAGCAGAACGGTCGAGCCGAACGCGTCCTTCGCACTCTGAACGACTGCATTCGCACGCTCCTGTTCCATGCTAATGTGCTGCCTCGTTTCTGGCCGGACGCACTCGCTACTGCTTCTCTTCTCCTTAACCTTCGCCCTTGCCGTCCACGGTGGAACTATGCACCTCACCATCTTCTTTTCGGTACGCCCCCATCTTATGATGGCTTGCGTATTTTTGGGTGCCTTTGCTATCCTAGCATTGCCGAGTCGGCTCCTCAAAAACTCGCACCTCGTTCTGTCGCTTGCATCTTCATCGGCTACCCCTCCAGCTCCAAGGGATATCGGTGCTACGATCCCGTCTCTTACAGTGTGTTCACTTCCCGGCACGTTTACTTTGATGAGCATGTGTTTCCGTTTCACCAGGTACCCCCGGCTGTTCCTCCCGACACCGGTGACGCGGGCTCCTCGACGCCTCTCCCAGGGCGCTCGCGCGCCTCTCTTGGCCCGCCCCCTGGCTTTGAGGCGCGCCCCCCGCATGCGGGGCCTCCTCCAGCCGCGGTGCTGGCACACCCGACGCCCCCGACGTTGGCGCCCGCGACCCCCTCGGCGCCCCCGGCGCTTGTGGCCCCCTCGGCCCCCTCGCGCCCTCGGCCCCCTCGGCGCCCGCGGCACCCTCGGCGCCCGCGGCCCGCCCGGCGCCTGTGGCCCCCTCGGCACCCCCGGCGCCTGTGGCCGGTCCGGTCACCCGTGCCCGTACGGGCATCTTTCGCCCGAGCTCGTGCTACGCCTCGGATGACTACGTCCATGCGGCGTCCACCTCTGAGTCGTCGCCGTTGCCGTCCTCCGTTCGAGCCGCTCTTCGTGACCCGCTCTGGATGGCTGCAATGCAAGAGGAATTTGACGCCCTGTTGCGCAACCGGACGTGGCAGCTTGTTCCTCGTCCTCGGCACGCCAACGTGATTACCGGGAAGTGGGTCTTCAAACACAAGCTCCGTCCTGATGGTACCCTTGATTGCTACAAAGCGCGCTGGGTCGTTCATGGCTTCCGACAGCGTGCTGGCATAGACTTCACCGACACCTTCGCTCCGGTCGTCAAGCCTGGCACGATACGCACGGTTCTCCACCTTGCGGTCTCCCGTGCGTGGCCGGTGCACCAGATGGACGTCTCCAACGCCTTCCTCCATGGTCACCTTGAGGAGCAGGTCTTCTGCCAGCAGCCCACCGGGTTTGTTGACCCGGCGCTTCCCGACCACGTGTGCCTGCTTTCGCGGTCCTTGTACGGACTCAAGCAGGCTCCGCGCGCTTGGTACCAGCGCATCGCGGTGTTTATCCACCAGCTTGGGTTCCGCTCTACCCGCTCAGGCGCCTCGCTCTTCGTCTATCATCAGGGCTCTGACACAGCCTACTTGCTGCTCTATGTCGACGACATCATCCTGACGGCATGTACGGCTGGTCTCCTCAGTCAGCTCACGGCTCGTCTTCGCGCTGAGTTCGCCATCAAGGACTTGGGTCCTTTGCACTACTTCCTCGGTGTCGAGGTGGTGCGCCGTCCGGATGGCTTCTTCCTTCATCAGCAGAAGTACGCCCACGAGCTCCTGGAGCGCGCCGGCATGCTTAACTGCAAGCCCGCCGCTACGCCTGTTGATACGAAGGCCAAGCTTTCTGCCACGGATGGTTGTCCTGCTTCAGATGCTCATTTCTATCGGTCTATCGTTGGTGCTCTCCAGTACCTCACCCTGACTCGACCGGAGATCCAGTATGCCGTGCAGCAGGTGTGTCTTCATATGCATGCTCCTTGCGACGTTCACTGGGCTGCCGTCAAGCGGATTCTCCGCTATATCTGTGGCACTATGAATCTTGGCGTCACGCTTCACGCCTCCGCCGACACCGCCCTCACCGCCTACTCCGATGCAGACTGGGCGGGCTGCCCTGACACTCGTCGCTCCACTTCGGGCTATTGTGTCTACCTTGGACCCTCACTTATCTCGTGGTCGTCCAAGCGGCAGCCTACGGTCTCTCGTTCCAGTGCTGAGGCTGAGTATCGTGCGGTGGCCAACGCCGTCGCCGAGTGTTCGTGGCTTCGTCAGCTGCTTCAGGAGCTCTCTTGTCCTGTTGACCATGCCACGGTGGTCTACTGCGACAACGTCTCGGCGGTCAACCTCTCCGCTAACCCGGTACATCATCGACGGACCAAGCATATTGAGTTGGATATTCATTTTGTTCGGGAACAGGTGGCCCTTGGCCATATTCGTGTTTTACACGTCCCTACTTCACAACAATTTGCTGATATCATGACCAAGGGCTTGCCTACGGCGTCATTTGAGGAGTTCCGGTCCAGTCTTTACGTCAGCCGCGGTGCCGCTTCGACTGCGGGGGGTGTTGAGTATATGTGTTATGTGCATATTGTGTATTGGGCCCGTCTTCTAATTCCTTGTATAGTTGAGATGCGTGGCCCACCTTTGTACATCATATATACGTGCCTATGCACGAGAGCAATACATCGTGCAATCCTAATCTCCTATACTTCTCCTTCCTCTCTTCCTTCTTCAGAGCATCTCCAACAGCCGCGCTAAACAAGCGCCGTGCCGCAAATTTGGTCATTTTAGCGCGCGCGCAACCCGGCGGGTGGCTCCAGCGGACGCGCAATAACGCACGCGGTATAAGGAGTTGGGTGCGCGGTCAGATCCGCTATCTCGCGCGATGTATTTGGGGCGCCCGCTTCCGCGCGCGGCACACTCGAGCGCTCGCGCCGCACTCTCTCCTCTCCGCCTCCTACGCCCCGCGCGCGCCGCCGCCGGCGAACTGCACCCATGGACGCACACGCTGGCACCCCGCTCACCCCATCCTAGAGCAGCGACCCCTCCACCGCTACCGCCGCCGCCGCAAACCCTAGCCCGGGTCACTACTAGGAAAAAGGTTTTTAACGACCGTATATGTGGCCATTAAAAGTCGCATTGTTGTCGTTAAATGTCAATAACGACCACAATATGCCGGTCATAGTAGGCTCCATCGTTAAAACTAATTTTCTGGTCGTTATTCTTATAACAACGGGATAGTGTGTGGTCGTCATCCCTAAGGCAATAACAACCACAATTATAGTATTAGCAAGCACTTTTGTCATCGCTAATAATTTTATATCATTTCCATTCAACCACCTATAGAATCCTTAGTAGCATCCAACGCTTAAATGTTATCCGCATTAATTAGGAAGCAAAAGAATCTCAATATTGAAAGGGTCATAGCCTCTTTTATTAATAAAAGTAAGATCAACTAACAAAATTCCGACATACAAATCTGGAATTAAAACGGCATTTAAGACATTTGAGTCAAAAACACTCCTTACATGACCAATGTACTTCTCATATCTAATTTGGAAATGAAAAAACTAGAAAATATATTCTTTATTAATCTTCAATCGAGGGGCGCCATCATTGTTTGAATGGATATAATTCTTCATCGGTGACTAATACCTCCTCATGCTTCTTTATACCAAGGTGCTCCATCATTCCTACAAAATGTTGAGTAAGTTATAAAAGTCAGTTCACATAAATAAATTGGCACAAAGTATATCGGCAGATAAAATCAATATATGAGAGCAACTTACTTGAGCATGTTGGCTTTTATGAGGAGTCTGGTAGACCTCTGAGAATTGTCAGAAATTGGCACAAAGTACATGACATAAGACGAAGTCATATCTGGCCACTTAGTTACAAATGGATATTTGTTGCAAGTAAAAACTAAAAGAAAGTACTTGTATATGCCCTGAGTGACAAAATAGAACATAACTAGAAGGCATTAATGGTTATAGACCTAGAGAGCATCAATATATAATATGAATGATCATAATGGAATTCAAATGCAAACATCCGTGCCTCTTATTAAAATCAGACAGGAGCACCGACCGCCGGGAGCAACTGCAAACACAAGATACAATAAAACAAGAAACCACTGTGGTGCCAAAAACATTTTTTGCCGAAGATAATTAAAGTGCACAAAGGGTATGTTGGAAATAATGATGGCGTGTGTTGTGTTGTATCTGGGTTGTACGCAGAACAAATACCTAGTATACTAGGATTAAAACTTGTAACCAAGTAGGTTAGCCTGTGGTAGTCCTAGCTGCTATATATACGCATGCATACCCTTTTGTAAACATTGAACAACAACGAGAAATAAAAGAAAAGAATCAGGCCCAATACAAGGCAATACGCCCAATTTTTTGTCTATACGTGTGTATTAGTACGTTTCCAGCCGTGAGGACCGATCAACGCAAAGATCAATTAGGTGCTGTGTACGTGTGTGTTGCTTCAGGCTTGAATGAATTATCTAGATACTAGCTTTGGTACTGCGTGTTGCTTCGGCCAGTTTGGGACAGGAATCAAACTGCTTGTTCTCTTTTACAAAATCCTCACATATGAACAATCAATTTCCATGTACAAATAAATATAATCTATTGACTAATTATTATACAGGCTAAATCATACCTCACGCATTGGCATGATTACTGCAGAAGACAAATACCATCTTCTCTGAACTTAAAGTTCAGAATGAACTTAATACATTTTTCGAGACCAGCAAAAACTGTGATCTCAAACGGATTTTTCTGACCTTAGTATTCAAACCTGTAGAAATAAAAGAAACCAAATCAACACTATACTTATTGGAACTGATTCAAGAACAACTAGACCTATGCAAAATCATCTTCTCTGTACAAAACAACTTAAGCGATTAGTATCTTCCTAAAATACCTTAATTGGAGAAAGGTCATCTAAGAAAAACATGTCAGGAAGAGCTTGCTCGACCACTCCGCTAATTCTCTTCTTTCACAAATAAATCTGCATCAAGGAATAAGAGAATCTTCACGGTCAGGTGTTCCTTGGTGTTGTGGCGACGCATGCGCCTCCTCCTCCCTGCTCAGATCCTACTCCCACGGGAAGAACAAATCGGTCCCTGCCCCCGCCGCCTCTCTATCCTCCTCACCCCAACAATGCGTGGAAGGCCGGTCTAGGGTTAGCCCGTACCTCTCCTGCTCGGCTTCCTCCCAATGGCCGTGGATGTGGAGGGCATGGATGTGTTGTATCTTGGGAGATGGGTGGACGAGGGTCATAACCGAAGGCGGAGGCCATGCTCATGGCGGCGGATCGGGTGGAAGAGGAAACGAGAGAGAAGCGGCTGGCAATGTGGGAGATGAAACGAGGGAGAGGGGGTGAGATTAGGAAGGTGAGGATATTAAAGGAGGAGGAGATTGGGTCAATGACGACAACACCCATGGGCTTAAAAAAGAGTAATTTGGTGTTTGTTACATGTAGTTTTTTTCCTGGGGGGGTTGTTACACGATAGTTGGTAGCCTTAGCCTGATCTCCACCATGCAAGGTTCGCTTATAGTTTTCTAACGACCAAGAGTTTCTTCCTCTCATCGTTAATGATAGTTTTTCTAGTAGTGGGTGGCGTTGGCCTCGCCTCTGTCGGAGCTCCTCCGACCATCGGCCTCGCGCGCGGCCTTTTCATGCCGCCGCGGATGACCTCGGCGGCGGGTGGCATCACGCCGGCGCCGGCCCGAGCCGCCGTCCCCTCCTCGAAGCTCCCCAATGCGGCGCGGCCAAAGAAGGGCAAGACATCGGTGAAGAAGAACAAGGTGGCGGACGGCTCCGGCACCTCGAAGGCGAGGAGGAAGAAGCTTGCAGGGCGTGCGACGGGCGCGGTGGCTACCGAAGCGCTGGCGAGCTCACTCGTTGAGCTGGCGGCCGACGCGCACAACATGTTCGACGAAATGCCTCCAAGGTAAAAAAAATTCTAACTTTTCTTTTCTTGTTATTTTTTCAATGCATTCATATAGATAGCTTATTTGCATTGTTCAAAAAACTTCGTAGTCTCAGTGATGATGCATACATGTCAACTATGGGTGTTGGCTCCAACAATTCGCATTGGTCTTAAACCAATGACATGCATTTTGAAGACCATGCATTGAACTTGTGGGCATGAACTTTTATTCATCAATTTGTTTGTGTGACATTTTATATGTCATGTTCATTGCATTTTGAATGTTAGAAATTTATTTTGTGTCCAAAATGCCATATATGCAATGCCCCGGCGAGTCGCGTGCGCTGCATTTTTTGCGCGCTGCTGGAGCGGCGCGCGCTGCATTTTAACGCGGCTGTTGAAGCCAGCGCTGGTGGCCGCGCAAAACCAGGCGAATGGCGCGCGGCAAACTAGTTTTTAGCACGCGGCGCGAAGCGCGGCTGTTGGAGGTGCTCTTATACCCTGTTGTTTCTTGTTCTTGCCACTGTGGCCGGAATCTTTAGCAGCCGATGACGAGGAAGACGGCGACCATGAGGATGAGGTGTTCTTTGGGAGCACCTGGACATCTGAAGGGCCGCTGCAGAATCCCATGGCTGCCCTGCTAGCTACTACCGCACCACCTTTTGATATTTTCTTCTCTAATTCCTTTGTTTCGTCTGCTCTTCTTGGCTAGTGATTCGTGTGTGTGTTTCTGTTGGAAAAACAGGGCTCCTGGTGACCATTTTATAGGAGAGGACAGCCAGCTCCGACCTTCCAGCAAGATTCGCTGCTCACATTCGAGCACATGGTGGCCTGCACCTGCACACGTCGCAACAACAACGATTTTGCATTCCATCGACAGTGACGCACCCACGTGCCGCATACTTGCGTCGCGCGGCAGCAAGTGTCTAACAGGTGGGCGCCTGGGCTCTCATGGAGTCATGGTCCACCTGTTAGTCTGTAGTATTGTGGCGCTGTTGGTACTTGCAGTCTACCAGGGCTGTTGAATGGTTGCTTGGTTGGCAAGGTCCCAATGATAAAGACTTTCAGTCGTTTTCTCCATTTTCTTTGGAAAATGATTTATTCATGTGGAGCAGAATGAAGACCTGCCACTTAATTATCTCCCTTGAAGGATAGTGGGAGGTAGCCGTTTGGTTTTACCATGTGTCTTCTATCACCTTTTTTATTATTTAGAGAAAATCTTACTGTTAATATATTTTGATGAGTTGGATC
Source organism: Triticum urartu (assembly GCF_056163025.1). Taxonomy (NCBI): domain Eukaryota; kingdom Viridiplantae; phylum Streptophyta; class Magnoliopsida; order Poales; family Poaceae; genus Triticum; species Triticum urartu. The sequence goes on along the minus strand of NC_141875.1, from coordinate 713,406,203 downwards.
TAAAAATTTCACCATCGATACTTATTTTAGAGAAGTGTTACCAGTATATTTTCTGAACCTATGAATCCGTTGTACCCGTTGTTTTTGGTCATCGATAAAAAAAGTGTGTTCACAAGCGAGGTCATGGACGTGCACATTTGCCGAGCTTTCAACACCTTGGTTCATGCGCTTTCATCCTCTTCGCCATAACATTATGCAATAGAATCTACCATACAAAGTCGGGAATCACCGCATGATATCAATATGCATGGACACATTTTTTTTCTTTTTTCATCTTTTCGTTAGTTTATGACAAATACATCAAACTACAAACATTTTTCCTTAGGCATATGAACATTCTTAGCCATCTACGTTGTGCAATAGAATCTAAAGATGTATGTAGCCTGAGTGGTTTTTTTTATGTTAATGGCACACGAATTTAACAGGTAATATACTTGTTGAAATATATGAATATAGAGATGGCATGCAACGGTGTGAGATATGGTTATCGACCCCAGAAAAATAAGAAGGAAAAACGCACTCAATGAATTAATTTTTACTTCTTTATGGTCAGGTGACTTTTTTCACATCAAGTCATGGGGACACCATACGTAGTATGATGACCATGGGAATAATTGGTGGCTATGAACAAGTGGGTCTGCTCCTCTTCTTCGGCTGACTTGAATGAAATCGATGGATCTGAGATTCGATGAGCACGTGCAAGGTCCAAAATGATTTAGTCTCGCCATTCATGGCGAGCCACTTAATCAAGTCACAATCCGAATTGTTCTATTATGATGTTTGATTGATTCGGCTGAGACATGTGGGCTTAGTTGTCTCCGGCGAGACTTTGGTAATGACTACAAGCGACGACACGCAATGGAGGTCTGGTGAACCCCGTGAGATTATCTATAATTTTTTTCTAGGGTCTGTTCACGATTGTTCCTGTCACCTCTGTTTTCTAGCCTCTACACATACTGTCTTTCTGAAAAACTAAGTTTAAACGATTAAAGTCTTCTGGCTATAAGTAATAATTTAAATGGGTTTGGAATTTTAGGTGATAAAAAAAATATCAGTTTCATTAGTGAATGGCAATATCATTTTCAATTTTTTCCACTATATTCTCAGCTGCCGGTGCTCTCGTCGCTACGACGGATCATCACATTATCAATCAGAAGTTGTGTTTCAACGTGCTAATGATGTGACATGTTCAACCGTTGTTACCAATTCTTCTCTGCTTTGAGAAAGAAAAGACTACATAATTATGACACAAATAATGAAATATAGTTTTTAATAAAAAAGTAAATAATTCATTTTAACCTTCATTTTAATTGTTTTATACTAAACATTTTTATTTGGTCATAACTCGTCTTATCATTCAATAAATATTCTTTACTAAAACATTTTTATGTATGTTATCTTTTTGCAGCATAGATAGGGGATAATTGATGTAATTAATCCATGTATATTGAGGTTACATGTTTTTCACACAATTTTAATATTTATAATTAAAAAATTATGTTGCTTTGACGAGCTAAACTATATTTTTTGTGAAAATATGTTAGTATCAACTGTCTTAGAATTCCTGAAAAAAAACTTTTGTTTAATATATTCCACCCTAAAACTTTTGTTCAACTAATAGGAGAATTCTAGAGTGTATTAGATGTCAACAAGTGGTCTATCCGTGAATCTTCTAAAATCTTCACTTGCACCCTCTATACTTGGTAAGAAAACCATACCATTCCCATATTTTTAGTACTTTTTTCAAACTTGTATCTTTTCAGTTTTTGTTGTGCAATTTTAACATGCTCCCTCTTACCCCCCCCCCCCCCCCCCTCCTCTTTTCATATGGGAAGTAAAAATGCAAGAGTTGATCAAACCCACTACTTAATGGAATCAACGACTTAGATCTATTTTATAGTATTACCTCTCATGTGAAAAGGGGAGGTAAGAGTGAGTATGTTAAAAAAACTCCATAATTAAAGACAGTAGCACAAGGAAGATGACACTGCAAAGTCATAATATAAAGGAAATCCAGTCTCCCATGTGGATTTAGTCTCCCTCCTATTTATGGATTGTGATGCATCCTACCATTGTTTGTTGTTCCAATGGCTGCAAGTGCCACTTGAACTGAGAGCGGCAATTTGGCTCTTGACCACCAAAGCGCTTGGTATCTAACAGAAAAGAGTTTTTTTTAACATGCTCCCGTTGTCAATTCATTCTCTTTTCTATTACTTTGGGTATTTTTTTTCTTTGGAGGCAGCACGATAATGTGGATATTTGAGAAGGCTTGCTTGTTACTTATGCCTAGTTTTTCCATTCCCTTTGTCTTTTGATACTGCTAAAATTATACTCTTGCTACTACTTGATAACAGACCAATATCTCTTACTCCAATTCCCCAAGGTAAGCGCACCTCAACCGCCGACGTTCAAAATGACCGCAACCGTACAGACCGCGCGTCTAGACGCGTTGCCCATGTCTGACTAACCTGGCCTGCCAAAAACCCCTCTCATGCGCCCGCGCGTTCCCTCACGACTATAATTAGCGCCGCTTCAGAGCGTTAGTGCCGCAATTATGCCGCCCAGAGTGGACGCAACCTATCACTTGAGCCGACATTGAAGCTGGGCGGCGATGAAGAGCGTCGCCGTGCTTCTTCCAGGTGAATGTCTTGTCTCTCCGCATTCAAACGGCACCAACACGTCCGCCTCCCTTCACTAAACGTACGTGTTTGCCGATGAGCCTACTTCGGCGCCACCCGTCCGTCCATCTGCCACCCACCATTAGCGACCTTGCCGGCTAGCCTGGCCACCACCCACTATTTAACCTCCACAGGCCGGTAGCTCACCTGCATCCACCCACCCTCCTCCGCTCTCTATCTCCTCTATGCACCACACCCGCCATTGCCTCCTCGAGCTCCAAAGCCTTGTGGGCCAGCCTTTCCTCTGCACAGAAGGAGGAGATCGCCGCCATTGCGGCCGACTGGCAGGGCGCTAGACGGATGAGCTCATCGGGGCCTGGCGCTACGGACATGCCAATTGTAGAGACGGGCGGTGATGAGCTAGCGCCACTGTCCGTGCTGGCAATTGCCGACATGAGGATGGGCGAGGCTCGTGCCCACTACATGGACATGGTGCTGGAGGAGCAGGAGGATGTGTTTCGGCGGGCGTAGGCCAACCAGGCCTACATGCTCCACCTCCTCGACAAGCATCCGCGAGCGGAGGAGCTACTCGTCGCCGACATGGCCATCGCGCCGGACATGGACGTGCCCAAGCAGGAGGCGCTGCTCGAGTCCTACCTCTTCGCCCGCGATATTCGCTGCGAGCGCTAGCGCTACCGCCAGTATCAGGCAAATTTAGAGGCCACCTACAAGGAGATGGATGAGTTAGAGGATGAGGTGTTCAGCAAGATGGAGGATGAAGACGAGGTCGCTAGCTTGGCCTCGCCCCGCGGCACGACCATGAAGCCGGCATGCCCGCGAGCGACATCGACAACAAGAAAGAGTAGCTCATGGGAGGTCACCAACACTTGTATCCGATGAAGGCCACCTCCTCCCTTCCTGTTGAGGCCATGCTTGGTGGCCTAAACATCGTCAGCCGACTAGTCGCTTGCCGGCGATGTGGGGATGGATAGCTTCACTTCCCGGCACTTATGGCTGCGGAGGAGGCGCGACATCATTTGTCGGGGGGTCATGGCCGGCCGAAGATGGGGAACGGGCGCCGACGGTCATTTTAGGCTAGGTTAAGAGTCCGGTCTAGTTGAAATATGTCTAAATATAATGAATTTCCTCCGGTTTAAATGAAAAGCATTCTGTTTTATTTAAAAATTATTCAAGTATGAACGAATATTGTCCAGTGCTTTCAGATATGCATCAAATTTGTTTATGTTCATTAAAATTATTCCAAAATGTTACTGGACATATGCGGACTGCTTTGGATAGTCGCCTCATGCGCCCGTGTCAGCAGACTGATCCCCCTATCCACGGACAAATAAGGTGTCCGATTTGAGGGTCGGTGTTGGAGATGCCCCAACCTGGTCTTTTGAATTTCTATGTCAAGATGCGACACAATTCAATGATGATATTCTGGTAAACAAAAAAATGCCACTGAAAATTCATGACAAGGTTGGCACAACTTTCCTGTTCTTTCCGATTTTGATGTCAGGGTGCAACACAATTCAATGGCGATCTTTTGCGCAGTGACACAAGGTCAATGTAAACTTACTGAGGTTGGCAAGACATTGAGCATCTCCAAAAGGAACAAAGAGCTACAAAAGTGTCAGTCAAATGATAGAACTTAGGGACTGCAGCGCACCACGTGGTATAATAAAGTACCTATGGTATATATATTGTTAGGCAGAATACCGGGACTCATCTCAGGCACACTTCGGAGTTTGGGAAGGTTTGCCTTTTCTCCCTGTTTTGTTGTATACCATGAGGCAACTGCTTGCTGCTATTCCTACCATTGAAGATCTCAGTTAATTTTGCCTCTCCTGTCATGACAAAACTTGCTGATTATAATGCGACTCTACATATGGCCTGTACTCTTTTCTTTGTTCTGGCTGAAAAGCTTTGGCATGGAGAAGGCTGAAGGCACATCTGATGTTAATAGCGTGACCCTTGCAACTGTGCCTAAATCACACAGCTGTAAGGATCACATTTGCGGAGGTCAACAGTATAATTTGTCAAGATCGTACTACTGTTAATTTAGATTATCACTGCATGTCAAAAGTGCTGATGTCAATGTCTATTGCTTCTTAAAAATGGTCTGTGCTTTCCATTTCCCTTTATATGACTTAATGCACTGAGAACAGCCTTGAGCATTGCCATATTTAAGCTGAGATCCTCAGAATCAGCAGCTTTACATCTAAAAAATTGCACTACCCAGGCTGCCAGCTTCTCCTTCTCAACTCTGGAGCTAGGCCGTTCAGCCTGGCTTCCGAACAGGGCCTTACTTCCATATGCTTCTCGTTAATTATCAATTCTTATTTGATGCAACAGTCTAGCACCTAGTACAGCCATCCAGTAGCTTTCTGTACTTTGCATAAATTGATCATGCACTTTTTTTAATAACACATGGTTCAGGTGGCATTTGTTGCCATCGGAGCAACTATGGTAGGAAGCATCACATTCGTGAAAAAGGAGGGCGACAACGTCCACAAGGGAGATGAGGTTTCCTTTATACTCTGTCCTTGCGGGTGTTCTGCTGCTTATGCTAGTGTGTTAATTATCTAATACATCTTCTTTCTCCCAGTTTGGATATTTCTCTTTTGGAGGGAGTACGGTAATCTGCGTGTTTGAGAAGGTTTGTATTCTTTCTCTCTGCTTTTTTCCCTTATTAGATGCTGATAATCAACTTCGTAAACAATATGTTATCTCTTGCGCCAAGTCCCCAAACTAAAATGTTGTTTACATTGGCAGGATGCGATACAATTCGATGCTGATCTTCTAGCCAACAGCGAAAGATCACTGGAAACTCTTGTCGAGGTTGGCACAACATTGGGCGTCTCCAAACGGAACAGAGGGCTAAAAGTTTTGAAGCTACAGAAGTGTTCAATTGAATGATAGAAGTTAGTGAGTGCAGTGCAGCATGGTACATAACTGTAAAGTTATAGGACATAGCTGTTGGGGAACGTAGTAATTTCAAAAATTTCCTACGCACACGCAAGATCATGGTGATGCATAGCAACGAGAGGGGAGAGTGTTGTCCACGTACCCTCGTAGACCGAAAGCGGAAGCGTTAGCACAACGTGGTTGATGTAGTCGTACGTCTTCATGATTCGACCGATCAAGCACCGAACGCGCGGCACCTCCGAGTTCTGCACACGTTCAACTCGATGACGTCCCTCGAACTCCGATCCAACCGAGTGTTGAGGGAGAGTTTTGTCAGCACGACAGGGTGGTGACGATGACGATGTTCTACCGACGCAGGGCTTCGCCTAAGCACCGGTACGATATGATCGAGGTGGATTATGATGGAGGGGGGCACCGCACACGGCTAAGAGATCAACAGATCAATTGTTGTGTCTTAGGGGTGCCCCCTGCCCCCGTATATAAAGGAGTGGAGGAGGGGGAGGGCCGGCCCTCTCTATGGCGCGCCCTAGGAGAGTCCTACTCCCACCTGGAGTAGGATTCCCCCTTTCCTAATAGAACTAGGAGCCCTTCCAAGTAGTAGGAGTAGGAGGGAAGGAAAGGGAAGGGAAAAGGAGAAGGAAGGAAGGGGGCGCCCCCCCCCCCCCCTCCCTAGTCCAATTCGGACCAGCCCATGGGGAGAGGTGCGGCCACCCTTTGAGGCCTTTCTCTCCTTTCCTGTATGGCCCATTAAGGCCCAATACGAATTTCCGTAACTGCTCGGTACTCCCGAAAATATCCGAATCACTCGGAACCTTTCCGATGTTCGAATATAGTCGTCCAATATATCGATCTTTACGTCTCGACCATTTCAAGACTCCTAGTCATGTCCCCGATCTCATCCGGGACTCCGAACTCCTTTGGTACATCAAAACACATAAACTCATAATATAACCGTCATCGAACTTTAAGCGTGCGGACCCTACGGGTTCGAGAACTATGTAGACATGACCGAGACACGTCTCCGGTCAATAACCAATAGTGTAACCTGGATGTTCATATTGGCTCCTACATATTCTTCGAAGATCTTTATCGGTCAAACCGCATAACAACATACGTTGTTCCCTTTGTCATCGGTATGTTACTTGCCCGAGATTCAATCGTGGGTATCTCAATACCTAGTTCAATCTCGTTACCGGCAAGTCTCTTTACTCGTTCCGTAATACATCATACCGCAACTAACTCATTAGTTGCAATGCTTGCAAGGCTTATAGTGATGTGCATTACCGAGTGGGCCCAGAGATACCTCTCCGACAATCGGAGTGACAAATCCTAATCTCGAAATACGCCAACCCAACAAGTACCTTCGGAGACACCTGTGGAGCACCTTTATAATCACCCAGTTACGTTGTGACGTTTGGTAGCACACAAAGTGTTCCTCCGATAAACGGGAGTTGCATAATCTCATAGTCATAGGAACATGTATAAGTCATGAAGAAAGCAATAGCAATAAACTAAACGATCAAGTGCTATGCTAACGGAATGGGTCAAGTCAATCACATCATTCTCCTAATGATGTGATCCCGTTAATCAAATGACAACTCTTTGTCTATGGCTAGGAAACATAATCATCTTTGATCAACGAGCTAGTTAAGTAGAGGCATACTAGTGACACTCTGTTTGTCTATGTATTCACACATGTATCATGTTTCCGGTTAATACAATTCTAGCATGAATAATAAACATTTATCATGATATAAGGAAATAAATAATAACTTTATTATTGCCTCTAGGGCATATTTCCTTCAGTGTCCCACTTGCACTAGAGTCAATAATCTAATTCACATCGCCATGTGATTTAACACCAATAGTTCACATCACCATGTGATTAACACCCATAGTTCACATCATCATGTGACCAACACCCAAAGGGTTTACTAGAATCAATAATCTAGTTCACATCGCTATGTGATTAACACCCAAAGAGTACTAACGTGTGATCATGTTTTGCTTGTGAGAGAAGTTTAGTCAACGGGTCTGCCACATTCAAATCCGTAAGTATTTTGCAAATTTCTATGTCAACAATGCTCTGCACGGAGCTATTCTAGCTAATTGCTCCCACTTTCAATATGTATCTAGATTGAGATTTAGAGTCATCTGGACCAGTGTCAAAATTTGCATCGACGTAACCCTTTACGACAAACCTTCTTGTCACCTCCATAATCGAGAAACATATCCTTATTCCACTAAGGATAATTTGACCGGTGTCCAGTGATCTACTCCTAGATCACTATTGTACTCCCTTGCCAAAAACAGTGTAGGGCATACAATAGATCTGGTACACAACATGGCATATTTTATAGAACCTATGGCCAAGGCATAGGGAATTACTTTCATTCTCTCTCTATCTTCTGCCATGGTCGGGTTTTGAGTCTTACTCAACTTCACACCTTGTAACACAGGCAAGAACTCTTTCTTTGACTGTTCCATTTTGAACTACTTCAAAATCTTGTCAAGGTATGTACTCATTGAAAAACTTATCAAGCGTCTTGATCTATCTCTATAGATCTTGATGCTCAATATGTAAGCAGCTTCACCGAGGTCTTTCTTTGAAAAACTCCTTTCAAACACTCCTTTATGCTTTGCAGAATAATTCTATATTATCTCCGATCAACAATATGTCATTCACATATACTTATCAGAAATGCTGTAGTGCTCCCACTCACTTTCTTGTAAATACAGGCTTCACTGCAAGTCTGTATAAAACTATATGCTTTGATCAACTTATCAAAGCGTATATTCCAACTCCGAGATGCTTGCACCAGTCCATAGATGGATCGCTGGAGCTTGCATATTTTGTTAACACCTTTAGGATTGACAAAACTTTCTTGTTGCATCATATACAACTCTTGTTTAATAAATCCATTAAGGAATGTAGTTTTGTTTATCCATTTGCTAGATTTCATAAAATATGGCAATTGCTAACATGATTCGGACAGACTTAAGCATAGATACGAGTGAGAAACTCTCATCGTAGTTAACACCTTGAACTTGTCGAAAACCTTTTGCGACAATTCTAGCTTTGTAGATAGTAACACTACTATCAGCGTCCGTCTTCCTCTTGAAGATCCATTTAATCTCAATGGCTCGCCGATCAATGGGCAAGTCAATCAAAGTCCATACTTTGTTCTCATACATGGATCTCATCTCAGATTTCATGGCCTCAAGCCATTTCGTGGAATCTGGGCTCATCATCGCTTCCTCATAGTTCGTAGGCTCGTCATGGTCAAGTAACATGACCTCCAGAACAGGATTACCGTACCACTCTGGTGCGGATCTCACTCTGGTTTACCTACGAGGTTCGGTAGTAACTTGATCTGAAGTTACATGATCATCATCATTAGCTTCCTCACTAATTGGTGTAGTAGTCACAGGAACAGATTTCTGTGATGAACTACTTTCCAATAAGGGAGCAGGTACAGTTACCTCATCAAGTTCTACTTTCCTCCCACTCACTTCTTTCGAGAGAAACTCCTTCTCTAGAAAGGATCCATTCTCAGCAATGAATATCTTACCATCGGATCTGTGATAGAAGGTGTACCCAACATTTTCTTTTAGGTATCCTATGAAGATGCACTTCTCCGATTTGGGTTTGAGCTTATCAGGTTGAAACTTTTTCACATAAGCATTGCAAGCTCAAATTTTAAGAAACGACAGCTTAGGTTTCTTACCAAACCATAGTTCATATGGTGTCGTCTCAACGGATTTAGATGGTGCCCTATTTAACGTGAATGTAGCTGTCTCTAATGCATAACCCCAAAATGATAGTGGAAAATTGGTAAGAGACATCATAGATCGCACCATATCTAATAAAGTACGGTTACGACGTGCGGACACACCATTACACTGTGGTGTTTCAGGTGGTGTGAGTAGTGAAACTATTTCACATTGTTTTAACTGAAGGCCAAACTCGTAACTCAAATATTTTACTTCTACGATCATATCGTAGAAACTTTTATTTTTGTCACGATGATTCTCCACTTCACTCTGAAATTCTCTGAACTTTTCAAATGTTTCAGACTTGTGTTTCATTAAGTAGATATACTCATATCTTCTCAAATCATCTGTGAAGATCAGAAAATAATGATACCTGCCACGAGCCTCAATAATCATCGGACCACATACATCAGTATGTATGATTTCCAACAAATCTGTTGCTCGCTTCATTGTTCCGGAGAACGGAGTCTTAGTCATCTTGCTCATGAGGCATGGTTCGCAAGCATCAACTGATTCATAATCAAGTGATTCCAAAAGTCCATCAGCATGGATTTTCTTCATGTGCTTTACACCAATATGACCTAAACGGCAGTGCCACAAATAAGTTGCACTATCATTATTAACTTTGCATCTTTTGGCTTCAATATTATGAAAATGTGTATCACCACGATCGAGGTCCAACAAACCATTTTCATTGGGTGTATGACCATAGAAGGTTTTATTCATGTAAACAGAACAACAATTATTCTCTAACTTACATGAATAACCGTATTGCAATAAACATGATCCAATCATATTTATGCTCAATGCAAACACTAAATAACATTTATTTTAGGTTTAACACTAATCCCGAAAGTATAGGGAGTGTGCGATGATGATCATATCATTCTTGGAACCATTTCCATTACACATCGTCACTTCACCCTTAACTAGTCTCTGTTCATTCTGCAACTCCCGTTTCGAGTTACTACTCTTAGCAACTGAACCAGTATCACATACTGAGGGGTTGCTACGAACACTAGTAAAAATACACATCAATAATCTGTATATCAAATATACCTTTGTTCACTTTGCCATCCTTTCTTATCCGCCAAATACTTGGGGCAGTTCCGCTTGCAGTGACCAGTCCGGGTCACTCGCCTCCCGCGTGCGCGCCCTCGCGCCGGCCGTCACGCACGCGCTCGCTCCTAGCCGCGGTAAGTCGTACACGCGCGCGACGAATCCAGCCGCATAGCGCGCCCCATCCTGCCGCCAAGTCGCTGCTTTTTTCTCCATCGCCAAGACAATCAGCCGCTTCAGACAACATGACGTCCCGTCACATGCATGTGCATGCATCAAGGAACTTTGGATCTTCTAAGCTCACGAGCACCGGATTCAGTACTTCACCGGCCACACCTACGGCATATAGCCCTGCTTCAGGAACTGCCATCCCGCCGCCGGTGCCCTACGGCGCGGCCCCGTCAGCCCGTCCTGACTGGTCGCACGGCTCGGCTCCGCTGCCCCCGCTGGCGTACGTCGCCGCCCCACTGCCGGCGCTCTCCAGCCAGTCCGTCGTGGCCCCGTCGCCGGTGCCATCTTTGTCCGTTGACCCCTTGCTGTTGCGCGGGGCGTTCAACGCGCCCGTGTACGGGGCTCCCACGTACTGGTGGGGGTTGTCAGCAGACCAGCACTCGCCCACTGGGCAGCATCTAGACGACGCCTAGCACCTGCAGCATCTGTCAGCGGGCCAGCAGGTTTTTCCGGCGGGCTATTCGGCCTACCCGGCACCGCAGTCGCAGCCAGGGCTACTTCACATACCCTCTGGAGAGTACCCACTGCCGCTGCCGAGCGGTGGCTACGGCCTCCCCATGGCGTCTCCGTCTCCCTCGCCGGCCCTGCCGCCGGCGCCTTGGGACCCGGTGCTCCTTCCCGCACTACATGCCGCTCCTACGCCGAATAACTACACCGGAGGTGATGATTGGTACATGGACACCGGGGCTACGGCTCACATGTTTGCTCATCCTGGTAATCTTGCCTCCTTCACTCCCGTCACCACCGACCGCCGCATCATTGTCGGCGACGGTTCCACACTCCCTATCACACATGTCGGGCACACTTCTTTCCCTTCCAATTCCATGCCTATTACTTTGTCTAACATACTTGTGTCACCTCATCTTATTAAGAACCTTGTTTCCGTTCGTCGTTTAACTCGTGAAAATCCTGTTACTGTTGAATTTGACGAGCTTGGGTTTTGTGTCAAGGACGCTCGAACCAGGATGGTACTTCACCGATGTGACAGCCTCGACGAGCTCTATCCGGTGCATTCGCCGTCCACCTCCACCACCGCACCGGTTGCTCTCTCCGCCGGCGTCGATCTCTGGCACGCTCGTTTGGGCCATCCCAACCCTGTCACCCTTCGTCATATTCTTAGGAGTTTCAGTTTCAGTTGCCATAAGATAGAGGATCACACCTGTCATGCCTGACGTCTCGGCAAACATGTTCGCCTCCCGTTTAATAACTCCACCACCATTGCTTTTTTTCCTTTTCAATTGATTCATAGCGATGTGTGGACCTCTCCGGTTCCAAGTAATTCGGGCTATTTATATTATCTGGTTATCCTTGATGACTATTCTCATTATGTGTGGACTTTTCCTTTGCGCAGAAAGTCGGATGCGCTCTCCACCTTGACGGCTTTTTACTCCTATGTCAGCACGCAGTTTGGGCGTCCCATCCTTGCTCTTCAGACTGACAATGGAAAAGAGTTCGACAACCTTGCTTTCCGCACTTTTCTGTCGCATCACGGCACAATTTTTCGTCTCACATGTCCGTACACTTCCCAGCAGAACGGTCGAGCCGAACGCGTCCTTCGCACTCTGAACGACTGCGTTCGCACGCTCCTGTTCCATGCTAATGTGCTGCCTCGTTTCTGGCCGGACGCACTCGCTACTGCTTCTCTTCTCCTTAACCTTCGCCCTTGCCGTCCACGGTGGAACTATGCACCTCACCATCTTCTTTTCGGTACGCCCCCATCTTATGATGGCTTGCGTATTTTTGGGTGCCTTTGCTATCCTAGCATTGCCGAGTCGGCTCCTCAAAAACTCGCACCTCGTTCTGTCGCTTGCATCTTCATCGGCTACCCCTCCAGCTCCAAGGGATATCGGTGCTACGATCCCGTCTCTTACAGTGTGTTCACTTCCCGGCACGTTTACTTTGATGAGCATGTGTTTCCGTTTCACCAGGTACCCCCGGCTGTTCCTCCCGACACCGGTGACGCGGGCTCCTCGACGCCTCTCCCAGGGCGCTCGCGCGCCTCTCTTGGCCCGCCCCCTGGCTTTGAGGCGCGCCCCCCGCATGCGGGGCCTCCTCCAGCCGCGGTGCTGGCACACCCGACGCCCCCGACGTTGGCGCCCGCGACCCCCTCGGCGCCCCCGGCGCTTGTGGCCCCCTCGGCCCCCTCGCGCCCTCGGCCCCCTCGGCGCCCGCGGCACCCTCGGCGCCCGCGGCCCGCCCGGCGCCTGTGGCCCCCTCGGCACCCCCGGCGCCTGTGGCCGGTCCGGTCACCCGTGCCCGTACGGGCATCTTTCGCCCGAGCTCGTGCTACGCCTCGGATGACTACGTCCATGCGGCGTCCACCTCTGAGTCGTCGCCGTTGCCGTCCTCCGTTCGAGCCGCTCTTCGTGACCCGCTCTGGATGGCTGCAATGCAAGAGGAATTTGACGCCCTGTTGCGCAACCGGACGTGGCAGCTTGTTCCTCGTCCTCGGCACGCCAACGTGATTACCGGGAAGTGGGTCTTCAAACACAAGCTCCGTCCTGATGGTACCCTTGATTGCTACAAAGCGCGCTGGGTCGTTCATGGCTTCCGACAGCGTGCTGGCATAGACTTCACCGACACCTTCGCTCCGGTCGTCAAGCCTGGCACGATACGCACGGTTCTCCACCTTGCGGTCTCCCGTGCGTGGCCGGTGCACCAGATGGACGTCTCCAACGCCTTCCTCCATGGTCACCTTGAGGAGCAGGTCTTCTGCCAGCAGCCCACCGGGTTTGTTGACCCGGCGCTTCCCGACCACGTGTGCCTGCTTTCGCGGTCCTTGTACGGACTCAAGCAGGCTCCGCGCGCTTGGTACCAGCGCATCGCGGTGTTTATCCACCAGCTTGGGTTCCGCTCTACCCGCTCAGGCGCCTCGCTCTTCGTCTATCATCAGGGCTCTGACACAGCCTACTTGCTGCTCTATGTCGACGACATCATCCTGACGGCATGTACGGCTGGTCTCCTCAGTCAGCTCACGGCTCGTCTTCGCGCTGAGTTCGCCATCAAGGACTTGGGTCCTTTGCACTACTTCCTCGGTGTCGAGGTGGTGCGCCGTCCGGATGGCTTCTTCCTTCATCAGCAGAAGTACGCCCACGAGCTCCTGGAGCGCGCCGGCATGCTTAACTGCAAGCCCGCCGCTACGCCTGTTGATACGAAGGCCAAGCTTTCTGCCACGGATGGTTGTCCTGCTTCAGATGCTCATTTCTATCGGTCTATCGTTGGTGCTCTCCAGTACCTCACCCTGACTCGACCGGAGATCCAGTATGCCGTGCAGCAGGTGTGTCTTCATATGCATGCTCCTTGCGACGTTCACTGGGCTGCCGTCAAGCGGATTCTCCGCTATATCTGTGGCACTATGAATCTTGGCGTCACGCTTCACGCCTCCGCCGACACCGCCCTCACCGCCTACTCCGATGCAGACTGGGCGGGCTGCCCTGACACTCGTCGCTCCACTTCGGGCTATTGTGTCTACCTTGGACCCTCACTTATCTCGTGGTCGTCCAAGCGGCAGCCTACGGTCTCTCGTTCCAGTGCTGAGGCTGAGTATCGTGCGGTGGCCAACGCCGTCGCCGAGTGTTCGTGGCTTCGTCAGCTGCTTCAGGAGCTCTCTTGTCCTGTTGACCATGCCACGGTGGTCTACTGCGACAACGTCTCGGCGGTCAACCTCTCCGCTAACCCGGTACATCATCGACGGACCAAGCATATTGAGTTGGATATTCATTTTGTTCGGGAACAGGTGGCCCTTGGCCATATTCGTGTTTTACACGTCCCTACTTCACAACAATTTGCTGATATCATGACCAAGGGCTTGCCTACGGCGTCATTTGAGGAGTTCCGGTCCAGTCTTTACGTCAGCCGCGGTGCCGCTTCGACTGCGGGGGGTGTTGAGTATATGTGTTATGTGCATATTGTGTATTGGGCCCGTCTTCTAATTCCTTGTATAGTTGAGATGCGTGGCCCACCTTTGTACATCATATATACGTGCCTATGCACGAGAGCAATACATCGTGCAATCCTAATCTCCTATACTTCTCCTTCCTCTCTTCCTTCTTCAGAGCATCTCCAACAGCCGCGCTAAACAAGCGCCGTGCCGCAAATTTGGTCATTTTAGCGCGCGCGCAACCCGGCGGGTGGCTCCAGCGGACGCGCAATAACGCACGCGGTATAAGGAGTTGGGTGCGCGGTCAGATCCGCTATCTCGCGCGATGTATTTGGGGCGCCCGCTTCCGCGCGCGGCACACTCGAGCGCTCGCGCCGCACTCTCTCCTCTCCGCCTCCTACGCCCCGCGCGCGCCGCCGCCGGCGAACTGCACCCATGGACGCACACGCTGGCACCCCGCTCACCCCATCCTAGAGCAGCGACCCCTCCACCGCTACCGCCGCCGCCGCAAACCCTAGCCCGGGTCACTACTAGGAAAAAGGTTTTTAACGACCGTATATGTGGCCATTAAAAGTCGCATTGTTGTCGTTAAATGTCAATAACGACCACAATATGCCGGTCATAGTAGGCTCCATCGTTAAAACTAATTTTCTGGTCGTTATTCTTATAACAACGGGATAGTGTGTGGTCGTCATCCCTAAGGCAATAACAACCACAATTATAGTATTAGCAAGCACTTTTGTCATCGCTAATAATTTTATATCATTTCCATTCAACCACCTATAGAATCCTTAGTAGCATCCAACGCTTAAATGTTATCCGCATTAATTAGGAAGCAAAAGAATCTCAATATTGAAAGGGTCATAGCCTCTTTTATTAATAAAAGTAAGATCAACTAACAAAATTCCGACATACAAATCTGGAATTAAAACGGCATTTAAGACATTTGAGTCAAAAACACTCCTTACATGACCAATGTACTTCTCATATCTAATTTGGAAATGAAAAAACTAGAAAATATATTCTTTATTAATCTTCAATCGAGGGGCGCCATCATTGTTTGAATGGATATAATTCTTCATCGGTGACTAATACCTCCTCATGCTTCTTTATACCAAGGTGCTCCATCATTCCTACAAAATGTTGAGTAAGTTATAAAAGTCAGTTCACATAAATAAATTGGCACAAAGTATATCGGCAGATAAAATCAATATATGAGAGCAACTTACTTGAGCATGTTGGCTTTTATGAGGAGTCTGGTAGACCTCTGAGAATTGTCAGAAATTGGCACAAAGTACATGACATAAGACGAAGTCATATCTGGCCACTTAGTTACAAATGGATATTTGTTGCAAGTAAAAACTAAAAGAAAGTACTTGTATATGCCCTGAGTGACAAAATAGAACATAACTAGAAGGCATTAATGGTTATAGACCTAGAGAGCATCAATATATAATATGAATGATCATAATGGAATTCAAATGCAAACATCCGTGCCTCTTATTAAAATCAGACAGGAGCACCGACCGCCGGGAGCAACTGCAAACACAAGATACAATAAAACAAGAAACCACTGTGGTGCCAAAAACATTTTTTGCCGAAGATAATTAAAGTGCACAAAGGGTATGTTGGAA
Source organism: Triticum urartu (assembly GCF_056163025.1). Taxonomy (NCBI): domain Eukaryota; kingdom Viridiplantae; phylum Streptophyta; class Magnoliopsida; order Poales; family Poaceae; genus Triticum; species Triticum urartu. Next base: position 713,390,076 of record NC_141875.1, on the reverse strand, counting down.
ATAATGATGGCGTGTGTTGTGTTGTATCTGGGTTGTACGCAGAACAAATACCTAGTATACTAGGATTAAAACTTGTAACCAAGTAGGTTAGCCTGTGGTAGTCCTAGCTGCTATATATACGCATGCATACCCTTTTGTAAACATTGAACAACAACGAGAAATAAAAGAAAAGAATCAGGCCCAATACAAGGCAATACGCCCAATTTTTTGTCTATACGTGTGTATTAGTACGTTTCCAGCCGTGAGGACCGATCAACGCAAAGATCAATTAGGTGCTGTGTACGTGTGTGTTGCTTCAGGCTTGAATGAATTATCTAGATACTAGCTTTGGTACTGCGTGTTGCTTCGGCCAGTTTGGGACAGGAATCAAACTGCTTGTTCTCTTTTACAAAATCCTCACATATGAACAATCAATTTCCATGTACAAATAAATATAATCTATTGACTAATTATTATACAGGCTAAATCATACCTCACGCATTGGCATGATTACTGCAGAAGACAAATACCATCTTCTCTGAACTTAAAGTTCAGAATGAACTTAATACATTTTTCGAGACCAGCAAAAACTGTGATCTCAAACGGATTTTTCTGACCTTAGTATTCAAACCTGTAGAAATAAAAGAAACCAAATCAACACTATACTTATTGGAACTGATTCAAGAACAACTAGACCTATGCAAAATCATCTTCTCTGTACAAAACAACTTAAGCGATTAGTATCTTCCTAAAATACCTTAATTGGAGAAAGGTCATCTAAGAAAAACATGTCAGGAAGAGCTTGCTCGACCACTCCGCTAATTCTCTTCTTTCACAAATAAATCTGCATCAAGGAATAAGAGAATCTTCACGGTCAGGTGTTCCTTGGTGTTGTGGCGACGCATGCGCCTCCTCCTCCCTGCTCAGATCCTACTCCCACGGGAAGAACAAATCGGTCCCTGCCCCCGCCGCCTCTCTATCCTCCTCACCCCAACAATGCGTGGAAGGCCGGTCTAGGGTTAGCCCGTACCTCTCCTGCTCGGCTTCCTCCCAATGGCCGTGGATGTGGAGGGCATGGATGTGTTGTATCTTGGGAGATGGGTGGACGAGGGTCATAACCGAAGGCGGAGGCCATGCTCATGGCGGCGGATCGGGTGGAAGAGGAAACGAGAGAGAAGCGGCTGGCAATGTGGGAGATGAAACGAGGGAGAGGGGGTGAGATTAGGAAGGTGAGGATATTAAAGGAGGAGGAGATTGGGTCAATGACGACAACACCCATGGGCTTAAAAAAGAGTAATTTGGTGTTTGTTACATGTAGTTTTTTTCCTGGGGGGGTTGTTACACGATAGTTGGTAGCCTTAGCCTGATCTCCACCATGCAAGGTTCGCTTATAGTTTTCTAACGACCAAGAGTTTCTTCCTCTCATCGTTAATGATAGTTTTTCTAGTAGTGGGTGGCGTTGGCCTCGCCTCTGTCGGAGCTCCTCCGACCATCGGCCTCGCGCGCGGCCTTTTCATGCCGCCGCGGATGACCTCGGCGGCGGGTGGCATCACGCCGGCGCCGGCCCGAGCCGCCGTCCCCTCCTCGAAGCTCCCCAATGCGGCGCGGCCAAAGAAGGGCAAGACATCGGTGAAGAAGAACAAGGTGGCGGACGGCTCCGGCACCTCGAAGGCGAGGAGGAAGAAGCTTGCAGGGCGTGCGACGGGCGCGGTGGCTACCGAAGCGCTGGCGAGCTCACTCGTTGAGCTGGCGGCCGACGCGCACAACATGTTCGACGAAATGCCTCCAAGGTAAAAAAAAATTCTAACTTTTCTTTTCTTGTTATTTTTTCAATGCATTCATATAGATAGCTTATTTGCATTGTTCAAAAAACTTCGTAGTCTCAGTGATGATGCATACATGTCAACTATGGGTGTTGGCTCCAACAATTCGCATTGGTCTTAAACCAATGACATGCATTTTGAAGACCATGCATTGAACTTGTGGGCATGAACTTTTATTCATCAATTTGTTTGTGTGACATTTTATATGTCATGTTCATTGCATTTTGAATGTTAGAAATTTATTTTGTGTCCAAAATGCCATATATGCAATGCCCCGGCGAGTCGCGTGCGCTGCATTTTTTGCGCGCTGCTGGAGCGGCGCGCGCTGCATTTTAACGCGGCTGTTGAAGCCAGCGCTGGTGGCCGCGCAAAACCAGGCGAATGGCGCGCGGCAAACTAGTTTTTAGCACGCGGCGCGAAGCGCGGCTGTTGGAGGTGCTCTTATACCCTGTTGTTTCTTGTTCTTGCCACTGTGGCCGGAATCTTTAGCAGCCGATGACGAGGAAGACGGCGACCATGAGGATGAGGTGTTCTTTGGGAGCACCTGGACATCTGAAGGGCCGCTGCAGAATCCCATGGCTGCCCTGCTAGCTACTACCGCACCACCTTTTGATATTTTCTTCTCTAATTCCTTTGTTTCGTCTGCTCTTCTTGGCTAGTGATTCGTGTGTGTGTTTCTGTTGGAAAAACAGGGCTCCTGGTGACCATTTTATAGGAGAGGACAGCCAGCTCCGACCTTCCAGCAAGATTCGCTGCTCACATTCGAGCACATGGTGGCCTGCACCTGCACACGTCGCAACAACAACGATTTTGCATTCCATCGACAGTGACGCACCCACGTGCCGCATACTTGCGTCGCGCGGCAGCAAGTGTCTAACAGGTGGGCGCCTGGGCTCTCATGGAGTCATGGTCCACCTGTTAGTCTGTAGTATTGTGGCGCTGTTGGTACTTGCAGTCTACCAGGGCTGTTGAATGGTTGCTTGGTTGGCAAGGTCCCAATGATAAAGACTTTCAGTCGTTTTCTCCATTTTCTTTGGAAAATGATTTATTCATGTGGAGCAGAATGAAGACCTGCCACTTAATTATCTCCCTTGAAGGATAGTGGGAGGTAGCCGTTTGGTTTTACCATGTGTCTTCTATCACCTTTTTTATTATTTAGAGAAAATCTTACTGTTAATATATTTTGATGAGTTGGATCTAAAAATTTCACCATCGATACTTATTTTAGAGAAGTGTTACCAGTATATTTTCTGAACCTATGAATCCGTTGTACCCGTTGTTTTTGGTCATCGATAAAAAAAGTGTGTTCACAAGCGAGGTCATGGACGTGCACATTTGCCGAGCTTTCAACACCTTGGTTCATGCGCTTTCATCCTCTTCGCCATAACATTATGCAATAGAATCTACCATACAAAGTCGGGAATCACCGCATGATATCAATATGCATGGACACATTTTTTTTCTTTTTTCATCTTTTCGTTAGTTTATGACAAATACATCAAACTACAAACATTTTTCCTTAGGCATATGAACATTCTTAGCCATCTACGTTGTGCAATAGAATCTAAAGATGTATGTAGCCTGAGTGGTTTTTTTTATGTTAATGGCACACGAATTTAACAGGTAATATACTTGTTGAAATATATGAATATAGAGATGGCATGCAACGGTGTGAGATATGGTTATCGACCCCAGAAAAATAAGAAGGAAAAACGCACTCAATGAATTAATTTTTACTTCTTTATGGTCAGGTGACTTTTTTCACATCAAGTCATGGGGACACCATACGTAGTATGATGACCATGGGAATAATTGGTGGCTATGAACAAGTGGGTCTGCTCCTCTTCTTCGGCTGACTTGAATGAAATCGATGGATCTGAGATTCGATGAGCACGTGCAAGGTCCAAAATGATTTAGTCTCGCCATTCATGGCGAGCCACTTAATCAAGTCACAATCCGAATTGTTCTATTATGATGTTTGATTGATTCGGCTGAGACATGTGGGCTTAGTTGTCTCCGGCGAGACTTTGGTAATGACTACAAGCGACGACACGCAATGGAGGTCTGGTGAACCCCGTGAGATTATCTATAATTTTTTTCTAGGGTCTGTTCACGATTGTTCCTGTCACCTCTGTTTTCTAGCCTCTACACATACTGTCTTTCTGAAAAACTAAGTTTAAACGATTAAAGTCTTCTGGCTATAAGTAATAATTTAAATGGGTTTGGAATTTTAGGTGATAAAAAAAATATCAGTTTCATTAGTGAATGGCAATATCATTTTCAATTTTTTCCACTATATTCTCAGCTGCCGGTGCTCTCGTCGCTACGACGGATCATCACATTATCAATCAGAAGTTGTGTTTCAACGTGCTAATGATGTGACATGTTCAACCGTTGTTACCAATTCTTCTCTGCTTTGAGAAAGAAAAGACTACATAATTATGACACAAATAATGAAATATAGTTTTTAATAAAAAAGTAAATAATTCATTTTAACCTTCATTTTAATTGTTTTATACTAAACATTTTTATTTGGTCATAACTCGTCTTATCATTCAATAAATATTCTTTACTAAAACATTTTTATGTATGTTATCTTTTTGCAGCATAGATAGGGGATAATTGATGTAATTAATCCATGTATATTGAGGTTACATGTTTTTCACACAATTTTAATATTTATAATTAAAAAATTATGTTGCTTTGACGAGCTAAACTATATTTTTTGTGAAAATATGTTAGTATCAACTGTCTTAGAATTCCTGAAAAAAAACTTTTGTTTAATATATTCCACCCTAAAACTTTTGTTCAACTAATAGGAGAATTCTAGAGTGTATTAGATGTCAACAAGTGGTCTATCCGTGAATCTTCTAAAATCTTCACTTGCACCCTCTATACTTGGTAAGAAAACCATACCATTCCCATATTTTTAGTACTTTTTTCAAACTTGTATCTTTTCAGTTTTTGTTGTGCAATTTTAACATGCTCCCTCTTACCCCCCCCCCCCCCCCCCTCCTCTTTTCATATGGGAAGTAAAAATGCAAGAGTTGATCAAACCCACTACTTAATGGAATCAACGACTTAGATCTATTTTATAGTATTACCTCTCATGTGAAAAGGGGAGGTAAGAGTGAGTATGTTAAAAAAACTCCATAATTAAAGACAGTAGCACAAGGAAGATGACACTGCAAAGTCATAATATAAAGGAAATCCAGTCTCCCATGTGGATTTAGTCTCCCTCCTATTTATGGATTGTGATGCATCCTACCATTGTTTGTTGTTCCAATGGCTGCAAGTGCCACTTGAACTGAGAGCGGCAATTTGGCTCTTGACCACCAAAGCGCTTGGTATCTAACAGAAAAGAGTTTTTTTTAACATGCTCCCGTTGTCAATTCATTCTCTTTTCTATTACTTTGGGTATTTTTTTTCTTTGGAGGCAGCACGATAATGTGGATATTTGAGAAGGCTTGCTTGTTACTTATGCCTAGTTTTTCCATTCCCTTTGTCTTTTGATACTGCTAAAATTATACTCTTGCTACTACTTGATAACAGACCAATATCTCTTACTCCAATTCCCCAAGGTAAGCGCACCTCAACCGCCGACGTTCAAAATGACCGCAACCGTACAGACCGCGCGTCTAGACGCGTTGCCCATGTCTGACTAACCTGGCCTGCCAAAAACCCCTCTCATGCGCCCGCGCGTTCCCTCACGACTATAATTAGCGCCGCTTCAGAGCGTTAGTGCCGCAATTATGCCGCCCAGAGTGGACGCAACCTATCACTTGAGCCGACATTGAAGCTGGGCGGCGATGAAGAGCGTCGCCGTGCTTCTTCCAGGTGAATGTCTTGTCTCTCCGCATTCAAACGGCACCAACACGTCCGCCTCCCTTCACTAAACGTACGTGTTTGCCGATGAGCCTACTTCGGCGCCACCCGTCCGTCCATCTGCCACCCACCATTAGCGACCTTGCCGGCTAGCCTGGCCACCACCCACTATTTAACCTCCACAGGCCGGTAGCTCACCTGCATCCACCCACCCTCCTCCGCTCTCTATCTCCTCTATGCACCACACCCGCCATTGCCTCCTCGAGCTCCAAAGCCTTGTGGGCCAGCCTTTCCTCTGCACAGAAGGAGGAGATCGCCGCCATTGCGGCCGACTGGCAGGGCGCTAGACGGATGAGCTCATCGGGGCCTGGCGCTACGGACATGCCAATTGTAGAGACGGGCGGTGATGAGCTAGCGCCACTGTCCGTGCTGGCAATTGCCGACATGAGGATGGGCGAGGCTCGTGCCCACTACATGGACATGGTGCTGGAGGAGCAGGAGGATGTGTTTCGGCGGGCGTAGGCCAACCAGGCCTACATGCTCCACCTCCTCGACAAGCATCCGCGAGCGGAGGAGCTACTCGTCGCCGACATGGCCATCGCGCCGGACATGGACGTGCCCAAGCAGGAGGCGCTGCTCGAGTCCTACCTCTTCGCCCGCGATATTCGCTGCGAGCGCTAGCGCTACCGCCAGTATCAGGCAAATTTAGAGGCCACCTACAAGGAGATGGATGAGTTAGAGGATGAGGTGTTCAGCAAGATGGAGGATGAAGACGAGGTCGCTAGCTTGGCCTCGCCCCGCGGCACGACCATGAAGCCGGCATGCCCGCGAGCGACATCGACAACAAGAAAGAGTAGCTCATGGGAGGTCACCAACACTTGTATCCGATGAAGGCCACCTCCTCCCTTCCTGTTGAGGCCATGCTTGGTGGCCTAAACATCGTCAGCCGACTAGTCGCTTGCCGGCGATGTGGGGATGGATAGCTTCACTTCCCGGCACTTATGGCTGCGGAGGAGGCGCGACATCATTTGTCGGGGGGTCATGGCCGGCCGAAGATGGGGAACGGGCGCCGACGGTCATTTTAGGCTAGGTTAAGAGTCCGGTCTAGTTGAAATATGTCTAAATATAATGAATTTCCTCCGGTTTAAATGAAAAGCATTCTGTTTTATTTAAAAATTATTCAAGTATGAACGAATATTGTCCAGTGCTTTCAGATATGCATCAAATTTGTTTATGTTCATTAAAATTATTCCAAAATGTTACTGGACATATGCGGACTGCTTTGGATAGTCGCCTCATGCGCCCGTGTCAGCAGACTGATCCCCCTATCCACGGACAAATAAGGTGTCCGATTTGAGGGTCGGTGTTGGAGATGCCCCAACCTGGTCTTTTGAATTTCTATGTCAAGATGCGACACAATTCAATGATGATATTCTGGTAAACAAAAAAATGCCACTGAAAATTCATGACAAGGTTGGCACAACTTTCCTGTTCTTTCCGATTTTGATGTCAGGGTGCAACACAATTCAATGGCGATCTTTTGCGCAGTGACACAAGGTCAATGTAAACTTACTGAGGTTGGCAAGACATTGAGCATCTCCAAAAGGAACAAAGAGCTACAAAAGTGTCAGTCAAATGATAGAACTTAGGGACTGCAGCGCACCACGTGGTATAATAAAGTACCTATGGTATATATATTGTTAGGCAGAATACCGGGACTCATCTCAGGCACACTTCGGAGTTTGGGAAGGTTTGCCTTTTCTCCCTGTTTTGTTGTATACCATGAGGCAACTGCTTGCTGCTATTCCTACCATTGAAGATCTCAGTTAATTTTGCCTCTCCTGTCATGACAAAACTTGCTGATTATAATGCGACTCTACATATGGCCTGTACTCTTTTCTTTGTTCTGGCTGAAAAGCTTTGGCATGGAGAAGGCTGAAGGCACATCTGATGTTAATAGCGTGACCCTTGCAACTGTGCCTAAATCACACAGCTGTAAGGATCACATTTGCGGAGGTCAACAGTATAATTTGTCAAGATCGTACTACTGTTAATTTAGATTATCACTGCATGTCAAAAGTGCTGATGTCAATGTCTATTGCTTCTTAAAAATGGTCTGTGCTTTCCATTTCCCTTTATATGACTTAATGCACTGAGAACAGCCTTGAGCATTGCCATATTTAAGCTGAGATCCTCAGAATCAGCAGCTTTACATCTAAAAAATTGCACTACCCAGGCTGCCAGCTTCTCCTTCTCAACTCTGGAGCTAGGCCGTTCAGCCTGGCTTCCGAACAGGGCCTTACTTCCATATGCTTCTCGTTAATTATCAATTCTTATTTGATGCAACAGTCTAGCACCTAGTACAGCCATCCAGTAGCTTTCTGTACTTTGCATAAATTGATCATGCACTTTTTTTAATAACACATGGTTCAGGTGGCATTTGTTGCCATCGGAGCAACTATGGTAGGAAGCATCACATTCGTGAAAAAGGAGGGCGACAACGTCCACAAGGGAGATGAGGTTTCCTTTATACTCTGTCCTTGCGGGTGTTCTGCTGCTTATGCTAGTGTGTTAATTATCTAATACATCTTCTTTCTCCCAGTTTGGATATTTCTCTTTTGGAGGGAGTACGGTAATCTGCGTGTTTGAGAAGGTTTGTATTCTTTCTCTCTGCTTTTTTCCCTTATTAGATGCTGATAATCAACTTCGTAAACAATATGTTATCTCTTGCGCCAAGTCCCCAAACTAAAATGTTGTTTACATTGGCAGGATGCGATACAATTCGATGCTGATCTTCTAGCCAACAGCGAAAGATCACTGGAAACTCTTGTCGAGGTTGGCACAACATTGGGCGTCTCCAAACGGAACAGAGGGCTAAAAGTTTTGAAGCTACAGAAGTGTTCAATTGAATGATAGAAGTTAGTGAGTGCAGTGCAGCATGGTACATAACTGTAAAGTTATAGGACATAGCTGTTGGGGAACGTAGTAATTTCAAAAATTTCCTACGCACACGCAAGATCATGGTGATGCATAGCAACGAGAGGGGAGAGTGTTGTCCACGTACCCTCGTAGACCGAAAGCGGAAGCGTTAGCACAACGTGGTTGATGTAGTCGTACGTCTTCATGATTCGACCGATCAAGCACCGAACGCGCGGCACCTCCGAGTTCTGCACACGTTCAACTCGATGACGTCCCTCGAACTCCGATCCAACCGAGTGTTGAGGGAGAGTTTTGTCAGCACGACAGGGTGGTGACGATGACGATGTTCTACCGACGCAGGGCTTCGCCTAAGCACCGGTACGATATGATCGAGGTGGATTATGATGGAGGGGGGCACCGCACACGGCTAAGAGATCAACAGATCAATTGTTGTGTCTTAGGGGTGCCCCCTGCCCCCGTATATAAAGGAGTGGAGGAGGGGGAGGGCCGGCCCTCTCTATGGCGCGCCCTAGGAGAGTCCTACTCCCACCTGGAGTAGGATTCCCCCTTTCCTAATAGAACTAGGAGCCCTTCCAAGTAGTAGGAGTAGGAGGGAAGGAAAGGGAAGGGAAAAGGAGAAGGAAGGAAGGGGGCGCCCCCCCCCCCCCCTCCCTAGTCCAATTCGGACCAGCCCATGGGGAGAGGTGCGGCCACCCTTTGAGGCCTTTCTCTCCTTTCCTGTATGGCCCATTAAGGCCCAATACGAATTTCCGTAACTGCTCGGTACTCCCGAAAATATCCGAATCACTCGGAACCTTTCCGATGTTCGAATATAGTCGTCCAATATATCGATCTTTACGTCTCGACCATTTCAAGACTCCTAGTCATGTCCCCGATCTCATCCGGGACTCCGAACTCCTTTGGTACATCAAAACACATAAACTCATAATATAACCGTCATCGAACTTTAAGCGTGCGGACCCTACGGGTTCGAGAACTATGTAGACATGACCGAGACACGTCTCCGGTCAATAACCAATAGTGTAACCTGGATGTTCATATTGGCTCCTACATATTCTTCGAAGATCTTTATCGGTCAAACCGCATAACAACATACGTTGTTCCCTTTGTCATCGGTATGTTACTTGCCCGAGATTCAATCGTGGGTATCTCAATACCTAGTTCAATCTCGTTACCGGCAAGTCTCTTTACTCGTTCCGTAATACATCATACCGCAACTAACTCATTAGTTGCAATGCTTGCAAGGCTTATAGTGATGTGCATTACCGAGTGGGCCCAGAGATACCTCTCCGACAATCGGAGTGACAAATCCTAATCTCGAAATACGCCAACCCAACAAGTACCTTCGGAGACACCTGTGGAGCACCTTTATAATCACCCAGTTACGTTGTGACGTTTGGTAGCACACAAAGTGTTCCTCCGATAAACGGGAGTTGCATAATCTCATAGTCATAGGAACATGTATAAGTCATGAAGAAAGCAATAGCAATAAACTAAACGATCAAGTGCTATGCTAACGGAATGGGTCAAGTCAATCACATCATTCTCCTAATGATGTGATCCCGTTAATCAAATGACAACTCTTTGTCTATGGCTAGGAAACATAATCATCTTTGATCAACGAGCTAGTTAAGTAGAGGCATACTAGTGACACTCTGTTTGTCTATGTATTCACACATGTATCATGTTTCCGGTTAATACAATTCTAGCATGAATAATAAACATTTATCATGATATAAGGAAATAAATAATAACTTTATTATTGCCTCTAGGGCATATTTCCTTCAGTGTCCCACTTGCACTAGAGTCAATAATCTAATTCACATCGCCATGTGATTTAACACCAATAGTTCACATCACCATGTGATTAACACCCATAGTTCACATCATCATGTGACCAACACCCAAAGGGTTTACTAGAATCAATAATCTAGTTCACATCGCTATGTGATTAACACCCAAAGAGTACTAACGTGTGATCATGTTTTGCTTGTGAGAGAAGTTTAGTCAACGGGTCTGCCACATTCAAATCCGTAAGTATTTTGCAAATTTCTATGTCAACAATGCTCTGCACGGAGCTATTCTAGCTAATTGCTCCCACTTTCAATATGTATCTAGATTGAGATTTAGAGTCATCTGGACCAGTGTCAAAATTTGCATCGACGTAACCCTTTACGACAAACCTTCTTGTCACCTCCATAATCGAGAAACATATCCTTATTCCACTAAGGATAATTTGACCGGTGTCCAGTGATCTACTCCTAGATCACTATTGTACTCCCTTGCCAAAAACAGTGTAGGGCATACAATAGATCTGGTACACAACATGGCATATTTTATAGAACCTATGGCCAAGGCATAGGGAATTACTTTCATTCTCTCTCTATCTTCTGCCATGGTCGGGTTTTGAGTCTTACTCAACTTCACACCTTGTAACACAGGCAAGAACTCTTTCTTTGACTGTTCCATTTTGAACTACTTCAAAATCTTGTCAAGGTATGTACTCATTGAAAAACTTATCAAGCGTCTTGATCTATCTCTATAGATCTTGATGCTCAATATGTAAGCAGCTTCACCGAGGTCTTTCTTTGAAAAACTCCTTTCAAACACTCCTTTATGCTTTGCAGAATAATTCTATATTATCTCCGATCAACAATATGTCATTCACATATACTTATCAGAAATGCTGTAGTGCTCCCACTCACTTTCTTGTAAATACAGGCTTCACTGCAAGTCTGTATAAAACTATATGCTTTGATCAACTTATCAAAGCGTATATTCCAACTCCGAGATGCTTGCACCAGTCCATAGATGGATCGCTGGAGCTTGCATATTTTGTTAACACCTTTAGGATTGACAAAACTTTCTTGTTGCATCATATACAACTCTTGTTTAATAAATCCATTAAGGAATGTAGTTTTGTTTATCCATTTGCTAGATTTCATAAAATATGGCAATTGCTAACATGATTCGGACAGACTTAAGCATAGATACGAGTGAGAAACTCTCATCGTAGTTAACACCTTGAACTTGTCGAAAACCTTTTGCGACAATTCTAGCTTTGTAGATAGTAACACTACTATCAGCGTCCGTCTTCCTCTTGAAGATCCATTTAATCTCAATGGCTCGCCGATCAATGGGCAAGTCAATCAAAGTCCATACTTTGTTCTCATACATGGATCTCATCTCAGATTTCATGGCCTCAAGCCATTTCGTGGAATCTGGGCTCATCATCGCTTCCTCATAGTTCGTAGGCTCGTCATGGTCAAGTAACATGACCTCCAGAACAGGATTACCGTACCACTCTGGTGCGGATCTCACTCTGGTTTACCTACGAGGTTCGGTAGTAACTTGATCTGAAGTTACATGATCATCATCATTAGCTTCCTCACTAATTGGTGTAGTAGTCACAGGAACAGATTTCTGTGATGAACTACTTTCCAATAAGGGAGCAGGTACAGTTACCTCATCAAGTTCTACTTTCCTCCCACTCACTTCTTTCGAGAGAAACTCCTTCTCTAGAAAGGATCCATTCTCAGCAATGAATATCTTACCATCGGATCTGTGATAGAAGGTGTACCCAACATTTTCTTTTAGGTATCCTATGAAGATGCACTTCTCCGATTTGGGTTTGAGCTTATCAGGTTGAAACTTTTTCACATAAGCATTGCAAGCTCAAATTTTAAGAAACGACAGCTTAGGTTTCTTACCAAACCATAGTTCATATGGTGTCGTCTCAACGGATTTAGATGGTGCCCTATTTAACGTGAATGTAGCTGTCTCTAATGCATAACCCCAAAATGATAGTGGAAAATTGGTAAGAGACATCATAGATCGCACCATATCTAATAAAGTACGGTTACGACGTGCGGACACACCATTACACTGTGGTGTTTCAGGTGGTGTGAGTAGTGAAACTATTTCACATTGTTTTAACTGAAGGCCAAACTCGTAACTCAAATATTTTACTTCTACGATCATATCGTAGAAACTTTTATTTTTGTCACGATGATTCTCCACTTCACTCTGAAATTCTCTGAACTTTTCAAATGTTTCAGACTTGTGTTTCATTAAGTAGATATACTCATATCTTCTCAAATCATCTGTGAAGATCAGAAAATAATGATACCTGCCACGAGCCTCAATAATCATCGGACCACATACATCAGTATGTATGATTTCCAACAAATCTGTTGCTCGCTTCATTGTTCCGGAGAACGGAGTCTTAGTCATCTTGCTCATGAGGCATGGTTCGCAAGCATCAACTGATTCATAATCAAGTGATTCCAAAAGTCCATCAGCATGGATTTTCTTCATGTGCTTTACACCAATATGACCTAAACGGCAGTGCCACAAATAAGTTGCACTATCATTATTAACTTTGCATCTTTTGGCTTCAATATTATGAAAATGTGTATCACCACGATCGAGGTCCAACAAACCATTTTCATTGGGTGTATGACCATAGAAGGTTTTATTCATGTAAACAGAACAACAATTATTCTCTAACTTACATGAATAACCGTATTGCAATAAACATGATCCAATCATATTTATGCTCAATGCAAACACTAAATAACATTTATTTTAGGTTTAACACTAATCCCGAAAGTATAGGGAGTGTGCGATGATGATCATATCATTCTTGGAACCATTTCCATTACACATCGTCACTTCACCCTTAACTAGTCTCTGTTCATTCTGCAACTCCCGTTTCGAGTTACTACTCTTAGCAACTGAACCAGTATCACATACTGAGGGGTTGCTACGAACACTAGTAAAAATACACATCAATAATCTGTATATCAAATATACCTTTGTTCACTTTGCCATCCTTTCTTATCCGCCAAATACTTGGGGCAGTTCCGCTTGCAGTGACCAGTCCCTTTGCAGTAGAAGCACTTAGTCTCAGGCTTAGGTACATACTTGGGCTTCTACAATTGAGAAGCAACTTGCTTGCCATTCTTCTTGTAGTTCCCCTTCTTCCCTTTGCCCCTTTCTTGAAACTAGTGGTCTTGTCAGCTTTTCTTGATTTCTACCTTCGTCGATTTCATCATCATGAAAAGCTCGGGAATCGTTTTCATCATCCCTTGCATACTATAGTTCATCACGGAGTTCTACTAACTTGGTGATGGTGACTAGAGAATTATATCAATCACTATTTTATCTGGAAGATTAACTCCCACTTGATTCAAGCGATTGTAGTACCCAGACAATCTGAGCATATGCTCACTGCTTGAGCTATTCTCCTCCATCTTTTAGCTATAGAACTTTTGTTGGAGACTTCATATCTCTCAACTCGGGTATTTGCTTGAAATATTAACTTCAACTCCTGGAACATCTCATATGTTCCATGACATTCAAAACGTCTTTGAAGTCCCGATTCTAAGCCGTTAAGCATGGTGCACTAAACTATCAAGTAGTCATCATATTGAGCTAGCAAAACGTTCAGAACATCTGCATCTGCTCCTGTAATAGGTCTGTCACCTAGCGGTGCATCAAGGACATAATTCTTCTGTGCAACAATGAGGATAATCCTCAGATCAAGGATCCAATCCGCACCATTGCTACTAACATTTTTCAACTTAGTTTTCTCTAGGAACATATAAAAATTAAATGGGGAGCAACATCGCGAGCTATTGATCTACAACATAGATATGCTAATACTACCAGGACTAAGTTCATGATAAATTAAAGTTCAATTAATCATATTACTTAAGAACTCCCACTTAGATAGACATCCCTCTAATCATCTAAGTGATCACGTGATCTAAATCAACTAAACCATAACCGATCATCACGTGAAATGGAGTAGTTTTCAATGGTGAACATCACTATGTTGATCATATCTACTATATGATTCACGCTCGACCTTTCGGTCTCAGTGTTTCGAGGCCATATCTGCATATTCTAGGCTCGTCAAGTTTAACCTGAGTATTCTGCGTGTGCAAAACTGGCTTGCACCCGTTGTAGATGGACGTAGAACTTATCACACCCGATCATCACATGGTGTCTGGGCACGACGAACTTTGGCAACAGTGCATACTCAGGGAACACTTTTATCTTGAAATTTAGTGAGAGATCATCTTATAATGCTACCGCCGAACTAAGCAAAATAAGATGTATAAAAGATAAACTTCACATGCAATCATAATATGTGACATGATATGACCATCATCATCTTGTGCCTTTGATCTCCATCTCCAAAGCATCGTCATGATCTCCATCGTCACCGGCATGACACCATGATCTCCATCATCTTGATCTATATCAATGTGTCGTCACATGGTCGTCTCGCCAACTATTGCTCTTGCAACTATTGCCATCACATAGCGATAAAGTAAAGCAATTATTTGGCGCTTGCATCTTATGCAATAGAGAGACAACCATAAGGCTTTTGCCAGTTGCCGATAACTTCAATAAAACATGATCATATCATACAACAACTTATATCTCATCACGTCTTGACCATATCATATCACAACATGCCCTGCAAAAACAAGTTAGACGTCCTCTACTTTGTTGTTGCAAGTTTTACGTGGCTGCTACGGGCTTAGCAAGAACTGTTCTTATCTACGCATCAAAATCACAATGATAGTTTGTCAAGTTGGTGTTATTTTAACCTTCGCAAGGACCGGGCGTAGCCACACTCGGTTCAACTAAAGTTGCAGAAACTCACACCCGCTAGTCACTTGTGTGCATAGCACGGCGGTAAAACCAGTCTCGCGTAAGCGTACGCATAATGTCGGTCCGGGCCGCTTCATCCAACAATACCGCCGAACCAAAGTGTGACATGCTGGTAAGCAGTATGACTTATATCGCCCACAACTCATTTGTGTTCTACTCGTGCATATTACATCAACGCATAAAACCTGGCTCGGATGCCACTATTGGGGAACATAGTAATTTCAAAAATTTCCTACGCACACGCAAGATCATGGTGATGCATAGCAACGAGAAGGGAGAGTGTTGTCCACGTACCCTCATAGACCGAAAGCGGAAGCGTTAGCACAACGCGGTTGATGTAGTCGTACATCTTCATGATCAGACCGATCAAGCACCGAACGCACGGCACCTCCGAGTTCTGCACACGTTCAACTCGATGACGTCCCTCGAACTCCGGTTCAGCCGAGTGTTGAGGGAGAGTTTTGTCAGCACGACGGCGTGGTGACGATGATGGTGTTCTACCGACGTGGGGCTTCGCCTAAACACCGCTACGATATGATCGAGGTGGATTATGGTGGAGAGGGGCACCGCACACGGCTAAGAGATCAACAGATCAATTGTTGTGTCTTTGGCGTGCCCCCTGCCCCCATATATAAAGGAGTGGAGGAGGGGGAGGGCCGGCCCTCTCTATGGAGCGCCCTAGGAGAGTCCTACTCCCACCTGGAGTAGGATTCCCCCTTTCCTAGTAGAACTAGGAGCCCTTCCAAGTAGTAGGAGTAGGAGGGAAGGAAAGGGAAGGGAAAAGGAGAAGGAAGGAAGGGGCGCCCCCCCCCCTCCCTAGTCCAATTCGGACCAGCCCATGGGGAGGGGTGCGGCCACCCTTTGAGGCCTTTCTCTCCTTTCCCGTATGGACCATTAAGGTCCAATACGAATTCCCGTAACTCCCCGGTACTCCCGAAAATACCCGAATCACTCGGAACATTTCCGATGCCCGAATATAGTCGTCCAATATATTGATCTTTACGTCTCGACCATTTCGAGACTCCTCGTCATGTCCCCGATCTCATACGGGACTCTGAACTCCTTCGGTACATCAAAACACATAAACTCATAATATAACCATCATCGAACTTTAAGCGTGCAGACCCTACGGGTTCAAGAACTATGTAGACATGACCGAGACACGTCTCCGGTCAATAACCAATAGCGGAACCTGGATGTTCATATTGGCTCCTACATATTCTACGAAGATCTTTACCGGTCAAACCGCATAACAACATACGTTGTTCCCTTTGTCATCGGTATGTTACTTACCCGAGATTCGATCATCGGTATCTCAATACCTAGTTCAATCTCGTTACCGGCATGTCTCTTTACTCGTTCCGTAATACATCATCCCGCAACTAACTCATTAGTTGCAATTCTTGCAAGGCTTATAGTGATGTGCATTACCGAGTGGGCCTAGAGATACCTCTCCGACAATCGGAGTGACAAATCCTAATCTCGAAATACGCCAACCCAACAAGTACCTTCGAAGACACCTGTAGAGCACCTTTATTCACCTAGTTACGTTGTGACGTTTGGTAGCACACAAAGTGTTCCTCCGGTAAACGGGAGTTGCATAATCTCATAGTCATAGGAACATGTATAAGTCATGAAGAAAGCAATAGCAATAAACTAAACGATCAAGTGCTATGCTAATGGAATGGGTCAAGTCTATCACATCATTCTCCTAATGATGTGATCCCGTTAATCAAATGAAAACTCTTTGTCTATGGCTAGGAAACATAACCATCTTTGATCAACGAGCTAGTCAAGTAGAGGCATACTAGTGACACTTTGTTTGTCTATGTATTCACACATGTATCATGTTTCCGGTTAATACAATTCTAGCATGAATAATAAACATTTATCATGATATAAGCAAATAAATAATAACTTTATTATTGCCTCTGGGGCATATTTCCTTCAATAGCTTGCCTGGACAAGGATCAGTAGAGTATATTCTCATAGTGTCCTTTTTTTCATGTCAGACCTATTTCATGAGTTCTTTCGGTAGTTAGCTTTATACTTGGATCTGCTTTGTGCATCATATGTAAGAAGATCCATTTTGTTACCATTGTAAAAAAAAAATCACATTTGATCTATTTTCTAGTCAAATCTGAGCTGCAGCATTCATGTTAATTCATATATGCTGGCAAGCTGGGCTTGCCAACTACTACCGACGTAGCAAAATATAAGACGTTTTTGTAGGCTAAACTAGCCTAGAAGAAACGATTTATATTTTGATATGGAGGGAGTAGTTTCGTTTTAGTGTTAACTAATGTCATTACTAAATGGTGTCATTTCCAAATATGTGCAGATCTGCTATGTTTTCTTGGTTGAATTTCTGGGCATAGATTGTGGGATCTTTCCTTGATGTGAAAAGATATCTAACATCAATGTTTGCCCGGTTTGAACGCCCGAGAGCAGAGGTGGTGTTGATCTTGGCTTGTTGTCGTTGTCGAGCATGAGTGTCGCTGGGTTGTGCATTACCAACACATGCTCGCCATCGTACCCGTGTGCGGGTGAACACGGAGAAGGTAGAGAAGGTCGCCCTGTTATTTTGACGGCTGACTGGAACTGACAAACTCAACCTGTCGGGGCAACAAAGTTATGATAAGGCGGATTTTCTCTCCCTTGTCACGTTGCTCTCAAGAACAAGAAGTGAGAGGAAACACAATTCCCCAACATTTGCCGTTGTCTGCCGGTGACCAAGTCCTCGGCTTGCTGAACAGGCCGCGGGAGGTTGGGGAACCTCGGTCCTTCGCTACTGGCATATAGATAGGTTTAAAGCTTATACTTCTAGCAAGGGCGCATTCGTGGCAAGGGCGGTAGCATTGGATTAAGTTTTCCGGAACTCTAGCTCCACCTCATCGCTTTCTTAGTGACAACGATGAAGAGTTTGTGGGAGGTTTATACTGCCGCTCCATCATGGTGATGGATCTAGGCCCCTCAGTCTATTGGTTTGGCGATAAATCGCGTGGGATTTTTTTACTCTAGCTTCGTATTTTTCCTAGGGACATTTCCTCCATTGCCCGTGGGAGGCCGGATGGATTTGTAAATGAGCTATTTGGATAGCAGTTGTCTCTGTATCGGGGGCAGTGACAACGTTCTCGAAAGGGCAGTGGATTCACGGCATGGTGTTTGGCTATGGGCAGGTGGGCCTGCTCCTCTTCTTCAACCAAGTTGAATGGAGTCGACGGATCGGTTCGATAGACATGTGTAAGGTCCTGGCCGATGATCCACAAGGACTTGGTCTAGCCATTCATGGCAAGCCGCTTAATCGGCTCGCAATGCATTTTTTCTACTATGATGGTTGACTGATCCAGATGAGACATGTTGGTACTTTAGTTCCCTCCGTACGGGGCTTTGGCAATAACCGCGGACACCGACATGATACCGAGATGTGGTGTACAGGGATCCCCGGGGATTATCGCTAATTTTATTATTTCTAGGGTCTGTTGGTGGTTGTTCTTGTCACCTTTGTTTTCTAGGATCTATGCGCAGTGACTTTATAAAAAAACAAAATTTAAGCGATTAAGGTTTTTTGGCATAAGTGCTAAGTTAAATGCGAATGAATTTTAGATGCAACAAAAAATCAAGTTTGATTAAGGAATGACACGCTTACCATCTATATATCAATAACATCCGAGGTTTGGATTTTGAACCTATCACGTCCATTTCGTTCACTATTGTCTCTTCCGCATTTGCTACCACTGACATTTAAAGCTCTGTGTGTCAATCACTACAACAGGAACCCCCCTATAGCAACGCTTGTTTCCGTATCTAAAAGTCCATATATGCGTTGTTAGTGTCTTTACCAACGGTTTGGAATGCGTAGCCTTATCCAGTGTTGCTAGCGCATATTACAACGCTTATACTACCGTTGGTAAAAAGGACCGTTGCAAGAATTCAACACATAAGACTGATTCGTGCAACACTATTATATGTTCGTGCTTAATGTACAGAATCAAAATCCCATTGCTTAGAAAAACGCTTCAAGTCTTGGTACATATATAATGTGAATAATATTAATTTATATATATTGCCAGATGTAATGGTGATAATTATATATTTCAAGTGAATAAAAAGCAAGAGAATATACTCACACGAGGAAGAATCATATATTAGATAAAATTGTTGGATTACAACAGCGGATATTACACAAGGAACATCATCCAAATGTGACGCATAATCTAAATATTTTCTTGAGAACAAAACTCAAACCAAAAGCGTCCATCAACATCCCCGCAACTTAATTAAAACTTAACCGAGGAACATCATCCCTACAACTAAACTAAAATTGAAAGCATCTAACATCATCATCATCAACGGGGATATCATCATCATCATCATCATCATCATCATCATCATCATCACCACCATCAGTATACTTGCCACGCACCCATATAATCATCCATTTATCTTTTGAATCTACGAACAAAAAAATGAACTATTAATACACAATGCATTGACATGATTAATGTAGTGATAGATGAAGGATGTTAGTCACATACAAAGGTTGAAGGCCATGCAATCTTTGTTTTTTCTGCATTACCAAGAGTAGCAGTTTTTGTGACTTCGCACCAAATCTTAAGTTTTCGCAAGATCCATATCGACATACAATGCCCAGAATTCATTTGAAAGTTCAGCACCATCAAGTTTAAATTTAGGTTCACAACTTACAACTATAGGAAGAGCTACGTCTCTGTTTTAATTTTCAGGCTCTTCAAGAGTACTTTAGTTCCTGCCTGTTAGAAAAAATCAAAGTCATCATGGGATCAAATTGAAAGAACTCGTAAAGGAATTACAAGAGCTTAATAAATGCTATTATAGTCCCTCCATATGGAAAATGAAAGGAGAATAGTCCTAAGTAAGGCTGCTGAAACTACACGTCAAAATTCTGTTTGTACATCGATCAAACACCAACATATTGGAAACATAACATTATTAAAAAATCAAATAACTTTCTGTGGTAATATAATAGTAATTAGAGAACGTGTAATACATTTTAAAAATCACACAACCGGTCATTTTATGTCATGGATTCAGAAGAAAAAAAGATACACTATGGGACGATAAATCTGGAAACTCCAAATAAAATATTCCAAGGAATATTTAGAAGGGACCATATATCTATGTTTCTGTAGAAAGATGTGTTTTGGCTCCTGTAACACATAAAAGGAGGGAATTTATTTTGTTTTGGTGATATACAACAAATCCATTGAAATGCTCTATAGATAACACAAAAGAGATGACTGGTTTTCCTTTTAGATAACACAAAAGAAGTGACGGGTTTTTCCTTCTGGTCTATATCATTTTTACACTATATAATGCGAGGCAAACAACCATGCATATGTACACTATATAATGCAAGTGATAAGAAATTGTCCTAGAAATCAAATCTGCAGTCCAGTACGTACGTGTATAAAATAGAACTATATGATCCAATACCTACACACCTGGAGACACGGGATGCAGCTAAAGTGATGATGAGAAGCATATTCAGCCATTATACGTCTACGTTTGGGGCTCTCAACTTGATTATCCTCTTCATCGCCTGGCCTTTCGCCAGGTAATTTGTAATGATGTGCTCAGTGAGCTTCCTTTTTTTGCTACAGACCTTTTCCTATTATGTGAAAAGGAAGCATAGCGGTTAAGAGGGTACACGCTTTTAACATGAATCAGAAGCATACAGCATGAGTCTTTCCTTTAGTATATATTCCATTATATGAGAATGGAGATACATGTATGCAAGGCCATATTTTGTGCTTAACAAGATTAATAGAGACCGAACTTATCTGCTCACAATGTGTGCCTAGTAACTACATGTGTATCAGTGTATGTATAACATATATATGACAACATACAATTTAGTATCATGGATTCAGTCAACGAATTACAAAAATCAGATCTTAATTACATAACAGCTCTTCCTAAGCAAGTTCTAGCTCCATACACCAGATGCATGAACTTTAAAAAATAAGCAACAAATATGTTCTTAATTATTTAGTACATCTATTTAACAAAAGAACGACATTAAAACAAACCAAGCAGAAAAAATATGAGGAAAGAGGAACTTAGCATCATTTTTTGATCTCGCGTGTATTTTCAAATAAATACTACTACAGTGCCACCTTGACCTCCTGATGCATATACCTCCAGGTCTTCAACAACACTATCCAGAAATTCCATCTGAACATAGTAGTTTGTGCTTTTAAGATGTGGATCACTGGGTGAGCATAAATTTGAAAGAACAGATCCAAGTAAGCAAACCCGTACCTTTGGCATGTAAGGAACATAGAGAAGTGGACTGAACAAATCGTGTAATGCTCCAAAAGGACTTATCCAGTTTCCAACAAAACTAGAAGTGGTGCTTGAGTTCGCTGTGCAGAACTACGTCCACGCCTTAGGTGAATTGAATCGCCTAGTTGCTTGTATAGCACCTACAAATTTTAGCCATCCAGTTAATATGTATCTTCAGATGTTTGAAACTAAAGAACGCGCATCATCAGCATCCCACATTACAAACTCTAGGCTGTACTTTCTCATTATATACCAAGTAGAGGTCTGAAACTAAACAAAGCACATCATCAGTATCTCCTAAAACAAAACTCTAGGATGTATGTCTCAGATTTCAGTAGCACAACACAACATAAAAATCCTCAAAAGCAAAAAGCTACTCTCTTCCTGCTCCTTGCATACCTGCGACCAGTCTGCAATAATTTCTATTCTCGGCAACTTCACCAACAATAGCGGCTGCCCATTCAGCTACAAACTGCCTTTGATGTACGCCTTCCCCGCTACACTGGATTGCAGTCTGGTCGGGCATGGAATGTGATATTGGAAGGACGTCCTCCTCAGCCAAGATGGCTTGCGGCGTCATTGGAGCAATGAGATTAAAAGAATGCAGAGAAGGGACCAGCAAGAGGCTGCCTGGATTGTTTTACATGGTTGACACCTGAATAGTGGAGAACGATTAGGAGGAGGAGCACCCGAGAAGGACGAACGAGTCTACAGATGTGGATGATGCATTGGTACCCCGAGGGTTTACAGATGTGGAATGAGGGATGCGGTTGTGTGTAATTGTTCATGGCCGTACCTTGGATCCGCCGCTGGTCGCAGGGGAGCGGTGACGCGGGCGCGCGCCGGGATGCAGGGCCGCGGGGGTGGTGATGAGGGACGGCGCGCTGGGACGGAGGGTCGCAGGGGAGTCGTGCGGGGCGGCGTGCTGGGATGCAGATAGGTCGCAGCCGCGCAAAGGAGTGGCGGCGGCCGGCGTGGAAGGGCTTGAGAGGAATAGGGGAGGCTGGGGGAAAGGGACCGACCTAAGATTAATCGTGAAAGCCAACTTGGGATGGGCTAGACAAAAGGCTGTGTTAGTGCATTGGGCTTTACTTCTGTAGCAACAACGCATATGCTACAATACTTTATATCCGTATCTAACCCGAATTTTGCAACGTGTAGTCAAAACGTTGTAGGATATATGTTGCTCTATAGGGGGTATCCTTGTAGTGAATCTACTATTGTAGTGACAAGTTCAACAGTTGTCGCTGATACTTTTGGTTTATCGAAAGTGAAGACTATATACTTATAACACAAACAAGTAAAAATATTTTTTGATATAAATAGTTGATTTATTGACTTTAACTTCATCGTTCTTAACTTATTGTTAATTGTTTTATACTCAACATTTTTACTTGGTCGTTAGTCATCTTATCACTAAATAAATATATTTTTACTAATGCTTTTTTATGTATATTATCTTTTTGAGGCATAGCTAAGGGATCATTAATGCAATCACATCCATGTATGTTGAGGTTATATGTTTTTCACACAATTATAATATTTATAATTACGGTAATATGATACTAGTGGATACTACATTTTTTGTAAAAATATGTTTTGGCTATCAACTATGTCATGCGATTTCTAAAAAAACTTTATTAAATAGATTTCACCCTAAATATTAACAAACCATATCTATCACAATATTCCACAAATTATTATATGCTGCTTAACATATTGGGGTGTGTTTATATTTATCCTTGTCCATAGGATCCATAAATTTCAACAATTTTGACACAATGCATTAAAATAACCAATAACCAGATAAAGGTAGAGAATTCTAGAATGTATTAGATGTCAACAAGTGGTATGTCGTCAAATCTGCTGAAACCATCGCTCCTTGGCAACACTTGTGTTGGAGGGTTTAATTATGTAACTCAAACTCTTTTCTCTCAGTTTGGGTATTTCCTCTTTGGAGGGAGCATTCTAATGTTTATCTTGGAGAAGTCTTGCTTGTTACTTATGCCTAGTTTTCCTTGGGAATTTTTTCTAAGGATTAAAGTTTTCCTTGGGGATTTTCTCGGAATTTTGGAGGTTTAGAATCCTTGGGAATTTTTTCTATATTAGTTTGTATTCATATGATTGAATCCCATAATTTTTTTTCTAAGGATTACTTTGTACAACGTTTCATAGGAATTTTATTATCCACTCAAATCACTTTGAAGGAATCCTTTGTTTTTTTTGGTGACACGATCAAACAAATCAAAATCTTGTAGGATTGAGACAAGCTTGACATTCCAATCCTATGTTTTTTCCTATTCTCAAGTTTGTAGACTCTTGTGAAGCAAAGAGGCCCTTAGTAGTGTATTCATGTAGTGTTGCTTTTTTAAATCTTAGATACATTTCCAGTGTTGTTTCTGTAGTTAGCCTTCATAATAGTTCGATCTAGTTTGTGCATCACGTAATGAAGTCCAATTTGTTATTGGAAACCATTGTGACAAACCACATTCTTATAGTGATTCTGGTCTTAGATTTGAGCAATGAATTTTGTTGTGAAAAATATCTACCTAACCATCAATCAATCCCCAATCAAGGAAAAAAATTGCCGGCCATTCCTTTTTTGGCTTTGTCCATGTCATGTTCAAGTTTTTTTTGAAAAGGAGGATAGTCCCCGGCCTATACATCAAAGTGATGCATGCAGCCATATTATCTAACGAAAGTAGAATACAAGATATGAGGTCCAGTATTGGCTCACAAAAGTAATAGAGATTTTGTCCCCAGAGTGGATTTTTGGAACCCGGGTGTATTGGAGGACCTTATTTTAAATACTTTGAAAATCACATTTAAGGTTTCAAAAAATTCTGAGAAAAATTCTACATGATCATATGGATGTATATTACACATGTGTAAAGTTTGGTGATGAAATAAGTAAATATGCAACCTACACAAAAATGACAAAATGGTGATTTCCAAATAGTGAATAAGGCATGCACTGTTCATCTTTCCAAAATCACGATTTTGTCATTTTTGTGTAACTCGCATGGTTACTTATTTCAGCATCAAACTTTGCACATGTGTAATATAGATTTGTTTTCAGAATTTTTTAAAACTTCAAAATAGCATTTTGGCACAGTTCAAAAAATAGGGCTCCAATGCACCTGGGTTCCAAAGTGACTTTTTGTTTTGTTCCGGCCTATACATCAAAGTGAATATTCTGATACAGCCAACCCATCAATGAATAAATAGAACACGTGACACATCGTGTCCCCACCTATCGCCACCAAAGTAGCACACGAAGAGGGTGGGACCACCGGCCTCGTGGGCCGGAAGAGCTGAATATCTTTAGAAAGGACATATGTAGGAGGTGGCAGCGGTCATGCCTTGGTTGAGGGAAAAGGAAAAATGATTTGTTGATGTGGAGTAGAATGAAACCTGCCTATTATGCCCTGGAATAGAAAGTGGATGGAAGCTGTTCGTTTGGTAAGGATAACTTGGCAAAATGTAATTGAGAGGGTAGTCAAATATGTACCTTTTGTAATCACGATGAAACCATCAAACGCCTCTTTCTCGATTGCCTGTTGGCCAAATTATTATGATGCCTAGTTCATATAGCCTATAATATTCACACGTTATTTGGGATGTGGTTAAATGGAGTCGAGACAAATATTGCAAGACATATTTTGATAGGAGTACGTGCATACTTTGAGCTATATCCAACTGTAAAAATGACATGGTTTTTAACAGACAAACTTGTATAATTTTTTTGCAGGTTATCTACAGGGCCACTCACTACTAGGGAAAACCCTAGTAGTAGCGCGGGTTTTGAGGCTACCAGCAGCGCGGATAGCCGCGCTACCAATAAGGCGTTACAACTAACTGTTAGTAGTAGCATGGTCTGTACCCGCGCTACTACTATGGACTATATCAGCATCGCGTTTCCGGAACGCACTACTATTAATTAGCTGTAGCGATTTCCTGGCCCCGCGCTACTGCTATATCTTTCATCATTTTACCCCGGCTTCCTACCCCATTTCAGCTTCAATACACAGCAATTTCCAGATACTAGGTACTACTAGATATCAATTTTATAAAGCATTATAGGTACTAGGTAGTACTCCCTCGGTTCCAAATTACTCGTCGTAGTTTTAGTTCAAATTTGAACTAAAACCACGACGAGTAATTTGGAACGGAGGGAGTACTAGATAACAATTTCATATATACTCAACATGCATCCTCAAGTAGTACAAGGTGATATCGACGACGATCATCATATGTAGTCCTAGATGATATCGACGACGGTCATCATATGTAGTTCTAGATGATATAGCCACACACACATATGTAGTTTTAGATGATATCGACGACGATCATCATCCTCAAGCCTAGGCGGTGGGTGTTCCTGATAGTAATTAGGATGGCCTGTCCAACACGAAGATTCTTGCCAACGAGGAATCTCTTCCACCCAACCGAGTTTAAGTGTGTGCGACCGTCTGTGTCCATGCGGTAAGTACAGGTGGTGACGGAGCCCCTTGCGGTAAGGCGTAGTCCAGCTGAGCCTTCTTCATCAGGCTCGATACCACAACTCACAGATCTCTTGCAAATATATTTCTATTAAGTATAGATTTCTACACTATCAAAAGACACGGTACTACGCATCTGTACTAACTAATCATGAATTCTACTAATAAGTATATATGGATTATCTACACTATTAATAGTTCCTTGGATTCTACACTAATAAGCATGTGATCAGACTCTACACTAAAGCATGTCATCGACTAGATTCCACAAAGCATATCATTGGACTCTACACTGAGCATATCATCGGATTCACTAAGCATATCATCGGATAATTTGCATTTGTAAGTATAACAATAAAGTATATATATATCATCAAATTACTATAGTCAGTACGTATAACATACCATTTCATGCCGATCGACCATGGTACTTGTCACGCGGGTCACAAATGGCACCCCGACAAAGTCATCACGTGGCAGAATTATGTCCCATAGGTTGCACACCTCCTCCTCGCTCAGCCTCATTCTTTGAGCTACGATGGCTTCATGAAGTGGGTTCTCGTCATCTTCATCGAGTGGTTCCTCATTATCTTCATCATCTTCGTCATCTTCATCATCTTCCACCAGGTTGAGATAAATGACAGCCAGCTTGGGTCTTTCTGCTCTAAAGGAGAAGCTGATCAACTCACAACCAGTAAGACGCATGCGGGCAAGGAAACGGGCCCATCCATCTCCTCCAATCTGCGACATATTGCATCCTTTCTCGACAGCCATAGTGTACGGCCCCCCAGGAGCCTCAAATGTCACAGTGTCTCTTGTCAGCTTGTTGAATTCCAACCTCACATTGCATGGGACGATCTGTGTAAAAAAAGCAAAATGACACAATGCAGCAATGCAGCAATGCCAACACTAAAAATAAAATAGTTGTTACATTTCATCTAATTTCTTACCGTCGCATGACGAAAACTCGGCTGGAAGTAGATGCCGAACAACTTGCCAGTTGCAAGGCTGCTGACGCACCTTAACTTGCACAGTCGACATAGTGGTGGTGGTGGCTCCATTTTCCTAAAGCAATATGAGCAAAGGATTAACGATTCACTTCACAGGAAAGAAAAACAGTAGCATGTGATATTTTTGGTTCTTCCGCGAGAAGCAATTTTATGGACAATTATAATCCTAAGATCTAGTAACATATTAGATGACAAGGTACCACCTACCAAAGCATTTCGGTGGCACCTATTGCCGAAAAAACTTTTCACAAATATCTACCAAATAAGGGTACCACCTACCAAGACATTTCATCTAATGTGGCCCCTATTGCCTAAGATAATTGGTTAAAAAATAAGTGGCAAATTTAACTAAATTGGCACCTACATTTTGCCAAAAAAGAACTTATTACAAAAAAACAAAAGCATCTACCTATCCATGTACAGAAAAAATAACAATAAAATGGTGCATACTATATCAACTAGCCTACTAAATCAACTAGCATACTAAATCAACTAAATCAAAATGTTCTAAATCAACTAAATCAACTAGCCTACTAAATCAAAATGTAGCAGGGAGGAGGGGTTGTGGTTGGAGGAGGGAGGAGGGAGAAGGAGGGGCGACTCAAGGAGGGAGAAGAGAGTAGGACGGAGGAGGAAGACGGAGCGAG
Source organism: Triticum urartu (assembly GCF_056163025.1). Lineage (NCBI taxonomy): Eukaryota > Viridiplantae > Streptophyta > Magnoliopsida > Poales > Poaceae > Triticum > Triticum urartu. Next base: position 713,362,336 of record NC_141875.1, on the reverse strand, counting down.
GAGGGGCTAGCCGGCGGCGAGTGGAGGGAGGACGGAGGAGGAAGGCGGTGCGAGGAGGGGCTAGCCGGCGGCGAGTGGAGGGAGGACGGAGGAGGAGGCCGACACCCAGTCCAACGAGGAGGAGGAGGTGACGGCGGCGCAGATCGGAGGAGGCGTGACGAGGGAGGACCGGCGTGGGGGGTTGAGGGGGAGATCGAGTGAGTGTGAGTGTGAGTGGATCGGATAGAGGAGACTGGCCGGGGGGAGATAGAATGGCTTAGCAGTAGCGCGCTATAGCAAAAGGCGCTACTTCAAAACGACCTAGCAGTAGCGCCTTTCACAAAGAACACGCTACTGCTATGTGTCAGCATGTAAAAATAGACATCAAAAATACATTGATCATCAATGATCTTTTTGTGTACAATCTGATTTGTCAATATGAGTCATCACCAGTTTAGAAACTGGTGAAGACTCATATTGCGGCCACAAATTCTACACATAGAGTTCAATGAAGACCAAGTGCTTGTGAAAGTTTGAGAAATAACATATTTAAGGTGGTACAAACTCTCTTCACGGAGCGAGGTGGGACTAAATTTTTGTAGTAAACTTAGCAGTAGCGGTTATTGTGTAAATGCGCTACTGCTATGATCCGTAACAGTAGCGCTCTTCATATTAACACGCTGCTGCTAGAACTAGCCTCGCGGCGGCGTCGTGGCAATTATAGCAGTAGCGCGTCTTAGAGCGGGCGTGCTACTGATACAATTATTTCAGCAGCGATTTTTGTGCACGCGCGCTACTGCTAGTTAGCAGCAACGCCTTATTTTAAAGCGCGCTGCTGGTAAGATTTTGTGTATAGGCTTTTCCCTAATAGTGACTGCTTGGATCCGTATGTGGTCGTTCCTCACTCCTGTGGAAGCCAAGGAGCCTTTGGTTACTGGGTCTGCCCGATGGGAGATGGTAGCTTAGAATATCCACATCCGGTTTGGGTGGCAGTCCAGTAATATGATAGGTGTTTAGTCATCTCGTTCTATTTTCACTGGTTGTGACGTATTATACTTTATTTTTTCTAGCTCTAAGCGAGCTTGTTATGGATCACGGACTGTTTGGCCATTTTGCTTAATAAAGGGGGTTGTATCACTATTAGGAAAAGGCCTACTAGTGGTGCACATGTTTTGCCTACTAATGGTGCACTACAGGTGCGCCACTAGTATCACGCCATTAGTATTTTTTTACTAATGTGGTGCGCCAATATTATCTGGTATACTAATGGCGCACCATGCAGTGCGCCATTAGTATAGCCCACGATGCGCCATTAGTATGCCTCTCAGGGGGCATATTTACTCATGTGCTTTGGCATAATAATGGCGCATTGGTGGATGATGCGCCATTAGTGTGCTCTGGCTTACTAATGGCGCACTACGTGGTGGTATGCCACTAGTATGAATATTAGGGATTTTTTTTCTTTTCTGATATTTTCACAGGTTACAAAATATATTATTGGACAGAATATAGACAACACCACACAGCAACAGCAGATTCATCGAATACAATAGAAGATTAGTCTTCGAATAGAATTCATCATATTAGTCTCCGAATTCAAAAGACCGAACAAAGATAGAACATTGCAAGTCTCGAGACCGCGAGTAGCGAGTTTTTCGGAAGTAATACTAATACTAACAAGTCCTACTAATCATCATCATACAACTTCTACTCGTTATTAATAACAAGTCATACGATCATCATCTTGATAGTCATCGAACCAACCCTACTTAATTGTTCTTAGCACATGATCATCAGTATTAGGCAGGACCTAAATACCCTATTTAAGGTAAAATATCATAAAACAATATAGACCCTGACTCTCCATTATGGAGAATGGAGATCATCCTGTCTCCAATTCTTGCGCTTCGCTTCCTTTTGCTTCTAAGAACCTCCTTACGACTGTCCATACATTTTTTTCCATCCTTTGATTTTCATGTCTCCACTTCTTTTAGAAATCTCGTATGCATAGTTGAGATTCGTAGGATGACCTGGCTGTATGTTCAAAACATTAAGACTACTTTTCTGATACATCAAATGAGGCACACAATTCTCTGGGATTATCTGTTGAAAAACATAATAATAACTTCATAGTTAGCAATGATGTGCTAGTTTTACAAGTATGCAAGAGATGCACGGATGTCGTAATAGTAAAAAATCTTACCAGGGTATCTCCATGGTAGTTACCGTAGTTGAACACATGCACTAGTGGCACGTATTGACCACAATGTTGAGGAGTTTGATTGTAGATATTGTAATTCTCAATGTCAGTACAAAATCCGACCAGATGATTTTTCTCCTTGTAAGTTGTTAATTCGGAGCCATAGGTGCAGTGGGTTTTGTCTACCATCTCCCGCACATTCTTTGAACAATAAAAATAAGCTGTCAATGAAAATAAGCTGTCAACTATTTTGAAATAAACAATATAAATTAGCTAATAACTATGTTTGAGAAACTCATATAGCGGTAGAATTGGAGGCGTATCAACAAGGACCCAAATATCCATATTGTCTTGCTCGATTTTAGGATCACCAAGATCCATGGTGACAAGCATACCCTCATCAAAACCATACATCTTGCAAAATGCTTCCTAATTTTTGCAACCAAAATGGGTTACGCTCCCAGAATTATACAGATTTACTTCAAAATCCACATCGTGATGAGTCCTTAGGTGAATTTTCTTTGTTTCAGAAATTTCATGGTCTTCAAAATCCATCCTCTCCAAGACATAGCGTCTTGCATGGCATGGGATAAGCTATACTCGAATTGTAAAAGATGAAAATTACACGTTAAAATAGTTGAAGTCATGCTTAATTATGAAAATAACACTTGTCGTCGTTGTGTACCGTTTCAACTTCGAAGGTCTCCTCGAGCTTAATGCTGAAGCGCCAATCATCGTCCAGGTGAGGCATGTCGCACAGACCTCGGTCGTCGTGGCACCAGCCGCGCTCCCCCGGGAGACTTCCGTCGTCCGATGACGACATATATCCTACGTTCATAATTCAAAACTACATCATCTCTTGCGTTGGGTCCAATAAGATAATCCACAGTGTGGTGAAAACACGCCCTTCGAACTGGTTTGAGCTATTGGTGAATGGAGATGGTCTAAGATTTTCAGTAGTAAGAAGTGAAGTGGTAATTTTGAGAGCAAATGGTTAGGATGAGTGGTTCCTCTTTCCTGTTTAGCTTTACAATAGAATATTGTTAGTCATGCACACTTGTGCATTTTCAGCCAGGCCCAGTGGAGTTGGCCTAAAAACATTTCTTTCTTTAAGCCTGCTACATCCATCTCAAGTATTTATGGTCAAGGGTTAGCAGGGCCATCCAAATAGAATATGTATAACACAAGAGGCAGTTGATCCTACTTAATTAAGTACTAAGATACCCCGGCCCATGCATTAGTCGCAAGTACCCCATATGTCTTATTTTTAGCAAAGTCATGCTAAAATTCACGGAAAATTTCAGCATGACCTTTGCTGAAATTAGGACATATGGAGTACCCGAATTTGCCGGAACGGAAGTTAATCGACATTCCGGCAAACTCAAGGGCCTCTCGGGGTACCTGCAAAATCATCGCGACACGATGGTCCGAGACAAAACCCAGCAAACTAGCACCACAATGTGCCTCTACTTTCATATGGATGAAAAGGCCACAGACCATGTGGTCCTCTGCTTTCATATGGACAAAAATCAAGTGCCTCAGCAGCAATGCCAGACCAAGACTTTGCTGGAAAATATGACAGTAACATGTGAGCAGTGGGAAAGGCAAACAAGTCAGAGAAGACGCTGGCCAGCCAGCCAGCACAGTAACATGTAACAGCCAAAATGAAAAGTCCATAAAATCCCAACCACAATCTCTAATGGTTGATTTGCATCATATGTATTGTTAATCAAGCTAGCATATTACAGACAGACATAGAAGCAATTACAGACAAGCTTTGATCATCATATTGGTTGGTGATGACTCATCAAGCTAGCATATTAATCTCTGAACATATGTATTGATCATCAGAGGAAACAAGATTTGAGAAACTGGTGATGACTCATCAAGCTAGCAAGCTGGCTAGTATTGTTATTAGCTAGTGTTGTTAATTACTCTAGTTAGGGAGGGAGGGAGGGGGCTAATTATAAACAGTAGCAGATGCATACATTTCTTTCTTTTTTCTTTTTGGAAGCGAATATATGTGTTGTTATCACCAACTTAAAACTTAAAACTTCTGGATCAGAGTTGACGACCAGCCTCATAGGATTATTGTTTGTGTGCATACATGCAGAGTATCAGCTCAGAGGTCTCTGTTTAACAGTGATAAGTCAACGACAAGGAACATCAAGCTTATAATAAAATCTCTTAGAACCTTATGAGAGTATGTACATATACAGATTTTGTTTACTAGCTTGGCACATGTCAAGTCTCACTTGCAGGTGCACATTTTTTTTCTTTCAAAGCACACCTCTTTGTTTCAGCTATCTATATATCTTGTTCTATGATGCATTTTTAATTCCTGATGTTAACAAGAGTGTTTGTCAAAAGGAAAAACAAAGTTCATGGCAGTGTAGCTAGCTTCTCATGCATCCCTCTTATCAACTAGTTCCTTTCCCTAATCTTTGTAATTCTCCTAGTTCACAAACTTCACAAGTTGACATATCACATAAAGATGTTTGTATACAATAGTAGAATTGGTAAACAGAGAGAAGAAGAGAGAGTTCATATTACCAACACCATGTTCAGCAGCGGAGGGAGTCGACCGTCTGGAGTGTGGAGAGGAGGGAGGCAACCGGAGGAACGGCTGGAGTAGCTGAAATTTGGAAGAACTATGAGGAAAGAACTTGAAAAAAACTATGAGGAAAGAACTTGAAAAAAAAGAACTATGAGCAGAGAGGGAGAGGTGGGAAATGGAGGCGGGGGTGAGTTGGATGGGGTACCTGCGGGCGTAGAAGATGGGGGCGTCGTCGGGGACGAAGACGTCGACGCTGTGGACGTCGGGCGGAGGAGGAGGGGGGCTTACGGGCGGCGGCGGGACGGTTGCGGGTCGGCGGCGGTCGTCGTCCTGCACCCCGTGCGGTCATCGGCGGCGGGATGGTTGGGGGCCGCGGCGGCTTGCTCTCCGGTGGGCGGCGGAGGAGCTGCAGTGGTGGGAGGCGCGGGGGCGCGGGGGTGGCGGCGCACGTAGGGCGGCGGTGTCGTGGGTCGTCGGGGCAGCGGCGCGCAGGGGCTGAGAGATGTGAGATGGGATCGGCCGGGGATTGGGGCCGAGATTTTAGTCCGGGGAGGTATAGCAATGGCGCACCACCTAGCGGTGCGCCATAAGTAAGTTTTTTTAGATAGCAATGGCGCACCCCAGCGATGCGCCATAAGTAACTTTTTTTTGCATAGCAATGGCGCACCATCCAGGGTGCGCCATAAGTAATTTTTTTTAATTATTTTTTGTTGCATTTATTAAATTTGTTATTTCAAAATATCATCCAATTTGTTATTTGAAAATATAATCAAATTTGTTTTTTTGGATTTTTAGTTGCATTCATTTGTGACGGTGGAGCGGGGGAGGATGCGGGGGGTCGGCGGCGGCGGTAGAGCGGGGGAGGGTGCGGGGTGTCGGTGACGGCGGCGGTGGAGCGGGGGAGGGTGCGGTGGGTCGGCGGTGGCGGTGGAGCGGGGAGGGTGCTGTGGGTCGTCGGCTTGAGGTGCGCCATTAGTAGTTTTGCAAAAAAAAAATATAGTAGTGACGCACGGTGTGGCAGGTGCGCCATTACTAGTTAAACTAGTAATGGCGCACTGTTCCTGGTGCGCCATTAGTATTTTTGGAAAAATATATTAAATTTTTTTTGTTACTAGTGACGCACCGTGGGTCTGATGCGTCATTAGTGTCTACCACACTAATGGCGCGCACCAACTCATGATGCGCCATTACTATATAGTAGTGGTGCACCATATATCTGGTGCGTCATTAATGGTCATATCATCTATAGCCCTTTTCTATTAGTGTATACATCACTCTGATGCAGAGAATGGATAATACTCCTTTTCTAAAATTAAATAAAATAAAAAAAGCTGTTTGTTTGCTTTACCATGCTACTTCTCTCAACTGTTTTGATAGAGAAATGTTTGGTTTAGTGTATTCTGATAAGCTAGGCCGAAGATTCTCACACCACATACTTATTTTCACGTGAAAGAATCAGTAGCTGGGCAGAATCTATATGGCTTCTGGCCATTGGATAAAAAAATGATGTTCTCAACTGACGTAGGCTTTTTTTCTTCGATAAAGAGCGGATTTTGTTGACTTATAATGTTGTGTTAAGAGAATATAATCACTATGAGCACATGCCCGGCCTCTGCACGACTAGGATGCACACAACCAACACCAACACACACAAAGACAAAAGAACATAACCCTTAAAAGTCCCATCGAAGCGAACTTAAGTGTCGATGACAGAACCCAAACTTTAAGAATAGTGCTTTGAGAGCGATGTCTTAATGACACACAAGTGTCGCCGTCGCCAGATCTATCCATGAAGGTTAGATCTTGGGTTTTCACCCCGAAGGAGAGTCCAAGCAAGCTCCAAACAATGCCTCCAACAAGGCTATGATGTATAGCATCACCATTGCCAGATACAACCTATGTAGGTCAGACCTTGAGTTTTCACTCGGAGCTCGAGACCTTGTGCCGAATAGCACCACCAAACTTGAGTCATCCTGTACTGTCGCCCCCACTTTCAATGAAGAAGACACTGTTGTAAGCTAGACCATTTCGCCTCGTAGCCGTACACGTCCAGAGTCTTGACATGGACATCACCATGCAATCAGACATATTGTGTACTAGCAAAAGGACCCGTGCGTTGCAACGGAGAAACTTTTTTTCATAATCTTCACTGGCGATGACCACATTTTATTCACATCTCATCGCATGATTTTGAAAATTTGTTCACAAATGCAAGAAAATGTTTCTTTTTTCAAGTTTATTCACAAATTGAAGCAGTGTTCACATTTTCGAAAAAAAATATCGCGGCTGTAAAAAAATAGAAAGAATTATTCTAAATTTCAAGAAACATTTAAAAACACACTATAATATTCCGATCCACCCCGGCAGTTAATTCTTCAAAATCCACGCGGGTATATAGTCACAAAGACTCAGAAGCATTACTGTTTAATTACATAGCTTCGATCATTTGTGAACATTTTTACAAATTTGGAAGCATTTTTTAATATTTACAAACATTTTTATAAATATGAGAAAAATATTGCGAACAGTCTTAAAGCATTTTCTTTTGAATGGGCGAAAAATTCTAGAATAGACGACCATTTTTTAGAAATTGGTGGATTTTTTTAAAATTCACGAAAGCGGTAGATATATAGATTTTTAATCCCATTAATTCCATAGTCGATTCCTTCCCATAAGGGGCCTTGCATCACATCAGCCCACAAATCCTGCCCGTGCACGATCCATTCTTGCATCTACGTGAATATCTTTCCATTGCACAATCCTCTATCCATCATTCCTTTAATTCACCCTCCAAGACAGCCAATGATTCCTTTAATCAGCGATCCTGATTGTCTATTTTAGCGATCTTGTTGATACTCAAACTCAACTGCAAACGTATATAAACTGGAAAGAGACGGTCTAAAGAAGCGAGGTGGGACCATTTAACATGAAATATGGTTGTGTGACTCCCTACGCATAAAAGAAGGCCCATTATTGCGGCGATTTTATGCTTTTTTTGCGGTGATTTTATGCTGAGTAGGCCCAGCGGTGCAACACTACATCAATATTTTTTATCACGGCATACTATTTTAGTGGTAGGATTTTTTTGTACATTGATGCTATATGTATATACGTGCACTGGTGGAGCTCACCCAGCAGCCAGAGCGCAGGCACAATCCCGTTTAAAATCATAGAAATATAGTACAACCTAGTTGTAGCCACAATAATTAGTTATCTTAGTTGGTTGAAGCATTAAGTTACCTATGAAGTAAGAGGTCTTCAGTTCGAAACCTTACCTGGCCCTTATTTTTTAACACATCAGTGGGATGTCAATCAGGGACATAGACGGGCCGCAGAGAGCAGGCTGAGGCCCAACATGTTGTGGCGCGGGAGCGGGCTTAAGTGCGCGCTGCGAACGTGGCCCATGCGGTTTTTCTAAACGTTTTTGGTATAATTTTTAGGACAGACCATAAAAATAGTACCACCTTGGATAGAATATCAATCTCAAAAATATGATATAGGTGAACAGATGAAAAAATTAGCGAAACACACCTTGCTTTATTAGTAGGTATAGATAGTTGGTTGTTGCATTAAGTTACCTATGAAATAAGAGGTCTTCAGTTCGAATCCTTGCCTGGCCCTTATTTTTTAACACATTTTTTTTGAGGGATAACTGGGATTTTATTCAAAGCTCATAAAGTTTGGGATACAAGCAATATCAGGCGTAACACCCAGCCACACATGGCGTCCAACAGACAGAGTTGAGGCTCCCTTCGCTAACAAGTGAGCTTCAAAGTTGGACTTTCTAAACTCAAAACAAAAACTAACAGAATCAAAATTAAGACTAGTGTGCTTTATCTCTCTCAGAATCGCCACATAGGACGGGAAAGCTTCATTCTTGATGTCTCTGACCACTTCATAGCAGTCCGACGCGATGGTCAGGTTACGGAGGTTCAGATCTTCAGCTAATGCGAGTGCTTCGCTGCAGGCTAGGGCTTCCAAGGTCGTTGGGTCCGTCAATCCAGCCATTACCACTGCTGAAGCACCCAAGAAAACACCCGCACCATCTCTGCATATAGCTGCTGCCACCCCTTTCTCTCCCAAAGTTGACAGGCCTCCATCCACATTTATTTTAGCTGAACCATCTGTAGTAGGTATCCATCTTCGCTGCCGCTGTTTCATCGCCTGGGGCGCGCTGGTTACTGACTTCTTGTTCGATGCAATCTGAAGCTCTTCCAGATAGTTATTGATGAAACCCATAGTGGTTAGTGGACTCTGGAATTGATTGTCATGAATGGCACGCCGCCGCGCCCACCATATAGCCCACATGGTAATCAGTACACGCGCCAGCTCTTCCTCCTTCATTGTATCAAACAACCAGAAGATCCACATCTTTGCATCGTCTGTTTGGTTTGATATAACATGCTCCAAAGTTCCTTCATCCCCTAACGCCCAAACACATCTCGCCATCCGGCAATTCATGAGGGAGTGTCGCCACGTATCAAGAGCATCATTGCATATAGAGCACACGGGCGAGCCTGCCATCTTCCTCTCATGCTTCAACGTGCCCGTCGGGATCGATGTATGTGCCAGCCTCCAAACAAAAATACGGACTTTTGACGGGATCTTGACATTCCAGAGCGACTACCATGATTTCTTTGTTGCTTGTGTGTCAGATGTGCTCGGTCTATGCTCTAGCCAATCTTTTCGTTGCTTCTTCACAGCACAAAGCATCTTGTACGCCGAACTCACAGAGAAAATCCCTCTCTTCTCATAATGCCACGCATAAAAGTCTTCCTGAACTCTTGTGCTTATTGGTATGTTCAGAATTACTTCCACATCAGGCGCAATAAAATGTTCCTGCAACACTTGTCTATCCCAGGTTCTAGTGGTCGGATTTATCAACTCCGATACTTGCTGAGGTGGGTTATCAGACCGTGCACAGATTGGTCTCAGCTTATAATTCCTCGGTAACCAGCTTTCAGACCATATATGCGTGGTTTCGCCCGTTCCTATCCGCTTGATAAGGCCAAGCCAAAGGGTATCTCTTCCTTCCAGTAACGAGCGCCAAACCTGTGATGGGGATGTACCCAGGGTGGCGTCTAAAAGATGACAATTGGGAAAGTATCTGGCTTTTAACACACGGGCACTCAACGACCCAGGTTCTTGTATTATTCTCCATGCTTGGCGAGCTAAGAGCGCTAGGTTGAAAAGCTCAATATCCCTAAACCCCAAACCTCCCATAAATTTGGGCAAGGTCATAGTTTTCCACGATACCCATGCTGTTTTGCGTTCTCCCTTCTTACTTCCCCACCAAAACTTCCGGATTAATCCGTTGATATGCTCACATAGACCTCGTGGGAGTTTGAAACAAGCCATGGAGTACGTCGGAATTGCTTGTGCCACGGATTTGATAAGAACTTCCTTTCCCCCCGCCGACAAGCATTTGGCCATCCACCCTTGAACATGCTTCCATATCCTATCCTTTAGGTATCTAAAACAGCCCTCTTTTGCCCTTCCTACATCGGTTGGGAGGCCCAAATACTTCTCTGAGAGTGCCTCATTCTGAACCTCCAGAACAGCCTTTACATCATTTCGAAGAGATTCTGCAACTCCCTTACTAAAGAAAATCGAAGACTTACTCACATTTATCCTCTGTCCCGAAGCCTCACAATATCTCCTTAAGAGATCACGTACCCGTGTTGCACAGTCCGTGGATGCCTCGAAAAAGAGCAAACTGTCATCGGCAAAAAGGAGATGACTAACCACCGGTGCCGAATCTGCAACAGCCACGCCTCTTATTCCTTCTGATTTAAGAAAGCAAGATAAACCCTCGGCCGCCAACAGAAACAGGTAGGGGGATATAGGGTCTCCCTGACGTAGCCCCCTTGACGGGTTAAAAATCTCCAAATGTCCACCGTTAAATAAAACCGAGAAAGTTACTGATGAAACACAACGCATCACTGTGTCGGTAAAGCGAGTACTGATCCCCAGCTTCAACATGACGGCTCTCAAGTAACTCCACTCCAATCTATCATAAGCCTTCATCATATCTAGCTTGAGTGCACAAAACCGGTTACCCTTGACCCTCCTGGTCTTCATATAATGCAAACATTCATAGGCTGTAATGAAATTGTCTGTGATTAAACGCCCAGGCACGAACGCCGACTGCTCTTCAGAGATCACCTCGGGAAGAATATGCTTCAGCCTATTTGCCAAAACCTTAGAAGCGATCTTGTAGATCACATTACATAGGCTTATCGGCCGAAACTGTCCTAGATTTTTTGGACTCGATATCTTGGGTATTAACACGATGAACGTACTGTTTATCTCCTCCGGCGAATCCTCTCCTGCAAGCACTCTTATGGTCATGCTTGTCACCTCATCACCACACAACTCCCAATGCCTCTGAAAGAAATGCGCGAAGAATCCATCAGGCCCCGGTGCCTTTGTCGGAAACATCTGAAAAAGTGCTTCTTTCACTTCCTCTTTCGTGTATTCCGCATTGAGGCGAGCGTTCAAATTCGCTCCAACCTTCCGAGGAATGTGTGACAGAACCTCCTCCATACCTATCGTTCCTTCTGATGTATAAAGATTTGAGTAGAAAGCGGTGACCATATCTGCTAGCTCACCAGGGTCCGAACTGACCGATCCATCGCCCCTTTCCAGCTTGGAGATATTGTTCTTGGCTCTCCTCCCACTAGCCTTCCGCTGGAAAAATTGTGTGTTACTATCGCCCTCAGCCAGCCACTGTATGCGAGAGCGTTGCCTCATCATAATTTCCTCACGATAGCATAACTCAATCAGTTCCTCTTGTACCTTTTTCTCCTCCATTCCTGGGCCAACTCGAAGGGGATCCTCCCTGAGCTCTGCTAGTCTCCTCCGCAGCCTTCTTAACTCCTGGCGTACTGATACAAAGGTGTTCTTACCCCAGCGAGCAAAGGATCCAGCAACCCTCTCTAATTTATTTGCCAACTCCACCACAGTGGATGCGGGCTGTCCTTCCGTCCACACTTCCTGCACAAATCCCTCAAAACGGGAGTTTGACTCCCACATACACTCATAACGGAAGGGTCTTTTTAGTGCAATGCGTATGTTATTTGCTGCTAGCTCATTGTATAACAGAATGGGGCAATGGTCCGATTTCGCTGCAGTCAGGTGCTCAACACTCGCAAATGGAAACATTGCGGACCAACTTGGAGTGCCCAGAGCTCGATCAAGACGGACCCTGCAGTAATCTCCTCCTGTCACTCGTTTCTCGAAAGTCCAATCCAAACCCTTGTAACCCAAGTCAGCTAACTCACACACATCCACCACCTCTCTGAAACCAGTAATCTGCGCACTGTCACGTTGATTCCGCCCCATCTGCTCTTCCGGTCTAAGGATTTCATTAAAGTCCCCAATACAAACCCAAGGGAGAGTGCTTTCTCCCCGCAAAATTTTCATCGTATCCCATGTTTTATATCTGAGACTCCTGTTGGCTTCACCATAGAAAACAGATAGACGCCATTGATCCTTGCCCGGTTCTGTTACAAAAGAGTCAATGTGTTTTTGGATTATTTTTTAACACATCAGTGGGATGTCAATCGGGGACATAGACGGGCCGCAGAGAGAAGGCTGAGGCCCAACCTGTTGTGGCGCGGGAGCAGGCTTAAGTGCGCGCTGCGAACGTGGCCCATGCGGTTTTTCGAAACGTTTTTGGTATAATTTTTAGGACAGACCATAAAAATAGTACCACCTTGGATAGAATATAAATCTCAAAAATATAATATAGGTGAACGGATAAAAAAATTAGCGAAACGCACCTTGCTTTATTAGTAGGTATAGATAGTTGGTTGTTGCATTAAGTTACCTATGAAGTAAGAGGTCTTCAGTTCGAATCCTTGCCTGGCTCTTATTTTTTAACACATCAGTGGGATGTCAATCAGGGACATAGACGGGCCGCAGAGAGCAGGCTGAGGCCCAACCTGTTGTGGCGCGGGAGCAGGATTAAGTGTGCGCTGCGAACGTGGCCCATGCGGTTTTTCTAAACGTTTTTAGTATAATTTTTTAGGACAGACCATAAAAATAGTACCACCTTGAATAGAATATAAATCTCAAAAATATAATATAGGTGAACGGATGAAAAAATTAGCAAAACGCACCTTGCTTTATTAATAGATATAGATATAGATATAGATTACGAGGTGCAAATCAGAGCATGCTCGCGGGTATCAACAAGGTTGCCAAGGCTGCCAAGAGCCCATCTAAAAGGCCAGACAGCAGCCCCAAGGCGTCCGCGATGTTCGGACGTAGCCTGCAGAAATAAAGTCATGGGAGCTGCCAAGAATCCACATGGGGCAATCCAGCAACCCGCCACGTCTTCACTGAAGCCAGTCGATGGCGATTCAGGATGACATATCGAACATTCTGGTTGGCGGAACTGGTAGGGAGGCCTCATCGAGACCCAATCACCCGCCCTTCGCTGCCATGTGCGATGCTTGCGTCATCCAGTCGTTGTTGTAGGCGGTACGCCTCTTGTCTCCGTCATCGTGCAGGAGGCCGGGCGTCTATGTACTCGTGTTGATCCAGCACACCTTGTGTCCGCCACCAACGTCAGATGCCTGCTACAGCAAGACCATCCAATAAAGGGCCACCACCGCAGGGCATGTTGCCGTCGCGATGCGTTGCCGAGGACGACGGCCGGTGCCTAAAGGCTTGGCGCCGCCTGCTTGATCTGCTATGGACGGATCTGAGGCAACAACAGACCATGTTGGCAACTTCGAGCCTTCCTTGGCCTGATCTGGCCGAGGGTAATCAACAGGAGGCCGATCTGAGCGAGCACGAGATCATGTAGACGACCACCAGTCAACCCCGATCCGATCTGGACAACAGGAATCAACATGATGCGTCGACGGGCTCCGGGACAGAGGGTCGCGAGCGGGGGAGGTGAAGGAGAGGAGAGGAGTCGATCTGGAGGACGGATGTGAGGCAGCAACTGGCGTAGGCTTAGTCTTTGCTCACACGCCCTAGAGAATTAAGTCAAGCAAGGAGAATAACAATCCAACAAAAAAGTAGGCAAACATTGATTATCCCAAAATAACAATGAACATAATCTCTCTATATGTTAAAAAGGAACACATGTAATTCGGATAATGAAATACAACCAACCATCAATGAGTGAATCATAGGCTAATAGAAAAACCTATAGGATTGTATGTGTGCATTATTTTTCTCCGTTAATCCAATACTCCCTCTGTCTTAAAATAAGTGTCTCAAGCTTAATATAACTTTATATTAAAGCTAATACAAAATCGAGACATTTATTTTAAGACAGAAGGAGTGTTACGGAAGACCGGGACGAGAATGGAAGGGGAAGTGGGGCGTCGTGAGGGCAGCCCGGTCAAGGTTGCTCCTTTTCTTCTCTTTCTTCTCCTCCTTTACAACCTGCTGCTTCTTGTTCTTGCCACTGTGGCCGGAATCTTTAGCAGCCGCTGACTAAGAAGACGGCGGCGACGATGATGTGTTCTTTGGGAGCACCTGGACATCTGAACGGCTACTGCAGGATCCCATGGCTGCCCTGGTAGCTAGTACATCACTACCTTTTGATCTTTTCTTCTCTTACTTCTCTCTTTCCTCTTCTCTTCTCTGCTAGTGATTCGTGTGTGTGTTTCTGTTGGAAAAGCAGGGCTCCTGATGAGGACAGCCAGCTCCGACCTTCCAGCAAGGTTCGCTGCTCACATTCGAGCACATGGTGGCCTGCACCTGCACCCGTCGCAACGACAACGATTTTGCCTTCCATCGACAGTGACACACCCACGTGCCGCATACGCGCCTCGCGCGGCAGCAAGTGTCTGACGGGTGGGCGCCCGGCTCTCATGGTCCACCTGTTAGTCTGTAGTGTTGTGGCGCTGTCGGTACTTGCAGTCTACCATGGCCTGTTGAATTTTTCTTGGTCTTAGCTGATAGTAGGATACTGGTGGTCGTGCAACATTGACCGATGACTCAATACAGAGGTGAGGTTGCTTGGTTGGCAAGGTCCCAATGATAAAGACTTTCTTTCTAGGGAAAATGATTTTATTCGTGTGGAGTAGAATGAAGACCTGTCAATCAACTCCCGGGTTGGAAAGTGGGAGGAAGCAGTTTGGTTTTACCATGTGTCTTCTATCAACTTCTTTATTATATGGGAAATGTTTACGAACGATGCACTGGCGAAGCTTCGGCCGGTCCCGCGCATGCCGCTTGATCGGGTAGCGATCCAGCGCTTCCGCACCTTCCGATCCACGTTTTTTTTCTTGGCCTATCACGTGGCCTTGACCCACCACGTTTACTCGGTCAACTCTTTTTTCACCAACCGCTCAAACTGTCGGGTGAGAAAAATATCTACAACTGCAGACGGACGAAGTTACATCCGTTTTTTGCTGCAACAACGATGATTTTTGCTGCAACTGCCGTTGTCTTTTGCTACGACCAGCGTGTTTATTTGCTACATCCATTTTTTTAATGGTGATGATTGGTGACCGGTGTTCGTGCAGATAACTGGGACAACGATTTTTTGCTGCAACTATCGTCGGATTATGCTACAACTGACGAAGAAATTTGCTACATCAATTCATGGCAGAGATGCACCCGGGACAACAACAACGATGATTTTTTGTTGCAAATGTCGTTGTCTTTTGCTACCACCAGAGAGTTTTTACTACATCTATCTTAATGGTGATGTTTGGTGGCCATCATTCGTGCAACCCGTGCAGCGAACGTCGACGATGGAGAAAAGCTTCAACTATCGATTTCTTGCCCAAATGAAAAAAGCTGCAACCGTTTACATGAAAGCTTCAACCCTACATTTAAAAAGCTTCAACCCGTTTACATAAAATTGCTGGAACCGGCTTTTCTTCCTCGACGATGGCCATGGCGTCTCTCTGTAGCAATTTTTTCTGCACTCTAGGTTGAAGCACCGTCGTCGCCATTGTTTTTGCCAGTTGCAGCTTCCTCGCAGCATGGTCACGACAATTTTTCGCAGATGGTTCCAGGAATCGGTGTCTGGCAGTCTCTCGCAACAAATTACGTTGCCGGTTCCAGCTTTTGTACATACTGTTTGTAACATCGACGGTGACGGCATCACGGCTTCCACTACTGCTCTGGCCGGTTGCAACTTTCCTGGCGGTCGGTTCCAGCTTTTTATAACCACGGTTGTAGCACACCCCTGGTGATCAGTTCCAGCATACATCGACATAGTCGCGTATTTTGCTGGGACCGGCTAGAATATTTGCTACGATCCGGAGACGGCGAGCATTTGTTCTTGCTGGAACTGGGCGATTTTTTTTGCTGGAACCATACATTTGTTTTGCTGGAACCATGATATTCTTTGGATTTGCTTTGACTCGGTGCAATTTTTCTGTTGTGTGGAGGCGGAAGCGGAACCATGTTTTTTTTTGCTACATACGTGCCCCTTTTTTGCTGGAACCACTAATGGTTTTTGCTGCAACCAGACAGCCCCGTGCCGGAACTGGCGATGGCGGCAGCGGCCACCGACGGCGACGGCGGCCATGCTTTTGCTCCAACCGGCGAGAACGACAGCTACCTCCGGCAATGACGGGGCCTTTTTTTGCTGCAACCAGCAACTGCGGCAGCTACCACCAGCGACTGACGGATGTTTCTGCGCGTGGCGACGAGGAAGACAGTACCAGCAGCGGGCCGAGCCATCGATCCGAGAAGGGGATGGCGTTCACGACAGCGCCAGACTTCGCGACCATGGTGACGACCACTTGTGCGGCGAAGGGAAGTGCGTGTAGCCAGCGGTTGACTTTTTCAGCGAAGGCAAGGAGAGAGACGCACTAATCAGACGACGCTAATCACGTTTATCGGATGGCTAGAGCTCCACCGGCCCAAACTTGGGCCGGTGCGCTGGTGCCTAGCACTCACCTTATTATATAGAGAGATATTACGGTTAATATATTTTGATGAGTTGGATTGAACAAATTCACCACATGTACTTATTTCAGAGAATTGACCGGTATATGGTCCGAACCTATGAATCGGTTGTACATGTTGTTTTTGGTCATCCATAAAAAGGCGATGTTCACAAGCGATGTGATGGACGTGTTCACAAATTTAACGGCTAATGCACTTGTTCAAAATGTATGAATATAGAGATGGCATGCAATAGTGTGAGATATGGTTATCGACACCCAAAAACAAGAACAAAAAGAGCACTCGGGGAATTTATTTTTACTTTTTCATTATGGTCAGGTGACTATTTTCATATCAAGTCATGGGGACACCATACTATGAAAAGGGGTTCTATCGAAAAGCCTATGGGGATGGTTGGTGGCTATGAGCAGGTGGGTATGCTCCTCTTCTTCGCCCGACTTGAATAGAGTCGATGGATCTGAGGTTCGATGAGCACGTGCGAGGTCCACAATGATTCAGTCTCGCCATTCATGGCAAGCCGCTTAATCAACTCACAACACAAATTGTTCTATTATGATGCTTGATTGATCCGGATGATACATGCAGGCTTAGTTGTCTCCGGCAGGACTTTGACGAGTACTATTGGTGACGACACACATTGAAGGTGTGGAGAACCCCGAGAGATTATCTATAATTTTTTTAGGCTATGTTCACGATTGTTTCTGTCAGTTTTGTTTTTTTAGGCTCTATACACACTGTCTTTCTAAATAAAAAAGTGTAGACGGTTAAGATTTTTTTGCGAATAATTGGTAAGTTAAATGAGTTTGGAATTTTAGGTGAAAAACACATTTTGATTACGGGATGACACAATCCCATCTAAATATTATTAGCATCTTGATTTGGCTTTCATCCCATCTTTTCTAAAAAAAAATCAATATACTCTCAGCCGTCGGTCCTCTCGTCGCCTTGATGATCCCCGCATTATTAATCAAGAGTTGTGTCCAATGAAGTGATAAGTTCAACCGTTGTAACCGAGAAATGGAATACTACATACTTATGACACAAACAAATAAATATATTTTTAATACAAAAAATGAATACTTAAGTTTAACTCTATCATCCATGTTAATTATTTTATACTAAACATCTTTACTTGGTCGTAACTCATATTATCACTGAACAAATAATTTTTACTAAATCATTTTTATGTATGCTATCTTTTTGGAACATAGATAGGGATTATTAATGTAATCACATCCATGTATATTTTGGTTATATATTTTTTTCACACAATCATAATATTTAGTATTGTGTTGCTATGCTAAGCTAAAACTATATTTTTGTGAAAATATGTTAGCTATCAACTATCTTAGAATTCCTGGAAAAACTTTTGTTTAAAATATTTCACCCTAAATCATAACATACCAAATCTATCACAATACTCCACAAATTATTTTATGCCCCTTAACGTATTAGGATATGCTTATACTTGTCCTTGTCCATATGATCCAAATTTGATACAATGTATTAAAGTAACCAATAACTTGATAAAGGTTCAACTAAAAGGAGAATTCTAGAGTGTATTAGATGTCATCAGGTGGTCTGTTCTTGAACCTTCTGAAACCATCGCTCATTGGCAACACTTGTTTCTTGGTCAAATGTGTGTTCTTATTTCTTGGCAAAAAGGAGTGTGGAGGGTCAGTAATTGCCCATCAACACTTGCACCCTCTATACATGGTAGCAAAATCATACCATTCACATATTTTCAGTATTATTTTCAAACTTGTAAACATCTTTTCACTTTTTGTTAGATACCAAGCACTGTGGTTTTCAAGAGGCAAATTACCGCTCTGTGTTCAAGTGGCACTTACTGCCATTGGAACAACAATGGTA
Source organism: Triticum urartu (assembly GCF_056163025.1). NCBI lineage: Eukaryota > Viridiplantae > Streptophyta > Magnoliopsida > Poales > Poaceae > Triticum > Triticum urartu. The sequence continues at coordinate 713,343,836 of NC_141875.1, read as the reverse complement.
GGATGCATCACAATCCTTAAAAAGGAGGCCGACTAAATCCACATGGGAGATTGGATTTCCTTTATATTATGACTTTGCAGTATCATATTCCCTGTGCTGGTGTGTTTAATTACGTAATTCATTGTCTTTTTTTTCCTACTTGGGGTATTTTATAACCTTCCTGCAGTAGTGTAAATATGTTGATATGCTGAATTAAAACAATATTTTATGTAAAAACATGTTTAGTTATCAACTATGTCTTGGGATTTCTAGAAAATACTTTTGTTAAATAGATCTCACCCTAAATAATACCTAACCAAATCTACCACAATACTCCACAAATTATTTTATTGTGCTTAACACGTTAGGATGTGTTATATTTATTCTTGTCCATAAGATCCATAAAGTTTAACAATTTTGATACAATATATTAAAATAACCAATAACTAAATAGAGAATTCTTGAGTGTATTTGATGTCAACAAGTGGCATGTCCTCAAATCTTCTAAAACCACTGCTCCTTGGCAACACTTGTTTCTTGGTCAAATGTGAGTTTTTATTTCTCGGCGAGAAGGAGTGGAAAGGGTCAGTTATTACTCATCATCACTTGCACCCACTGTACTTGGTAGTGAAACCATATCATTCACATATTTCCAATACTTTTTTGAAACTTGTAAACATCTTTTCATTTTTATCTAGACATCGAGCGCGATGGTGCTCAAGAGCCAAATTGCCGCTCCCAGTTCAGGTGGCGTTTGCTACAACTTGAACAACAATGGTATGCGGCATCAAGATCCTTAAAAAGGAGGGCTAATGCTTTATTTGTACGTGATTTTTTAGTCTATTTAGAGTTTGTGTTCTGCTCAGGAAGGAAGGGGAGGCGGGAACGACTCCCTGAAGATGGAATAAGGTTCTCACCACCTAGCCCCAGTCCCAGGGGTGCGTCTTGCATCATCGGAGAGCGTCTTGCATCATCGGAGAGCGTGTGGAGGTGTGTCTCTGCCGGATCTCATGGGATTCAGTCGGTTTTGTCTTTGGTTAATCCGTGTGGATCCGGGCTTCGTTCTTATGCATTCTCTTGTCTACATGTTAGATTCTTCCAATCTACGCTTCTCTTCATCGGCAACATTTTTTGTTTTGGTGTGTTTGTTCTTTAGGGCCTTAGCACGACGATTTCTCAACTGCCTACTACGACAAGTTTTTCCTGGCTTCAGCGAGGGAGGAGCGATGACGGTGGCGCGCCTTCGCGGCTTGCTCTAGTGTTTATAGTCGTTGCTAGGTGGTCTACGAACATGGATGTAATTTTTGTTAATTTTCATGTTCTTTGTACTCTCATGATGTTTGATAAATAGACTACAAGGCTGGCACAATGGTCCTGGTCTTTCTAATTTTGCTGTCAGAATGCAAGACAATTCCAGTGTTGTTTCGGTAGTTACCCTTCAAAGTTAAATCTCCTTTGTGCATCATGTAAAGAAGATCCATTTTTTTAGAGAAAATCATTGTGACAAACCACATTATATAGCGATCTCTGGTGCTAGATTTCGGCAATGAATTTTACTGTGAAAAACATCTACCTAACCATCAACCAATCCCCAACCAAGGAAAAAAGATTCATCAGCCAATCCTTTGTTGGCTTTGTCCATGTCATGTTCAAGTTAACAAAGCGGAGCTGTTTGGTTGTATCACTGCACTTCCCCAAGTAAAATAATTTCATTTCGACTTCTCTACTATTTTTTGGGTACAACATTTTCATTTGCTTTTGCCTGGTTCTTGCTCACATCCGCACCTTCAGCAGGAAAAAATAGGATAAGGTTTGCTCGTTCAATCTGGTCAATTAAGTCAAACGAGGGGAATAATATTCCAACAAAAGAAGTAGGGAAAAAATATATTATCCTGATGGACAATGAACTCTGGTATAACACACCTGTAATTTGGATATATTGATACAACCAACCCATCAATGAATAAATAGAACACATGGCCACACTACAAACCTCGAAACTTCAACGGGACAATGGAGCTATGCATCCTAAGTTCCAGACTCCGCCGTAGACTAATAAGAGAACACACAAGATCGTATATTTCTATGAAATACACTGCTGTTCTCGGCTAATTTATCACATGAGACCGGGTCGAGAATGGAAGGGGAGGCGGGGCGTTGTGAGGGCGGCCCGGTCAAGGTTGCTCATCTTCTTCTCCTTCCCCTGCTCCTTTACACCTTGCTGCTGTTTCTTCTTGCCGCCATCACCGGAATCTTTAGCAGAAGACGAGGTGGATGAGGAGGAGGAAGTGGCGGTGTTCTTGGGGAGCACCTGGACATCCGAAGGCCCACAGCAGAACCCCATGGCTGCAGCTAGCAAGCTCGCCTCTCTTCTATGCTTTCTCTCGCAGCTCACTCTGTTCTTCAGCAAATGAAAAACTTAGCTGCTCTGTTTTAACAAACTGGACCGTGTGCGCTTCTGTTGGAAAAACTTGGTTCCTGCCGAACTTTTTATACTGTGGAGAGGAGTGGCTCGATGCAAACTTGCAGCGGAAGGTTTCTACGCTCCCTAAATTTAAAACTTAAAAATCACCGTATTATATACATTTCGCTTCATTTGAGCACATGGTCGCCAGCACCTGCAGTTGTCGCAACCACAACGGCCTACATCTCGTCTTTCATCGGCAGTGACGCACCCACGCACGCCTCACGTATGGCTGTACGAGTGTTGTGAGGCAGGCGGGGCACTGACTGGTGGGCGCAGGAGCTAGCCTGGTACACCTGTCTGTGCATGGAGTGCGTGTCGCGGCAGGTACACCTGTCAGTGCATGGAGTGCGTGTCGTGTCAATTTCTTCTTGCTTGTTGAATTTTCCTTGGTCTCGCTGCTGATAGGATATTATAATGGCGATCACGAAGCATTGACCGGTGACTCAGCCGAGCTTCCTTGGCTGGCAAGGTTCTCGGATTACAGACTTCCGTTTGTTTTCTCTATTTTTCAGGGGGGAGATGCGACATTTTATACTCACTCCGTCCCGAATTATCTGCAACTCCGAATAACTTGTCGCATAGTGCTAGATACTCTCTCCATTTCATAATGTAGTATGTCTGTGCTTTTTAAGATTTAACTTTAATCATAAATTTAACTAATGTGGGTGCCTGCGGCAGAAGCGAAAATTATACCATTGAAAAAAAGAATTCACTGCTATAATTTTTGCTCCCGCCGGCGGTCACCCATATTGATTAAATTTATGGTCAAACTTAAATCGTGAAAAGAACGGGCATACTACATTATGAAATGAAGATAATACATAGTTTCAAGAAAAAAGCCCTAGGAAATGGTAGGATTTGACCCCTACGCTACATCATCCATTAACAACAGTCCCTCCTCCAAGAAAAAGCAGCTAAAATTTCTGTCTCCCGTCGGTGGTGTTGCCGATCTCCTACGTCTTCTGTGGCCTTAGGGCTATGGGTGTGCGGTGGATCCCGGCCCTTGTCAGCAGGAGGGCTTCGGTTTTTAGGTGCTTCTTCAAGTTTTGTTAGGGTTTGTGTCCTGCTCAAGAAGACGAGATGACGACGACTTCTTGAAGATGGAATAAGGTTCTCCCCGCCTAGCCCCCGTCCCAATGATGTGTTTAGCACCGTCGGAAGGCGTGTGGAGGTGTGTCTCCGGCGGATCTCGCGAGATTTGGTCGATGGTTGTCTTTGGTGGATTCGCTCGGATCTGGTCATTGTTCGTCCTTGTTCATGTGTCTTCAGGTTGGATCCTTCCGATCTAAACTTCTCTTCATCGGCGGCGGTTGCTATTCTGGTGCGTTGGTCCTATGAGAGCGTAGCACGATTACTTCCCGACTGTCTACTACAACAAGTTGTGCCCGGCTCCGGCAAGGGAGGGGCGATGACGGTGACGCGCCTTCGGCTCGCTCCAGTTCCTGTAGTCGTCGCTAGATGGTCTATGAATCCGGATGTAATTTATATTATTTCTGGTGTTCGTTGTACTGCCATGATTGAAGATAGATCGTCATGTTCCCGTAAAAAAAGTGCTAGATACATCCATTTGAGCAACAAGTAATTCGGGACGAAGGGAGTAGTATATAAGAGCAACTCTTGTAGAGACATTGTATGACCCCGATTGTCAGGAAAACCGATAAAATAACAACATGGTAATTTAGGACTAAAATAAAACTCATCATATGAGTGTCGACCGCCATAATTTATGAAGCTTGCTCCATAAATGACCTCATAGCCCCATATTTCCACGTGGGATAGAGGTCCCACTTGCCAAATGTGGGAAGTCTCAGCTTCTTCACGGCCGTCACGTCATGACTGGATTTTAAAGCCGCGTGGCGCAGGTACATGCACAATCGTGCACCGGTAAACACCGATGAACCATGGTCACGGGAAGGCTAACCACGCATCCATTAATAGCATCCATCGCTCCCTCCCAATTACCAATGCAGTCATTTGAATGGCCTCACGACTTCATCCCTTCCTAGAAAAGCCCTATGGCGAGGTGTCCCCATCACCGAAGTCGGTGCTGGAGCCCGACGACCCGATTGATGCCGTGTCACGGATATCCGCTATCGAAGCTCAGGCCGAGAGTTTGGCTCCACACTCACAGATAAGTGATGAGTCCAATCCCTATGCCTACTACGATGATTTCTCGAAGGAAGTGTAGGAGCAGGGCGACCACGAGGAAGAGGGCGATAACTAGACGGTGTCAGACACCGACTAGTGTAGGCAGTACCCGGTAGCAATGCTGCTCGAATAGCAACATCCGTTATTTTGAAAATGACACTAAATGACACTTCAAATCGCTAATTATATTGCAAGCGGTACATTTTGGCCACTGAATATAGTCGTCATTTAAGTTATCGTGATGATACATGTGTTTGGCTTAAACTAATTTGAGCTTAAATTGCACTTGAAACTTTGAAGAAAATCACCGAAAGAAGAACAAAAAATGAAATTTACGAATACCATGTTATGGCAACTTTAGGTTTGCGCATAACGGCCCTGGCCGCCATATGCATATGGAGCACGTCGCATATGACAACGAAGAGATATGGCAACTCTTCTAGATTTGCTCTAATATCTTGATTATACTCCATTATTTAGAAAAAATGAGTACAAATAAAATATCCACGTCTAGGATAGTTGTCCCAACTTTTCCATAATATACCTTAGGGGACTTCTGAACTGAATTTGCCACCGCTTGCTTGGTCATCAGAGGAGAGCACGACGTCGTGAAGAACAACGGTGTGTTGCCAACACAAACCTAGGGAGAGAAACTCCTCGTTATTGTCTCAGTAGGCATCCGACCAATGTCAAGGCTAGCTAGCATCACCGGTGTGGCCCGACGGACCAGATGTGATCACTCACATGTGGGAACTACATGCACAGAAGGCAAGGCCACGACCGCAAGCTGATAACAAAACCAACGCCACCCAACGGTGGAGAACATGCTCGACGACGACACTAACCCCACCGGCTCCTCAACGATGTCGACATGTCGGGGCACAACCATTATTCGATGCAGCACCACCATCAACCCTAAACGACGACGCCACTACACCAAGCTCTATCCTAACTACACGTCAAACACACAAAATCATGGTTCTCCTCACCTCCCGCTAGAACATTAGATGGGTGGGAGAAGGTGGAGATAAGAGAAATAAGAGATCTGAGAGGGGCGTCTTGGTTAAGGGAAGAGGAAAATTGATTTATTTAAGTGGAGTAAGAATGAAGGCCCGCCATATCTCCTGGGATAGAAAGTGATGGTAGCTGTTCCTTTGGTTTTACCATGCTTCTTCTCTCACCTTTGTCGATAGGAAAAAGTTTGGTTTAATTTATTTTGCAGCTTTGTCACAGATTCTTGCTACACATACTTTTGAGGGGAATGTGCCCAGTGAACCACTCAAATCTATATGGGTTTTGACCAATGGGTGTAAAAAAGATGCTCCTAGTTGATGTAGACCTAGTCTTTTTGAGGGTGATGTAGGCTTAGTCTTGCTCGCCTAAACTAGTGAGCCGAGTCAAGTAGGGAATAGTAATCCAACAAAGGAAGTAGGGAAACAAATAGTATCCTAGTGACAATGAACTTCATCCCTTGTAAATTGACAGAAAACACCAGCAATTTGAATCATGGAATACAACCAACCAATCATCAACGAATAAATAGAACATGTGACGACAGTAGAAATCTCATTCAACCTAAGCTCCAACCTTGATCGTAAGCTAATAGGAGAACATACGGGATCTCATGCACACATTGTTGTTCCCGGTTAACATTACATGAGACCGGGCCGAGAATGGAAGGGGAGGCGGGGCGTAGCCATGGCGGCACGGTCAAGGTTGCTCTTCTTCTTCTCCCTCCCCTGCTCCTTCTTCACACCTTGCTGTTGCTTCTTCTTGCCACCGTCGGCAGAATCTTTAGCGGGTGATGACGATGAGGAAGACGTTGACGACAATGAGGAGGTGTTATTTGGGAGCACCTTGACATCGGAAGGCCCACAGCAGAATCCCATAGCTGCCCTGCTAAAGCTAATGCTGCACTATCTTTTCCCCTTCTTCCTTTCTTTCCTCTGCTCTCTCAGCTCACTCTGTTCTAGTGTTCTTCAGCTGACGTTTTATAGGGGAGGAGAGCCAAGGCTGCTGATCCTGTGTCTATGTTTCTGCTTGGAAAAGCAGGGTTCTTGGCGACCATTTTATAGGGGAGGAGAGCCCTGCATGGCGCTCCAAACTTCCATCCGAAGGTTCGCTACTCAAAACTCTGAGCAGGCATCGGAAGGTTCGCTACCACTCACACATTGAAGCACATGGTCACCTGCGCTGCACCCGTCTTAACGACAACGATCTGGGCTTCCATTGACAGTTACGCACGCACGTGTAGCGTACGGGCCTCATGCGGCAGCAAGTGGCTGGCAGGTGGGCGCCAGGGCTCTCATGGGCCACCTGTTAGTCTGTAGTGTATGTGGAGTGGGTGGTACTGGTTGTGTATCTTGGCCTGTTGAATTTTCCTTGGCATTGCAGATAGGAGTAGGATACTGCTGGTCATGCAACATTGACCGGTGACCCAGAGTAGAGGGGAGGTTGCTTGGCTGGCAAGGTCCTCACGATAACGACTTCCATTTTTTTCTCTGTTTTCTAAGGGAAAATGATTTATTCGTGTGGAGTAGAATGAAGACCTGCCAATCATCTCCTGGGATGGAAAGTGGGTGGAAGCCGTTTTGATTTGTCCATGTTTCATGTGCCACATTTTTTGTATAGAGATATATCAGGTTGAATCTATGCTCATCTGTAGGTTAGGTTGGATCGAAACTTGATCTCATCACACAAACTCGCCGTGGCTTTCGTTCATTAGATTCTTATTTTATAAAAATTTAACCAGTACATTGTTGAGGCTTTTGGTCATCAGATGATAAGTGATGTTCATGGGAGATTGTGTGATCTGCGAAGCATTTTGTGAAAGGAATCCAAATCTATTATAAACGTTCATCAGAAGTACAAACTACATCCAACATAATAAAAATTATATCGAAGTCCCTGGAGCTCCATTAAGTTGGTCTCGGGTGACCAGCTCCAAGATGAGGCGCCACCTCTACAAGGCAAAAAAAAAAAAAACCCAAGAGGATCTACATTATTGTGTTTTTTCTTGAATATTGTGCAATAGGATCTACAGTACAAGTCAAGCATCACCACAGGCGCACCCTACAATGAATATGGCTTCTCTAAAAAACTTGTGAGATTTGTCACATCCATTCTCACCGAAAAAGACTCACTACTCTTCTATGTTTTTGACCCATGGAAAAATCCAGAGTCAAATCCGAAGGGTCTGGACCAGTCTAGACTGGACAGAAGTCGGCATCTCTGAAGGGAAGTCAGGATATTTCTCTTGGAATTGCATTTTCGTATTTGACTAGTCTGGGGCTGGCCTAGAACTCCAGGTATCCAGAGGGCCTAGGGTTGTTTTGGTAGTTAGGATTGGTAGTGGGATATCCTTTGTACACCACGTAAAGAAGATATATTTTGCTGCAAAAAATCGTTAGTAGAAACCACATTTTGAGAGCCATACCTGATCTACACATACATGATGTTTGACTGAGCCATGATTTTTTCTGCAAATACATCAACCTAACCACAATTCAGTTCACAATCAATGAAAAACAAGAAATGCCAATCATTTGTTCGGCTTGTCCCTAGTTATGTTTAGTTGATAAAGCATGATCTTTTGACAGTGTTAGTGCGCTTCCCTAAGTATTGCTCACATGACCTGCTGGAATTTAGTCCATTTTGGGCAGCCCAATAATTATTTCAAAAATTCTTAATAAATCCTAGAGGCCCACTTAGCCCATTTGTGCAAGGCAAGGGATACTACTAAAGTTTAGTCCCACATTGCTAGTTTAGTGGGAGTTGGACCTCCTTATAAGGGAGGTTCTTTCCCCACTTGTACGAGCATGAGAACAACAGGGATATCCACGCGCGCTCCTCCTCCGCCGCCCGCCGCGCCGCGGGTTGCGGGAATGAGCCGATGTCTAAATTTTTGCCACGCACTACGGGTATATGAAGGGTCACTCGGGAGCTGGAAAGTTTTTGCTGTATAGCGCTGCACCCTTCGGCTGCTGTCTGTTTGTTTCATCTCCCGTGTTCCCTTCAGCTCCCGGCGCAGCCTCTCGCCTCCTTCTCTTGCGCCTATAAAAGGGAGGTCGCTCCTCTCATAGAGACGCACCAGAACTTCTCCTTCCTCTCGCCACCGGTTCCAATCTCTGAGCTGCTGCTGTCTTCCTCATCCCGGCTTGCGGCGTGCACCACAGGTCGGGACAGTAGGCCTCCGAAACCGCACCTCTTTGAGTATTGTACGGGAGAAGGGTGATAAGGTTTTTGGGGAGCGCTCTGCGCGACTACTGACTGACTCTTTCGTCACGGACGCCCCGGACTCCGACGACTACTTCCCCGACAACGACTTCTTCCCCGACGTCGACAACCTCCTCGACGACATGGCTGGCGAGGACACCGACCCCAAGTCCAGTGCTGCTGCTGCTGCTGCTGTCCCGTATGTGTTCTTCTTTCTGTTAGATATCCTGCCACAGTTTCTCGTACTAGTACTTGCCCTAAATAAGTTAAGTTCTACCTCATATATGCAACTAGTTCTACTGTCTGCTATAGATATGATAAGCTACGGTTCATATATGCAGAAGCTATTTTCCTTCTCTCTGTCAAAACGCATGACTTGTTTTATCTCTACTATATTAGTCATGCTTTATCTAGTATTTCTGTTAATAAAATCATTCGTAAATTGCTCATATTTCCAACATGACCTAGTGAATTAAGTCAATCCAGGGTATAATAAAGAAATCTTATCCTAGTGGCAATGAACATAATCTCCAGTAAATTAACAAGAAGCACCTTAGATCTAGATCTTCGGGTGAAAGCCTAAGGCCCGACCGGGTCAGGCGTTGGCGACATCATCGTTGCTTCACCCTTTTGGCGCGCCATCTTGAAGATCTTTGGATCCCTTTTGTGCTCTCCATGTGCTAGACACTCATGACATTGTGGTCAATAGGTGCCCGGCCGGCAATGTGGTGGTGTGGCATCTAGTTTGACAACAATGAAAATGACAAGCAGTGCAAGGTCGTGGCAGGGCTTCGGTTGCTGGTTCTTTCCTGGTGTGCTCGATGGGTCTCTTTTGGGTCTCGCCATGTTGTCGTGGAGTCAGAGCTGCCCAGTAGGTGCCTAGGTGGCAACAATGATAAGTGGCTGGTGGTCTTCGAGGAGTTGTGCCCATTGTCGGTGTCAAAACCGGCGGATCTCGGGTAGGGGGGCCCGAACTGTGCGTCTAAGGCGGATGGTGAAAGATCGTGGATGTCGCCTAGAGGGGGGGGTGAATAGGCGCTTTTAAAATAATTACGGTTTAGGCTTGAACAAATGCGGAATAAACCTAGCGGTTAATTTGTCAAGCACAAAACCTACAACAACTAGGCTCACCTATGTGCACCAATAACTTATGCTATGCAAGATAAACTACTAGGTGATAGCAAGATATATGACAAGAAACAATATGGCTATCACAAAGTAAAGTGCATAAGTAAAGAGCTCAGGTAAGAGATAACCGAGGCACGCGGAGACGACGATGTATCCCGAAGTTCACACCCTTGCGGATGCTAATCTCCGTTTGGAGCGGTGTGGAGGCACAATGCTCCCCAAGAAGCCACCAGGGCCACCGTAATCTCCTCACACCCTCGCACAATGCAAGATGCCGTGATTCCACTAAGGGACCCTTGAGGGCGGTCACCGAACCCGTACAAATGGCAACCCTTGGGGGCGGTCACCGAACCCGTACACTTTGGCAACCCTTGGGGGCGGTCACCGAAACCCGTCAAATTGCTCGGGGCGATCTCCACAACCTAATTGGAGACCCCGACGCTTGCCCGGAGCTTTACACAACAATGATTGAGCTCCGAACACCAACAACCGTCTAGGGCACCCAAGCACCCAAGAGGAACAAGCTCAAGGGTACCAAGCACCCAAGAGTAATAAGCTTCTCAACTTGCACTGGTAGAAAAAGGGCCTATAGTCCCGGTTCGTAAGGGCCTTTAGTCCCGGTTCCGGAACCGGGACTAAAGTGTCGGTACTAATACCTCCCCCCTTTAGTCCCGGTTCAATCTAGAACCGGGATTAAAGGCCCTCCACGTGGGCAGTGCGCAGAGCCCAGTCAGGAGACCCTTTGGTCCCGGTTGGTGGCACCAACCGGGACCAATAGGCATCCACGCGTCAGCACTTCTGTGGCTGGGGTTTTTGTTTTTTTTTGAAAGGGGGGGGGGTTGGGGGTTTTGGGGGGTTAATTTAGGTGTTTCATATATTGTGTTAGCTAGTTATAATTAATAGAGAGAAGTGTCCTCTGTTATGTCCGTGCTTGGTCGACGCTACGTACTATACATACGTATATAGAGAGGACTAGACACGGTAGCTAGCTAGTAAGCAAACGAAGGAAACAAAAGATCGTCATGAACATATATGCATATATACAGAGAGAAGTGATATCGACCACCTCTCCTTCTCCGAGAGATTGGTCGAACAACAAGTTCTCGTATATCTATCTGACACTACCGGCTACATATATACAATAATTATCTCTTACAAATATAATCATACGGACTCAGGGTCCACATAGAATTCTCCGTCTTCAGGGATCACGTGGTCAAGAAAGAATGCCGCCAATTCCTCTTGAATTGCTTGCATGCGAGCTGGTGCTAGGAGTTCATACCGCTTCCGAAACATCTAATTTGAAGAAGGGGGTCAATACATATATATATATATATATATATATATATATATAAATGAATGAAACTCAACACAAATGATGGTAATAAAATAAAATTGTGAATGTTGTTATTTACGTACTTCATATTGTTCGTTAGAGTACCCGCCCCGCTCACAGGTCGTGTGGCGGATGGACTCGCAGATGTAGTATCCACAGAAATCATTCCCTTGTTCCTGCCACAACCACTTTACAAGAAATAGAGGTCAATCAAACTGATAAGCAAGAATTCTAAATGGTATTGATGAAACTAGCGCTTGAATCACTAGGAGATGCGCGAAACATGCTACTATAGTACTTACTTTCGGGTGTCTAAATTCCAGCTCCTTCGGCAGTCCCGGAACTGTTTTGGTGAATTTTCTCCAAACCCTGCCGGACAAAAAAAACAATTACTTGATATCAGGAAATGAACAAAGTTGCTGATATGGTGGATAATGATCGATTTAACTTACTTCTTGAGGATTTCAGTCATGTCCGCATACTCCTTGGGATCTTTTCATTTAGAGTCCAAGACGGTTACTACTCCCTGCTCAAGCTTAATCTCTAGGAGAATATAGTGGAAACTGCACACACATGCATAACTCATGAATTACATTACTATAACCTTGACTAATATATAAGGGAAACCGAATACGCACAAGACAGTAACACTCACCTGAAGTTGTAAGGAAAGAGTATTATATCTTTGTTTTTATTTATTACGAACGATCATAGCAAGTTGGCCTCGGTAGCTGCGGCCTGAAGTTTAACCTGAGTTGCATCTATGAGATATGTGTTAATGAACCCAATATCACCGACTTGTCTTTTCTTCAATTCGGCGATCTTCAATCTGCATAATATAGTGAGGATGATTATAAATACATGCAATGAAAGAGCTAAGCTATATAGAGAAACTTAATGACAGAAGTAGTACTACTTACAGACAGTAGCAGGCGACCGTTGTTTTATCGAGGGCCAATTGATTGAAAAACTGATAGAACTCCTCAAATGGAACAGGCAACAGATCAATTCCAACGAGGTCATGCTCCTTTTTAACTTTCACATACAAAGTACTCCTCCCCCCAGAGTCTCTGCAGATTTTCAAGTACCAATCATGCAATCTTCGCATCATCGTTGATAGAGATCTTTCATCTTTGACAAGAGGCTTCCCGTACTCGTATCTTTGTATTTGCACCTCCATGGGTTCATAATGTACTTCATCGGGCAGGTAATCTGCAAGATTGCTATAACCGGGCACCATCCTCGGATCATTATCGACGTTGTGGCTAGGCACCTTGAGCGGGGGGCACGATTGCTTCGCTTGTTCGCCGAGCTGGGCAATTTGTTTCCCAGCTCGTCGTTCTTTCAGCCTTTGATCACTGACAGTACTTCTCGACCGCTCCGCTTCGGCAAATTCCTTTCCAATAATGCGGTCATAGTTTCCTTTCGGCGGATCAGACTTCGGTGGTTTTGTCAGGGCAGCCAGAGTGTGCTTCACTTTCACCCGATCTACCTTCTCCTCCGGAGGTGGATGTTTCTTTGCTTTCACCCCTTCAAAGAAGTTCCTCACTTCTTCTCGCGCGATCTCGGCGTTCTCCTCCAGGGTCCTCTCATATGGTAACTTCTTTGGAGTCTTCAGAGAAGGACCGAATCTGTATGTCCTCCCGCCTCTGGTTGTACTGCTAGACGCCGACCGAGCAGACGGAGCGGTTGTCTTCTTTACTTGCTTAAGCGGCGGAGGAGAAGGACTACGACGCGCCGGAGCAGCTGGAGCGGCGGCAGGTCTCTTCCGCCCTTGCTGACGAGGCGGAGAAGGAGGAGGCTGGCTGCTCGGGCGCGTCGGCGCAGGCGGAGAAGGAGGCGGAGTGCCGCCACGCGCCGGAGAAGGAGCCGGCCGAGGGCCCTGATCGTCACTCGCCGGAGGAGGAGGCGGTGGAGGTGGAGTGCCCTGACTCGCCGGAGGAGGAGGAGGAGGCGGTGGCGTCCAGTTCGGAAGGTTGATGAGCTCCTTCCGCCATAGGCATGGAGTCTTCAGAGCAGACCCCAGCCGAGTCTCCCCTTCACCGGTAGGGTGGTCAAGATGGAGGTCCTCAAATCCCTCCGTTATCTCATCCACCATCACCCTAGCATATCCTTCTGGAATCGGCCGGCAGTGAAAAGTTGCGCTGGGTTCAGTAGGATAAACAGAGCCAACAGCCGCCTTGACCTTCAAATTCATCCATTGCTTCATAAGGTGGCAATTTTGAGACTCCGTTATAGCATCCACGGGATAGCTGGCAGGAGCCGTCAAGGCATGCTCCAGCTGAAGCAGCTCGGTGGAAGCCGCGTTGCTTCTGCGCTGAGATGGCGGGGTAGCTTCTGGGGAGGCTTCGGCAGTACGTTTGCTGCGATTTGCTTCTCGTTCCTCTATCGCGTCCACCCTTGCTTGCAGCGCCTGTATTTGGGTTTGCTGCACTTTTTTCCTCCTCTCATGGGATTTGTAACCGCCTGCGTCCGGAAACCCAACCTTCCACGGAATGGAGCCTGGCGTGCCTCGTGTCCGTCCAGGGTGCTCAGGATTCCCGAGGGCCATTGTGAGCTCGTCGTTCTCTCTGTCTGGAAAGAACGTCCCTTCCTGCGCTGCTTCGATATACTGCTTAAGCTTACTGACTGGTATGTCCATTTGATCGTTCGTCCAAATGCACTTCCCTGTTACAGGGTCCAGTGTTCCGCCAGCCCCGAAGAACCAAGTCCGGCAACGGTCTGGCCAGTTAATTGTCTCTGGTTCGATCCCTTTATGAACTAGATCATTCTCAGTCTTGGACCACTTAGGCCGGGCTACGAGGTAGCCACCTGACCCCGTGCGATGGTGAAGCTTCTTCTTCGCAGCATTTTGCTTGTTTGTCGCCGACATCTTCTTACTCTTTTCTGATGTCTTGTGGGCCACAAATGCGGGCCAGTGATCTCTGATCTTCTCATATCTGCCCTTGAATTCTGGTGTCTCATTATTTTCGACAAACTTATTCAGCTCTTTCTTCCACCTCCTGAATAGTTCTGCCATCCTGTTCAGAGCAAAAGACTTGATTAATTTCTCTTTAACTGCGTTCTCTGGATTATCCTCAGGCGGTAGGGTGAAATTTGACTTCAGCTCAGTCCAAAGATCATTTTTCTGCATATCATTGACATAAGACACCTCAGGGTCTTCTGTAGCCGGCTTAAACCATTGTTGGATGCTTATCGGGATCTTGTCCCTAACCAGAACCCCGCACTGAGCAACAAATGCGCTCTTTGTCCGGAGGGGTTCAATAGGTTGGCCGTCGGGCGCGATTGCTATGATCTCAAACTTTTCATCCGAGCTCAACTTTTTCTTCGGGCCTCGTCTCTTTACCGAAGTTGTGCTCGATTCGGAGGGCTAGAAAAAAGAACAAAGACTTAATTAATATGTGTACATGCCAAAACAATGAATGCATCAATCAGCTAGTCAGCATAGGCTTAACTAATATATATACCTGGCCGGACTCGGTTCGGTCACCGGAGCCGTCATCACGGTCTCCTTCTTGCACCGGCATTGAGTCACCGGAGCCGTCCTCATGTTCTTCTTCTTGCATCGGCATTAGGTCACCGTAGCCAGCTTGTTCACCCTCTCCTTCCAGACCATCGGTTTCGTTGAGAAACAACGAGATGGCATCACTTCCTTCTGCGATTATGTCCCTCAACAACGCTTCTTTTGTTGCTTCGTCTAGGGCGGTGTCCATAGTTTCTACAAATATTTACAACATGGCAATTATTATTCAAACATGACAGATGGATATATTAGTGCCAAACGTAGAACTAGCTACCTAATCATAGTAAGCTATCGGGAGGGGGTATATATCGACAACGACGACACTACATCTATGTCCCTCGACGACCCTCGTTCCCGATAAAAAAAAGAGGAAGAAGAAGAAAAATAAGAGGAGAAGAAAGAATAGAGGAGACGATCTCCTCTATTCTTTCTTCTCCTCTTTTTTTCTTCTTCCTCTTGTTTTTTATCCTCTTCTTCCTCTCATGTTCGATAGGATCGCCGAGGGGTCGGGAGGTTGCCTAGTGTCAAGGGATTCAACAAAACCATGTCTTCATCATTAGGCGAAAGTAACATGTGCATGATGGTACGAAGCTCTTCAAAGTTGTTCTGGAACGGAGTCCCAGATAGGATAATTCGCTTTTTGGTACAAAGTTCAGCAAGAGCCTTCCGAATATCGCTATTTGGAAGGCCTTTGCTGAATTCGTACCAAAAGGCGGATTATTCTATCCGGGACTCCATTCCAGAACAACTTTGCAGAACTTCGTACCAACATGCCCTGGTTACTTCCGGCTAATGATGAAGGCATGGATTTCTTCAATACTTTGACACTAGGAAACCTCTCTCTACTTCCGGCTAATAAGAATAAGAAGAAGAAGAAGAAGAAGAAGAAAAGAAGAAAAAAAAGAGGAGAAGAAGAAAGGAATAGTGGAGAAAAGAGAAAATAGAATATATTCTATTTTCTCTTCTTCTCCACTATTCCTTTCTTCTTCTCCTCTTCTTTTTCTTCTTTTTTCTTCTTCTTATTTATTTCTCCTCTTCTTTTCGGTAGAGGAAACCCTAAATAGCTAGCAAGTATCGTGGGTGTGAGATACATGTGGCCTTCGGTGTCGGACACTACATCCATGTCCCACAAGTGACGTGGGCGTCGAAGCCCGCGCCACTTGTGGGATGTGGGTGTAGTGTCCGACACCGACGGTACATGTATCTCACACTGACGATACTTTCTATTTAGGGTTTCTCCTCTACCGCTCCTCGACCTCTCGACGACCCTCGTTCCCGATAAAATAAAGAGGAAGAAGAAGAAGAAAAAAGAAGAGAAGAAAGAATAGAGGAGAAGACTTCCTCTTCTTCCTCTCCTCTTCTTCTCCCTCTTCTTCCCCTTCTTCCTCGCCTCTCTCATGAATGTCCGGCGTTCTCGACCCCCCCCCACCCTCGACCCCTAGGCGACCGTCGACCCCTCCCGATAAAAAAAAGATGAAGAAGAAGAAAAAAAGAGGAGAAGAAAGAATAGAGGAGGAGAAGCTCCTCTATTCTTTCTTCTCCTCTTTTTTTTTCTTCTTCCTCTTCTTTTTTATCCTCTTCTTCCTCTCATGTTCGACGACCCTCGACCCCGATAACATTTTTTTCCCTGATAACATTTTTTTCTCCAAGATAGTTAGTGTTCCCGAGTGAACCGGAGGGGGACATTTTTTTCTACGAATGTTCTATATACATACATCCATCGATATCATTCCATACATACATATACATCTACATTATATATGAACAAAAAAATATCAAAATTCATCATACATACATGTACAGTATATATGAACAAAAATTATAAACTTTCTCCCCAACTCATACATACATACATACATACATCTACATCATATCAATATTTTGCAAATTAAGGAGCAGGGAAGGAAGAAAGGGGGGAGGATGGGGCGGTAGCTACCTCTCCCGGAGGGATCGGGGAGGAGACGCGGGCGGCCGGCGTCGGGGGCGACGGCGACGAGGACGGGCTCGGGGTCGGCGAGGGCGAGGGCGACGGCGGGGCGCGCTCGGCGGCGGCGGACGGGCTCGGGGGCGGCGGATGGGCTCGGCGGCGCAGGGGGTGCTCGGGGGCGGTGGACGGGCGGCCGGCGACGACGGCGAGGCAGGGCGCGCTCGGGGGCGGGGCAGGGGCAACGGCGGCGACGGCGAGGCGAGCACAGGGGCAGCCTGGCGGCGATGTCGGGGCGGGATCGAAGAAACTGAATCAAAATTTTCACAAGTGTGGCTTATATAGACGGAGCATTGGTCCCGGTTGGTGGCACAAACCGGGACTAATGCCCCCTTTAGTCCCGGTTGGTGCCACGAACCGGGACCAAAGGCCAATTTTCAGCAGCCCAAAGGGCGGGAAGCGGCGGCCTTTGGTCCCGGTTGGTGGAACCAACCGGGACTAAAGGGGGGCATTGGTCACGGTTGGTGACACGAACCGGGACCAATGCCCCCTTTAGTCCCGGTTGGTGCCACCAACCGGGACCAATGGCCTTTGCTGCCCCGAGCCCAAAAGTTTAGTCCCACATCGCTAGCTGAAGGGCGCCGGCACTGGTTTATAAGCATTGGTGTTCCTACCCATTCGAGCTCCTCTCTAATGCAGGCTTTCGGGCCTAAACTTGCTACTGCCTGTGGGCCTATTGGGCCTTCTGCGGGCCTGAATCCTGGCCCATGTAGGGTTTCTAGTCGTATTCAGGCCGTGGAGGCCCAGTAGGAGGCATTTTTTTTGGTTTTTTCTTTTTTATTTCTATATTTTTTTGGTTTTTTATTTTTTTATTTCTACTTAAAAATAAATACTTAAAGTTTTTTAGTGATTTCTTTTTGCTTTTAGGTCACAAAAATTATAAACTTTCTGTTAGTGCCATTAGTTTTAAATTTTAAATAGTTTAAATTTGAATTTTTAAAAATTTGTGTGAATCACTAGTTTATGAATAACTTTACTATAAAAATAGAATTTTTTTTCTATTTATTTTTTATTTCTACTTACAACTAAATACTTACAGTTTTTTAGTGATTTCTTTTTGCTTTTAGGTCACAAAAATTATAAACTTTCTGTTAGTGCCATTAGTTTTAAATTTTAAATAGTTTAAATTTGAATTTTTAAAAATTTGTGTGAATCACTAGTTTATGAATAACTTTACTATAAAATTAGAAATTTTTTCTTCTTTGCTATTTATTTTTTATTTATACTTACAATTAAATACTTATAGTTTGATTTTAGGTCACAAAAATTATATTCTTTTTGCTATTGAAGAATATTATAGTTTTATTTTAGTTGATCATAACATAATATTTTAATTGATTGTTTTTATTTTCATAAAAGTTTTGTAGTTTATTCTGTTTGCTATTAATTCATTCTTTGAGCTAAATGACTCTGAAATTGGAAAGCATTTCAAAATGAACTCTGAAAAGGTTGAAAGTTGGCATGGTATCATCATTTCACCCACATAGCATGTTCCAAAAAGTAGAGAGGGTTACGACAAAAACTTGATGCACTTCGTGTACAAAATGGACAATCACTTTCGAAGTATCAAAGTTTCAAACCATAAGACATGAAAGCATTTCAAATGAATTCTGAAAAAGTTGAAAGTTGGGATGGTATCATAATTTCACCCACATAGCATGTGCATGTACGAAACGGACAATGGTAGCATGTTCGTCTGTTACAAATTTGGCATGGTATCATCATAATAGTTGCGGGAGAAAGTCTTCACTTTTTCTTCGCTTGTGTCATTTGCTTATTGCGCCGTAACCATGGATAATCTTCATTGTTTATCAGGATGCTTGGGTCAGCCTTGACATTGAAGGGAGGAATTTCATGAAACTTTTCATAATCTTCAGACATGTCTGTCTTGACGTCCACTCCCAGGATGTCCCTTTTTTCTGAAAGAACTATGTGGCGCTTTGGCTCATCGTATGATGTATTCGCTTCCTTATCTTTTCTTTTTCTCGGTTTGGTAGACATGGCCTTCACATAGATAACCTGTGCCACATCATTGGCTAGGACGAACGGTTCGTCAGTGTACCCAAGATTTTTCAGATCCACTGTTGTCATTCCGTACTGTGGGTCTACCTGTACCCCGCCGCCTAACAGATTGACCCATTTGCACTTAAACAAAGGGACCTTAAAATCAGGTCCGTAGTCAAGTTCCCATATGTCCACTATGTAACCATAATATGTGTCCTTTCCGCTCTCGGTTGCTGCATCAAAGCGGACACCGCTGTTTTGGTTGGTGCTCTTTTGATCTTGGGCGATCGTGTAAAATGTATTCCCATTTATCTTGTATCCTTTGTAAGTCAATACAGTCAAAGATGGTCCCCTGGACAACAAGTACAACTCATCACAAACAGTGTTGTCACCTCTGAGACGTGTTTCCAACCAACTGCTGAAAGTCCTGATGTGTTCACATGTAATCCAGTCGTCGCACTGCTCCGGGTGTTTGGAGCGCAGACTGTTCTTGTGTTCATCGACTTACGGGGTCACCAAGGTAGAGTTCTGTAGAACTGTGTAGTGTGCTTGAGACCAAGAATATCCGTCCCTGCATATTATTGAGTCTATTCCAAGAGTGCCTTTTCCAGTCAGTCTCCCCTCATACCGCGATTTAGGGAGACCTATCTTGTTAAGGCCAGGAATGAAGTCAACACAAAACCCGATAACATCCTCTGTTTGATGGCCCATGGAGATGCTTCCTTCTGGCCTAGCGCGGTTACGGACATATTTCTTTAGGACTCCCATGAACCTCTCAAAGGGGAACATATTGTGTAGAAATACGGGCCCCAGGATGACAATCTCGTCGACTAGATGAACTAGGACGTGCGTCATGATATTGAAGAAGGATGGTGGGAACACCAGCTCGAAACTGACAAGACATTGCGCCACATCACTCCTTAGCCTTGGTACGATTTCTGGATCGATCACCTTCTGAGAGATTGCATTGAGGAATGCACATAGCTTCACAATGGCTAATCGGACGTTTTCCGGTAGAAGCCCCCTTAATGCAACCGAAAGCAGTTGCGTCATAATCACGTGGCAGTCATGAGACTTTAGGTTCTGAAACTTTTTCTTTGGCATATTTATTATTCCCTTTATATTCGACGAGAAGCCAGTCGTGACCTTCATACTGAGCAGGCATTCAAAGAAGATTTCTTTCTCTTCTTTCGTAAGAGCGTAGCTGGCAGGACCTTTATACTGCTTCGGAGGCATGCCGTCTTTTTTGTGCAAACGTTGCAGGTCCTCTCGTGCCTCAGGTGTATCTTTTGTCTTCCCATACACCCCCAAGAAGCCTAGCAGGTTCACGCAAAGGTTCTTCGTCACGTGCATCACGTCGATTGAGGAGCGGACCTCTAGGTCTTTCCAGTAGGGTAGGTCCCAAAATATAGATTTCTTCTTCCACATGGGTGCGTGTCCCTCAGCGTCATTCGGAACAGCTAGTCCACCGTGACCCTTTCCAAAGATTACGTAGTGTAAATCATTGACCATAGCAAGCACGTGATCACCGGTGCGCATGGCGGGCTTCTTCTGGTGATCTGCCTCGCCTTTGAAATGCTTGCCTTTCTTTCGACATTGATGGTTGGTCGGAAGAAATCGACGATGGCCCAGGTACACATTCTTCCTGCATTTGTCCAGGTATATACTTTCAGTGTCATCTAAACAGTGCGTGCATGCGTGGTATCCTTTGTTTGTCTGTCCTGAAAGGTTACTGAGAGCGGGCCAATCGTTGATGGTCACGAACAGCAACGCCTTAAGGTTAAATTCCTCCTGTCTGTGCTCATCCCACGTACGTACACCGTTTTCATTCCACAACTGTAAAAGTTCTTCAACTAATGGCCTTAGGTACACATCAATTTCGTTGCCGGGTTGCTTAGGGCCTTGGATGAGAACTGGCATCATAATGAACTTCCGCTTCATGCACATCCAAGGAGGAAGGTTATACATACATAGAGTCACGGGCCAGGTGCTGTGATTGCTGCTCTGCTCCCCGAAAGGATTAATGCCATCCGCGCTTAAAGCAAACCATACATTCCTTGGGTCCTTTGCAAACTCATCCCAGTACTTTCTCTCAATTTTTCTCCACTGCGACCCGTCAGCGGGTGCTCTCAACTTCCCATCTTTCTTTCGTTTCTCACTGTGCCATCGCATCAACTTGGCATGCTCTTCGTTTCTGAACAGACGTTTCAACCGTGGTATTATAGGAGCATACCACATCACCTTCGCAGGAACCCTCATCCTGAGGGGCTCGCCGTCAACATCACCAGGGTCATCTCGTCTGATCTTATACCGCAACGCACCGCATACCGGGCATGCGTTCAGATCCTTGTATGCACCGCGGTAGAGGATGCAGTCATTAGGGCATGCATGTATCTTCTCCACCTCCAATCCTAGAGGGCATACGACCTTCTTTGCTGCGTATGTACTGTCGGGCAATTCGTTATCCTTTGGAAGCTTCTTCTTCAATATTTTCAGTAGCTTCTCAAATCCTTTGTCAGCCACAGCATTCTCTGCCTTCCACTGCAGCAATTCCAGTACGGTACCGAGCTTTGTGTTGCCATCTTCGCAATTGGGGTATAACCCTTTTTTGTGATCCTCTAACATGCGACCGAACTTCAGCTTCTCCTTTTGACTAATGCATTGCGTCCTTGCATCGACAATGACCCGGCGGAAATCATCATCATCGGGCACATCGTCTGGTTCCTCTTGATCTTCAGCAGCTTCACCCGTGGCAGCATCATTGGGCACATCGTCTGGTTCCTCTTGATCTTCACCAGCTCCCCCCGTTGCAGCATCACCGTATTCAGGGGGCACATAGTTGTCATCGTACTCTTCTTCTTCGCCGTCTTCCATCATAACCCCTATTTCTCCGTGCCTCGTCCAAACATTATAGTGTGGCATGAAACCCTTGTAAAGCAGGTGGGAGTGAAGGATTTTCCGGTTAGAGTAAGACCTCGTATTCCCACATTCAGTGCATGGACAACACATAAAACCATTCTGCTTGTTTGCCTCAGCCGCATCGAGAAACTCATGCACGCCCTTAATGTACTCGCGGGTGTGTCTGTCACCGTACATCCATTGCCGGTTCATCTGCGTGCATTATAAATAATTAATTAAACCATACATTGAAACTATGTAAAACATTTCAATGCGAAAACAAATGCGATCATAATCGCAACCAAGGTAACAATTGATCCAACGGCATAATGATACCAAGCCTCGGTATGAATGGCATATTTTCTAATCTTTCTAATCTTCAAGCGCATTGCATCCATCTTGATCTTGTGATCATCGACGACATCCGCAACATGCAACTCCAATATCATATTCTCCTCCTCAATTTTTTTTATTTTTTCCTTCAACAAATTGTTTTCTTCTTCAACTAAATTTAACCTCTCGATAATAGGATCGGTTGGCATTTCCGATTCACATACATCCTAGATAAATAAAATCTATGTCACGTTTGGTCGGCATAATTTTCATAAACAATAAATGAACCAATAGTTATAAAGATAATATACATACCAAATCCGAATCATAGACAGGACGAGGGCCGACGGGGGCGGATACCAAAACCATCGCACTATATAAGATGCAATAATAAATGTAAGAAAATGATACAAGTATCTATCTAAACATACAAGTAAGAATATTTTTCCTTTCAGAAAGAAGATAAGAACAAGAGGCTCACCACGGTGGTGTCGGTGATGAGATCGGCGCGGGTGATCGACGGCGGTGAAGACGGGGACGGGGCGTGACGGACCGCTAAATCTAGAAAAATCTCGAGGAAAATGGAGCTTGGAGGTCGAGCTTCGAGAGGAGAAAGCTTAAGTAGTGTGGCTCAGGCATTCCATCGAACACCTCATGTGCATAGGAGGTGAGCTAGAGCACCACAAAGCCCTCTCCCCCTCGGCCAGAAAAAACAGAGCACTGTGCTCTGCTCTTGCGCGAGGGGGTATATATAGGCACCTCATTGGTCCCGGTTGGTGGCATGAACTGGGACTAAAGGGGAGCCTTTGGTCCCGGTTCAAGCCACCAACCGGGATCAATGGTGGTGGGCCAGGAGCGAGGCCCATTGGTCTCGATTCGTCCCACCAACCGGGACCAAAAGGTCCAGACGAACCGGGACCAATGGCCCACGTGGCCCGGCCGGCCCCCTGGGCTCACGAACCGGGACCAATGCCCACATTGGTCCCGGTTCTACACTGAACCGGGACTAATGGGCTGAGCCGGCCTGGACCATAGCCCTGTTTTCTACTAGTGTTGTAACTTCCACGTATCACCATGGAGAACTCAAACCGATGCACCAAATGCAATGGCAAGGGCACACGGAGTGCCCAAGTCCTTCTCTCTCAAATCCCACCGAAGCAACTAATGCTAGGGAGGAAAATGAGAGGAAGAACAAGAAAGAGAACACAAAGAACTCCAAGATCTAGATCCAAGGGGTTCCCCTCACATAGAGGAGAAAGTGATTGGTGGAAATGTGGATCTAGATCTCCTCTCTCTTTTCCCTCAAAAACTAGCAAGAAACCACGGAGGGATTGAGAGTTAGCAAGCTCGAAGAAGGTCAACAATGGGGAAGAACACGAGCTCAAAGGATAAGGTTCAATGGGGAAGAAGGCCCCCTTCTATAGGAGGGGAAAAATCCAACCGTTATGTGCTCAGCCCGCACACGAGCGGTACTACCGCTCCACGAGCGGTACTACCGCTCAGGTGGAAGAAACGGGGAAAATGAGCAACAAAACATGAACCTTGGGACGGTAGTACCGTAGGAGACAGCGGTACTACCGCTGGGTTAAGCGGTACTACCGCACCCTTCGGCGGTACTGCCGCGCAGAACGAAGGGTAAGGGGAAAGAGGGAATCGGGTGGTACTACCGCGGAGGAAGGGCGATACTGCCGCTAAGGAGCGGTACTGCCGCACTACTGCCGCAGCGAGGTACCGCACAATCTGACACAGAAAAAGACCCCTCGAATCGACGCGGTAGGGACCTGGTAAGCCAACGGTAGTACTGCTGCGGATTCACCGCCGGTACTACCGCTGCGTAGCGGTACTGCCGCTTGTGACCTCTCAGCGGTACTACCGCTGGGTACCACGATACTAGCGCTGGGACCCTGACAAAAACCACACTCAAGAAAACAAGGACTGCCATAACTTCTGCATATGAGCTTCGAATTGATCAAAACAGCGACTGGTTATAGTAAGAAGAGGCATGGGAGGTATGCCTAACAAAAAGAGGAGTGAAACCTCCAATCGAGAAGAACCAGCAAAACCTCCAACATTGAAAACATCATAGAAGATGCAAGCGAACTCCGTTTTCGATGAACTCAAGCTTGTCAACAAGATGACCGTAAGCTTTAAGACTCACGAAGAGAACCAAACAAGAACAAAAAAAAATGATGCAAGGATGCAATGGTTTGAGCTTTCAACGAACGATACGATCAATGTACGCACGAAATCCTTTTTGTTTTCCTTCCTTGGTTTCCGATCGAGAGACCATGAGCTAGACGATCAAACCTTTAATAACCTGTATAAGCCGTCGTTTTTCTGGAGTCCGGCTGTGGCTCTCACTGCACGAAACAATCCTCGCCTGCAATAAGAATCTACGTACCACCCACAAGACTGATACAGAAAACTACATGCAGAACGAAGACAGAATAAAGATACATGAATCAAGATTAAAGCTAACATCTTCAATCCCCAAGGCAAAAGCAATCTACTTACCACCCACAATTCCTTTGGCGTTCCGTGACCGCATCTGTATGGACAGTTTGCTATCTGCGCGCTGGTCCACACATCCCGGCCGTCTTCATGTATCTGCACTATTTCTACTATTGAGCCAAGGAAGCAGATAAGAGAAGACAATGGGTGCTGAGTAGTCCGTCTATTTGGAATTGAGCCCGTAAAATCTGACTAACAATTAATAATCAAGATTGCATATATACCTAAAAAAAAGTAAATTTTTTTCACATATTGTTTTCGACATATAGTCTTTGCTAGATTGCAAGATTATAACACAGCATTTCGCATATTAAAGGTGGTACCAGGGAGGGAAGAGCGCCATGTTGCCCCCTTCTAATACTTTAACAGACTAGAAGTACTGAACTTCATGTTGAACACCTCGCTCGTGTCCATAAAATAAATTGCATCTTAATCCGCCTCTCCACAAGATGCCGAGACAGACATGGAGAAGTCTGTGGTAACGAAGAGAGCTTGACCGCTCCCTAGCTCTCCGGTTAGTGGCACCCAAGAGTGTTTGCTAAATTCTGCTTGAAGAACATCCACTTTCAGAGTGACCCACACCGAGTCTGGATGACGATGACTTACCATGAGTAGCTTCACATGGTAATCGATGAGGTGCCGGCCAATTATGGTGATATTACCAGGTCAAACATCACGATCAAATTAAGGAGAGCGATTGGTATAGGTCAAGTCAATGTCTTCTTCCTAAGTGAATAGCAAAAGCTACCGATTTTCGGGTTAGGGTTCCAAAAACCTACCACATTTTTGTTTGTCTCAGATACCTACAAGTATTGTGGTTTGCCATTTCGAAAAAGCCAAATGGTTGAGTACACCATGGGTCGTTGTTGGAGCAAAATCACCAACGAGCCGTAATAATGTTGAATGGCCCACGGGCTTGTAATGGGCTGAATTCACATAGGTCCTGATGGGCCGTGTGGACCCAGGCCTTAGATGGGCTATACGCAACCAGGCCATCAGTAGGCCTATCATGGACCAACCCGCTCATATATTGCCTAAGTCAACTAGGCCTTACGTAAGCCTTTGACTGGCCCAACCTTTTTAACTAAATGGCTCGTTGTTCGGTCGTGCCAAGTGCTGTCCTCTCATAGGCACTTATCGCCATTGGATGGACGACACTTGTTCCAACAAAAAGCTAATGCGTGGCTGTGTTTGTGAATGAGTCGCCGACACGTGGAGGATCGTTATTGGTTGGTCTTGTTAACGAGTAGTGGATCCAGAATCCGCAACCAATAGCTTAACCATAATCCGTTATGATGGCTGCCACATGTCGGCTACTCTTGACGAAAACACTTCCATGACGCGCCACTTTTCATCATGGAGTTGGAAACTTCCATGATGAAAAGTAATTATTGCCATGGAACACATCCGCGACAGTACATGTATGACTATCATGATTCTATCATAAAACCGTCGCGGATCTACATGGGTGACAGATTACATGACCTACTACGAAAACGTGTATCATCATAGATGTGTCTTTTTTTTGTAGTATGTGCTTATCTGAACCCAGCGCCAGCGTGTTGATTCCTCCTTGGACTCATCCTAATCCATACATCTAATAATATTACCTCAATCATTGAAATAAAACTTCATTATGAGAATCTAGTAATCATCACATATGACTCTTGCCTTACTCATAAGGAGCTAAAATGCCTGACTTATTATAAAGACTTAAACCGAGCTAAACTTGACTTGCTAAAAGACTAAAGATGCACTACTATAAAAATGAAGGTTGGTCACCAATCTCCCACGGTCTTACAATCAAGTCGGCTGGATCCCAGTACTCAGGCTCGATATATGCTTCCTTCTTCTTGTTCATGGACCACTTTTAATAGGAAGTTTGTCTCTATAGACAGCTTAGTAGTTGCATCTATGAGTTATTCTATCCTACTATGGAGATCATGGGTCTTCCTATCATGGTCTTTGATCATCATCCAGTAAGCATCAATAACTTCTTACTTCTCCAATATTATTAATACATGCTTTAGAATTTTTCTCAAGCTCGTTGATCTTTTCCTTATCCCATCTGGGTTTGTGCCCCCCTCTTGCGTTCACGAGGGGAATGTCCCAAAGTCGATTTAGGAGGAGAGCCTGGTAGATTACACCTGTAGAGCTTGGGTGAGTAGCCCTCTTCTTCTTTATGTTCCTTCTCTCCCTCTTCTTGGTGGTGCATCTTTTCCTCCAAATTCTCCTCCTTGATGCTCATCCTCCAGAGTCCAATCCAGCTTTGAGGGACCATATCCTCCCAATCGGGAAGAGGTATGATTTTGCTCAGTGCAGGGCTTGAGGAACATCCCTTCTCGATGACGGACATGCCGAGGGTGTCCTTCTGCGCCATGGAAACATGTATCTTCTTGACTCTATAGATGGAGGTAATAGGTTAGATGATAATTAACCAATGATGCCTTGCTCTAGACTTTGATAAGGGCTAGAAACCCTAATATTTGCGAGATTACGCTTCAAGAGTAAGTTAGGAAAAGTTCAAAAACAAATGAGAGGGAAATTGAGTAAAGGAGCAATCAGAGGATAAGACGGGGTGTGGTACGGGCGGGCACGGTCATACCAATGCTCATAGCACAAGTTACTTGTGACCCAGCAACGGAAGCTTTTTTCCAATGCGAGGACCATCCATAGTAATAAATGGAAGACAACTAGTGGTATGAGCAGCGTCGCTTGTATTGGTAGTTGTACCAGCCATTTCGTTGCATGATCCATGTTACAGAATGGAAGACGGCCTTTGGTACTATCTAGGTGGATCATACCGGAGGTCGTACTAAATGGTGCAAAAGCCTCTTCCAATTCTAGAGGGGAAGATGGCCCATTGTATGATCTAGGTGGATCGTACCATGGGTCGTATAGTTGGTGTTGAAAATTGCCGAAGAGTCTAGAATGGAAGAAGACCTCTGGCACGAGCTGGGTTGCTTGTACGAGCAGTCGTACCACTTGTAGAAAGGCTTGGTTCACTAGGAAAATCATCAGTAAGTGAGTTGAGAGGTTCCTGATTTAATCTAAGGCAAACATACAGCTATTAACCTTTTGTAACACTGAGATTATGACGGAGGCTAGACACTTACAAAACTTTGGACGATCGCTCTTCGGGCATGATGAATCCAATTACCTCAGCTTTTACTTTCTCATTGACAATACGACTTTAATCACTGACCGTTGATGATCCATGGGTTTCCTTTTCCTCCTTGCGGTTTGATGGCTTCAGAGTTATAGACCTCGTCAATTTCATAGGGGCCATCACATCTGGATTTGAGAATACATGGAAACATTCTTAGACGAGAATTATAAAGCAAAACTTTATATCCCGCATGAATTCTTGTTTCTGCATCGTCCTATCGTGCCACATTTCAAACTTTTCTTTAAAAATACGAGTACTTTTGTAAGCTTCATTTCTAAGTTCATCTAAGGCATGTATGTCTAATAGACGCTTCTATCAGTCGATGACAGAGTCCATCAGTTGACGGCTAGTTCTGCGACAGTGCACGCGTAAGAGGAAAGCAACGCGATGCAAGGGGCCCTGTTTTTCTCGTCTCAAACGGTTGATACAAGTGGCTCTGTTTTGGATGCCTGGGCAATGGCCCTGTATGGTGTGGCTGCATGGGTTGCTTTGTGGCGAGCATCATGGCAGCGATGGTGGTGGCCCCTCTTGGCTATGTGGGTATCAAGGGGAGGGGTGGGGGTGGCCTTGATGTCGTTGTGGTTTCTGAGGTGTCGATCCCCTGGTCTAGATCTAGAGGCTTGTCGTGGGCGTCCACCCCCCCCCCCCCTCCTCAATTATTGGATCGCCAACCTTGAGTCTGTGGGTGGCACTTGTGTGGGCCATGAGCAAAAGCTTGTCGTTTCAGTGCCAGCAACGACGTCACCTACGAGTGTCACTTCCCTCTAGGGGGGGGGGGGGTTGTGGATCCCAGCACAATGCTCGGAGTCCGATGTGAAATGTTAGAAATACTAGAGAATACCCCGCGCGTTGCTGCGGGAGCCGATTGTAATATATTTTAGTGATTTGATGTACGAAGCTTCCATCGTTGAATTGATAATATATGAACTAAAGCAAAAAATAAATATTATATATTGTATTTAAATATTGTGTAGTCAGAAAATATTTTGAATATAAGTGGCATAACGTAATGGAAAAGTTTTTTTCATGCATGTTGAGTGGACCTTTGATGAGGTGGCATGTGTGGTGAGGTAAAAGGTGTGCATGAGATCAACAAATAATGAAAAACTTTTTCTCATGCATGTAGTGGTGGGCATTTGATGAGGTGGCATGTGTGCATGTTGAGATAAATAGGATAGGTGGGATCAACTTCTTATATATACTAGATGATTTGCATTTGCTTAAAAAAATCATGGCTATTGAGTACCAAAATGGTTGTGGATGGCATGAGGAATAATAAATCAATAACCTGAGAAAGCTACTAATGTGCAAAATAAATGTCAAAAAATATTGTGACAATGTTGTTTAGTTCTCATGTCGATGTGCAACTGCAAGCACCAATTCGATCTAACAAAGAGTTACTACTACACTATATATGTCATAATGAAAGCCATCAAAAGGCTAATATGAATGTATGAATTTGTGTTCTTGTCAACCCAGTCCTTTGAGATTACATGTGGGAGAGATCAAAAGAAGGACATAAATGGTAAGAAATGTTTATCGACTGTGAAGACCCCATAATAATAAATAATATAAAGTATGGACTGTATTCTGTTATTGTTTGCATAATATATATTTGGTTAACTGGAAGGTCAATATTACCCAGCAAGTTCATTTACCAGTTACATGGAGTTGTTGCCATTTCGTGAAAAGTATATTACATAGGGCTGTTACCTTCACAACTGATTAAGTATCAGAACAATTTAAACTGGATGTAGTTTGTACTTGCCATGTTAAACAGTAGGAAAAGATTTGAACGACCAAGTAAGCTGGCAAATGGTGGCTAGCTATGACCATGCTAGTGATTTTTCAGGAACTATTCCTCCATGACTCATCTTCGGATACTCCAAAGTTAGTTCAAATTAACATATGAACGTATATTCTAGGTGTAATATAAACTGTCATATAAGGCTATCATTGTTTAATCATCAAAGAAGATATAACCGTAAGATGACTATCTAAGATAAAAATCTAGCGTGATCACTGATACAGCCAGAATATATGCATGCCCAAACTGGAATTCTTACGGCAGGATCAATCAGCAAGATAGAAAACTGAGGCTGCCCCATGGGTGAGATATTGAGATGACTAACAATATACTTGTTGTGGCACCAATTTTTCAGAATTAACAAAGATGTACGCCAACCTTTTTTTTCTTCAAAAGGTTATGAGGGCCTCACAATTTTCATTGATAAAGAAGAAAATTAGCTCACCGGTTTCATGAGTTTTCACAGTAAGAATTGAAGGAAGCACTGACCTTTTTATCATAATTTTCAGGAAAAGAATGAACCAATGAATCCTGATGGAAATAGAAGATTTGTAGTTGAAAATATTAGCATAGATACCCTATATGGAGATCAGAAAAAGAATTAATCAAGGTGAGTGACTGAAATTCGGAAGACATTTGACAAAAAAAAGGGCGGTTGCATCTAATGGATGCCAGACTGCACATCTTCACAAAACTGAGGGAAAAACCATCACCGACTGAAACTATGAGCTCTTGTCAAATCCATAGTTTGGATCGTACATAAAGCAATACTGCATCCTAAGATTGTTTTAGGCAGATTAAATATTGACTGGGCATAAAGGAGAATTATAATATAGCAATTTATGGATTCTACACCAGAATACATCGAGCAGTATTGCCACAAGTCTAATTAGTGATGCCTTTGTACAAATCCGATCTGGCAATCTCAGCTTAAGCATTCATATGATCAAAGAAAAGGAAATAATAGCCATGCTCCAGTCCCATACAATATAAAATTATTGACGAAAATGTGGAGACGGCACATAGGAAATTAATATGGTTAAAACTGTAGCAATTGCGTGCCTGCAAACAACAAATCACCAAGAATACAATATCGTGTAAATATAGTTATCTGAATTTACATCATACATTCATACATGACTAAGAAAAAGGAGCTGGTAGATCAAGATGAGCGAGATGACTTGCTCAGGCACCCGACAGCTTATAGTTGGTTGCAAGAAGAAAATCAAGTTCTTTCCGTTGTTGTGTCCAATTAATTGCAGACGAAAATACACCGGACGCTTCTCCAATCATAAATCCAAACATCTTGAATCTGATGTATATATACATAAATTGAATGGGCAGGAAGCAAGAGTCCATGGATTGGGGATTAATAAAAACGCCATCAGGATAATGTAGTGAGCAGTTCATAGGGGAGGAAGGTTTACCCGTAGAGGCTGAGAAGGCCTCTGCGGAGACGCGGTGGTGGCGGTGAGGGCTCCAGTTTGTCTCGTACAGAATATGTGACACCGGAAGGTGAAGAACATTCACGGTAGGGGCTTCAACTCGCATCGACCTTTCGATAGCGAAAACTAATGGATCTGTAGGAGATTGGGAGGGAGTAGAAAATCCATCAGGTTCTATGAAGAGGTATGGGCACCTGGTAAATATGTAGCGGAGCATGGGCACTACTTTATCGAGAACAATCTTTATGCCGACGATCTCTATCAGTTTCTTAGGCGTTTGCATGGTGATTAAGGCTGATGATTGTTCGCATGCCCCCGTCCGTTTCATGTGCGTTGTGGTGTGGAGGTTGAAAGTCAGGGGATAATCGGAGAAGATGAGCAGTCCGAACGATTAAACATTGTCAAGGGGATGGAAGAGGTGCGATGTTTGAAGGTGGGCTAGCGGCAGATGGGCCAAGCCCAGCCAAAACAAATCGAGTCGGTAGGCACGCAGCGAGCGGGACGGTATGAAGGGAACGAAGCGGTATTTTCACTTAGCGGTGGCAACACTTGGTAATTTTGTCAACTTTTTGATCGGACAGCTGCAGATTGCTAAGTTATACTGCATCAATGGCTCTAACAATACTGATGACGTGGCTTCATGAGGATGCAAGAAAATCAGCTAGTGGAGTGCCCCTATTTAGATATAGAAGATATAGGATTCCATAGAGGTAACAAAAACTGTGTTATTATTTATGGTATAAATATAACATGCACACACTTTTTTTCTTCATTCTAGTTTTTTCCAGGACTGGCATAAAGAACATATTTCTGATAAATGTCAGAAAATTTCGATTTTTTTTGTTTGACGTATTCAAACAAATTTTGACTTTTTATGTCCAAATATATAGCTGAAAATATACAACGCCTATTTGACATAGTCATAGAGTTTAAATTCAAGATTTTCAAAAAAAAAGCAAATGGTACCGGTTCTTTTTGGGGTTTAATGAAAAAGCCAGTAACCGACCAGTTTTCGAAAATGCCGACAGGAAAATGGAACCGTCTCCTTCAATCTCTGTCGTTCATGGGCCGAGGCCGGCACCAGCAATCCACCAACTACCCATGGGCTAGAACACACTTTGGTCTCGACTCCATTCCTTAGTCAATTACAGCTTCGGACAAGGAAGATGCAGATGTGCTGTGAAGCGGCAACATCCAGCAAAAGGGGGCCTGGCTGCTACTGCCCTCTCCTAGCTGCTCGATGCCTACATATGCTTTAGCTTCCAAAACATAGACAACAAATATCTGCTAGCGAGATGCTGGAGCAGGATTAAGGATCTCTGGCTGCGCTATAATTGTAGCGCTGGATCTTGCCTCCGTTGCCGCTGTGCCAACTTGTACCCCTAGTGGCCTTGGCTTTTGCCACCGTGTAATTGCTCTTTCCAAATTCAGCAAATGTCAGCCTACAACCCTTTGTGGAAAACATCGAACCAGATTTGCGTTGCTCCATGACATCGGAAGGGAGCTGAGACGAAGGGAGAAAACTAGTTTCTTTAAACTTGGGAAAAACTCATTTCAATAGTGAGAGGATGTGGAAAAAGTAAACGGTCCCATCATGCAGCACGAGCAGAACAGTAATTAAAAATCCCATTTTAATTGATACTTGAATCACATATGCAAACGCATTTGAACGACATACTCCCTCCTTCCATATATATAGGGCCTAATACATTTATCGAGGTTGCCTTTGACTATTGATAAGATTAATAATATATGAGATGTATAATGTGAAAATTATATCATTAGAAGCTCCTTCCATGTACGAATTTGGTGGTGTGCTTCGAGTAACTTGCATGTCATATATTATTGCTCTAAAGTTAGCCTTAAAAAACACATTAGGCCTTATATACATGGAAGGAGGAAGTATCAAACAAAAGAGAATCAGTCCACGAAGCAGCATGAGCAGATAAACTATAGTATAAAGCTCATTTGTGAATGTGATAGACAGATAGAGGGCAAACAACTTGAGAATTTGAAAGTACATCATACATGTATCAATCAATACAAAACTCATTTCAGAGTGTACAGGAAGCCAAAATTGACTGTGAACCAACCAAGCAAATTTTCTCTTGAAAAGAAAATAGATAGCACACGGATCCGTTCAACAAGGAACTACGGACATGACCACACAGGACTGTATACATAGGGCAAAGGGCGTCTCAAGCACTACATATAATAATACCGTGTATCATTGCAAGAAGAACTGGAAAATTTCCCTGTCAGGAGCACGTCCTCGTAGCAAGGTCGGTAAATGAATGAATCGAAGAGGCGACATGCTTGCAGCACGGGCTCTTGGGTGAGCTCCTGTTGGCTGCCTAGATACTGGATCCTCAACGTGTCGAGATGGTACACAACCACTTCCCGCCCAAGTAAGAGGATGACCGCATTCTTGTGCGGGTGGAATCCCACGACTCTTTTGTAGTAGCAACCCCATCCCTGTGGCTTTAGGTGGCTGGTGATTCCGATAGTATGGGTGAAGTTGTCCTCATCCGAGTTCCATGAATATTCAGAGTCATCTGCCCTAGATCCCTCCTCCTCTTCCTCCTCCACATTATCAGAGTTGTCATTGTCGACCAATTTCCATGAATATTCAGATCCATCTGTCCTGGCTCCCTCCTCTTCCTCCACGTCATCATTTTGGTCATCCTCAATCAAGCTGACTGGTCCACTTTCGGCCACCCGCCATGTTACCTTTGGTTGTATTGTAAAAGTCTCAAGCATATGAAGGTGTGACTCGAGGCTAGCGTCGTGTCCAAGTGTCCAACCTAGTTCATCTGTCAGCTTCCATACTTTGAGTTGTGACTCTCTGATCACCACATAGTGGATCCCTCTCTCATAGCTTGCTACGATCGAATTCTCATACTTTATAGAGAGTTCCCCGGGGAACTTGACCATGTCGTAAGTCCCCTTTGAGGGGCGTAGGATCATGAGGACATGGTGGTGGCAATGCATATAGAAAGACCCACGCCAGTACTGAGAGTCAGATGACCACACCATTCCGTCAAAGTAATAAGGCTGTGTGGGGGTGGCTACCAGGTCGTAGAGGTGCTCTGGGGCAGAGCGCCCAGGTACGAATTCACGGTTCTCCCACCGATCCATGCGCGAGGAGTACAGTATCAAAGGTACCACCTTTTCCTTGGGCTCCTCGAGCTCCTCCTCTCGCGCCCGCTGAACCGGTGTTTTTAGCACATCTTCAGCAAGGAGGAACACATCATATTCAAGCGACACCACCGGATCAAAGGCAATGGATATGGCAGCAACAAGACCGTCCCGCGGAGGGCTTGGCAGGCGAGCGTACCGCGCGGTCGCTGGATTGTACACGAGATACGAACCCCATGTCTGGACGAGGACAAGGCCGTTGCAGGAGTGGCGGATGGTGGAGTCATCGAGATAGACAATGCGCGGGAAGGCGGCAGCGTTCTGCGGGGTGAAGAAGGAACAATCAGAGGAGTAGCCCATCTTGTTGATGAAGAAGCCGTGGAAGGCGCACCGGGGAAAGTGGGGCGGGTCGAGGAGC
Organism: Triticum urartu; assembly: GCF_056163025.1. Taxonomy (NCBI): domain Eukaryota; kingdom Viridiplantae; phylum Streptophyta; class Magnoliopsida; order Poales; family Poaceae; genus Triticum; species Triticum urartu. The sequence continues at coordinate 713,309,333 of NC_141875.1, read as the reverse complement.
AGGTCCTGGGCGTCGTCAACGGTGGCCCGCCACGCCCGGCAGACGCGACGGCACCTCGCGATTGTGCGTGGACAGAGGCGGCGGAGGATATCGAGGAGCACGTCATAGGGAAAGCAGAAGTCGTTGCCGACGACGGCGCCGGCGTCCATCGTGATGGTTCGAAGTGGACCGCGTATTCACGGTGCGATCGGTCTGATTGGTAGGCACTCGGTTTTATGTGCGAGGAGGAGCTCTATTTGGGGTTTCCTTTCCTTTTCTGCTGGCCAACATATATAGCCTCCACGGAACCCTTTCCTTCTAGGAAAACGTTTAAAATAAGCCGGATGATTTCTGGCATTTGTAAACCGCGTCCGGCGCCGTCGGATCCCATGTGATCGTGTGGCGCGCTGGAAGGTAGCCTACCCTTGGTCAGTTTCGTAACCTGTACGCAGCTAGCTTGACCTTTTCAAGTGACGTGACCTTGGTCAGTTAGTACAATTTTTTCTCGACGTTGATCGCGGGCGTTGGTTTTGATTTGGTATTAACAAGCTCATGGAGTCAAGGTTGCTTTTGATGTAGCGTCCTTGACGCCACTGCCGCCATCATCAAAGCATGGCATCACAGCATCACCATAGCAGCTGGGCCGCCGAAGCATGGCATTGCAGCATCACCAGAGCAGCTGGGCCGCCGTAGTAAGGATGGCAATGAGTCGGGTTTGGATCGGGTTGAACAATATCAAATCTATATCCATATCCACGAAGACAGTCTTTGCCCGTCCATGAAAAAATCCATGGGTGAAAAAATGTGTCCATGTCTAAATCCGATGGATATCCATATCCACTGGATATCCATTGGGTCCTCTCGGGACATGTAAATAAAACATACCACAATATTAACATAAACTCTTCCATTCTTTACTTCGTGGCAGGCTAGACTTCACTTATGGTAAATCAACATCCAGTAACAACCTAAGATCATTTAGTATTTTTCTAACTGATGAGAATGACGAGTCATTTAAGGAGATAAAAATAAGGGAAGGGATGTTGGAGTATGTTACAGAGGGGATTGACTGTCAACTTATAAAAGTTAGGATGGGGATTGTGTGATTTCTTATGCATGGTTTAGATAAAAAAGTGTAAAATTGTCGTGGGACATGTGAACGTGGGGCAGGGATGGAATTTTTTCCCCATTAAGTCATACTATCGGGTCGGTTTGGGTATATCCATGGTACAAGATTATATCCATGCCCTACCCACGAACAATCGGGTCGGGTTTGGGCGCCACCCATGGACACAAAAGCATATCCAAACCCTATTCATTCGGGTCGGATATCCATGTCCATGGATAAAATTGCCATCCTTAGCCATAGCCGCATCGCTGCGGCCGTCGAAGTACGCCGTCACACCAACATCGAAACATTCATGTCAGTCGTCACAACACTTCCGTGTCCGTGAAACACGACATTGCAACATCATAGAAGTAGTCAGGCCTCCGTCGTAGCATCGCCACGGTTGTCGAAGCATGGCATTGCATCATCGCCACGACTGTTCGAAGCACGCCGTCGCAACATCGTTGTGTGCCGTGGAAGCATACCATCGCAACATCATCGCGACCGTCGAAGCACACCACGAACATTCGAAGCATGTCATCGCGCCATCACTGTGGCCGCTGCAACACGCCTCGTAGCATCACCGCGGCCACCGAAGCGTGTTGTTGCGGCATCATCGCAGCCCACCACGAGCATGTCGTTGTGCTAACAACGCGATCATCACAACACACCTCGTAGCATCACCGCGGCGGTCGAAGCAAGCCATCGCAACATCCTCGGATAAGCTGAGATGCCATTGGAGAGCTTTCGAAGCATGTCATCGTGCCATAGTCAGGGGCCGTCGCAACACACCTCTTAGCATCGCCGCAACCATCGAAGCAGTTGGATGTCGCAAAGATCGTCGTCCAGTGTCGCGGCACTACCTCGTGACCCCACACACTCGTAGGAGCCAGCCGACCCCGTGTTACGCCCTGCTCCAAGGCGTGCTACAAGCGAGTGTTGCGAGCCATGTTGTGGGAGTGTTGCCGGTGCTACGGGTCCCTGTAGCAATGGGTGACCGCATCATGGTCCTTGTAGCAATGGGTGACCAAAGGCCCATGTATATGAGTTGAGCGCAATATGATCCATGTTGCAATGGGTGATCAAATATCCGGGTGTTTGCAATGCCATGCAAGTCATAGATGGCCGCAACATTTTCCGTATTGCAAGGTCGACCACCTCTGTTGTGTGCAAAGTGTGTGACATTGCAAGCCGCCACATACTTTCTTTGTGTTGGAAAGCCAGTCGTCGCTATCGGGCATGAGTCATGTGATAGGCAAGCGAGAAGCATGCCGATGCTACAAACCGGCCTTCCACTATATTTCCTCTTTCTTCTACTGCAAATAACTGAGCAAATATGAGTCATGCTGCAAACGACGAGTCGCAACCGAGGAGTGTTTTCAACGTGAGTGCAACAAGGCTCATGTTGCAGATGATGGGTCATAGCTGAATGTCCGAGGAGTGTTTGCAACATGAGTGGCTGCAACATGGGTCTGTTGCAAACCCCTTAATGGAACATGGGTCATGTTGCAAACCTCTAAACACAACATGGGTCATGTTGCAAACGGTGGGTACGAGCGCAACATGGATCATGTTGCAAACGGTTGGAGGTAACTGAACGGCCGAGGAGTATTTGCAATGCGAGTGCAACTAGAATCATGTTGCAAACCCCTGAGTGTGATATGGGTCATGTAGCAAGGATGGGTCGCACTTAACGCGAGCTCAACATTGGTCATGTTACAAACAATTGGTAGCGACTGAATGGCGGAGGAGTATTTACAACACAAGCGCAACCTAAACCTTGTTGCAAACAATTTGTCACAACTGAAGCGCAACTTGAATCATGTTGCAAACCCGTTAGTACGACATGGGTCGGTCATATATTACAACCAATGTGTCGAAGTTGAACGGCGGAGGCAAATCGAACAACTGTCGCGCACAGGATTCAATGGCTATGGAGGAAACAACTCATGCGCGTGCGTAGCGCGCTCATGCTTTGTTTTCCATTCAAAGCAGCCTACTTAAAACATGGAACAAATTCGGTAGTCTCTAGTCGTTCAAATGACAAGCTGAAAAGGTAAGTGTGTGGGCCATGTACGTAAAAGAAGGCTGGTACGAAGTGTGGACCCTGGGTTTCAGAAATGATCACGTCTTCATTTTTTAAAGAAAGAAAGAAATCATCACGTCGCTGTCTAACCGCAAACCACTAGAGACGTCCGATCTGGTAGGATCGAACGGCTGATTAGGCGACTGATTTCCTTCCGAAAATAAGCCGGATGACGGGTAGTTCCTTCTATCTATATCCGATCTGTACCCGAGCCTTATATTGGAGTAACCCCTTATCCGATCTGTACCCGAGTCTGTCTGAGTAAGCTCTTCGTTCAGCTCTATAGGTAATCCAGTGGATTTCTTCTTTGAACTTGCGCTGCAAGGCATATATGCTTGGGTCAATGCCGTAGAAGATGTAGTCCTTTCAGGTAATCCAAATTGCCTAGCAAACCGAGATAATGATCTCGAGAAAGGAGAAATCTTGAGGTGTTCTTATAAAATCTGTAGCTACTGGCTACTGCTGTATCAGTCCTTGCACTGGTGACCATGTGGAGTAATTCCAGTTATATACTGTATACAGCACGAACAAGAGTTGCCACCCCCACTAACTGTAATTATGTTACGACTTACGACCACTGGACAGACTTAGTTGACGACCATGGTACTACATAACCAAGCAAAATTCTATCAGAAACGAAGTGAATATTAGAGTATATGTACACACAAGACTGATGTAAAATCTTGGAACTGTCTAACCATCACACGTCTGAATTTCAATTTGGTTCAGGTTGCATTTTTATCAAATGTACGGTTGACACGTGTCTGTTGTTTTCCCGTTCGTACTGTGCTCGGAAAAAAAAGTCATCTGATTTTATTGGTGGTTCAGATCGGATTCTCCCTTGGTCTCAGTCCCGCCTGCTTGGTTTTCAAACCCCCGGCGGGTGCCATGAGCTGGATAAACTAAACTCCATTTAAACTGAATTCTGATACTGCACTTGTGCATTCCATGGTTCCCTCTCTCCACCGCTCTTCTCTCCAGACTCTGCTAGATGCAAATGGACCAACGAAATGAAAAAAGACGAGAAAATGGAGGCGAAATCAGAACGGGTTGACCAAAAACAAGGACGACCGAGACACCGGACACCTGAGCCAGAGACTGATCGGACGGTCACAAAATTCGACCTGTAGCCAATTGAAAATCAGACAACTGTTTTTTAGTAAAAATGAAAAAAATCTGAAGGCGAAGAACATCGAAGCAGGAGAAAAACATCTAAAGTGATTTACATGTACCAAAACCGTTCTATGATGGCACGGAGAATTTCCCGCACGGTAGAACATCCCTGTAACAAGGTCGGTAAGTAAACGAGTCGTCAACACGGTTAGCTTGTTGCTCATCGTCCTTAGTGAGCTCTTTCCTTTCGCCTAGATATTGCATCTTCGACGTGTCAAGATGATACACCACCACTGTCCACTGATCCATGAGGATGAGCGCATCCTTGTGCGGGTGGAATCCTACAATCTTGCAGTTGAAACCCCATGCCGGAACACCATGGTGTGCGACTTCTCCGAGGACATCGATGAAGTTGTCCTCGTCCGGGTTCCAGGAATATTCAGAGCCAACTTCTCTAGCTACACCCTCCTCTTCATCCTCCTCTTCATCCTCCTCTTCATCCTCATTGTCATCCTCGGTCGAGCTGGGTGGTTCACCAGTGCTTCCAACTGCCCTCCATGTCACCTTCGATTGTATTATAAGAGGGTGAATCATACGACTGTCCGGGTTGAGGTTGACGTCATGTGCCAGTGTCCATCCTATTCCTAGCTGACCATTCATTGCTTCGGTTAGCATCCATACACGGAGCTGCAACACATTGATCGCCACATATTGTATCCCTCTCTCGTAGCTTGCCAAGACAGAACTTTTAGGCAGGCCGGACAAACTCTTTGGACTGCAGTGTTCCCCAGGAAGCTCGACCATATCATAAGTCCCCTTTGAGGGGCGTAGGATCATGAGGACATTGTTGTGACAATGTATATAGATCGACCCGCGCCAGTAATCAGTTGACCGAAACATCGCCATGTAGCTATCCGGTGATCTAGCTACCACATCATAGAGGTGGCCCGGGGCACAACGCCCAGGCGTGAACTCTTGGTCCTCCCATTGGCATGTGAAGGACGAGTACACCAACATAGGCACCAACTTCTCTTTCGGCTCTTTGATCTTCTCCTCCTGTACTTCCTCGAGTGGTAGAATGTAACACCCATGATATGACTATAGCTCCCACATGTTGAGGCACGACTTAGAGACATAATCGCATTGAAGGCATATATCGCAAGTAAGGTAATCTTTACACATCCCATGTAATATAATAATAAAGGGGAGATAATATAGTTGGCTTACACTCGCCACGTCAATCAAGGTACATAAATAACATTACATCATCCAAACACTCATGGCCCGACTACGGCGCCAAAATAAAAGATAACCCAACAAGCGACACGGTCCCGATCATCCCCAACTGGGCACCACTACTGATCATCAGGAAAGAAAACATAATAACGTTGAGAGTCCTTGTCGAACTCCCACTTGAGCTCGAGCGCGTCACCTGGAGCGGAATCATCAGGCCCTGCATCTGGTGTAATAGTAATCTGTGAGCCACAGGGACTCAGCAATCTCGCACCCTCGCGATCAAGACTATTTAAGCTTATAGGTAAGGCAGGTAAAATATATGTGGAGCTGCAGCAAGCGGCTAGCAAATATGGTGGCTATCCTGTTCGCAAAAAAAAGAGAGTGAGAAGAGGAGGCAAAGCGCGAGCGAGAAACTAGAGAACAACCTGCGCAAATATTACTCCAACACCGTGTCCACTTCCTGGACTTCGCCGAGAAGAGGCCATCACGGCAACTCATACGGTTGATTCATTTTAATTAAGTTAAGGTTCAAGTTATCTACAACCGGACATAACAAATTCCCATCTGCCCATAACCGCGGGCACGGCTTCCGAAAGTTCAAATCCCTGCAGGGGAGTCCCAACTTAGCCCATGACTAGCTCTCACGGTCAACGAAGGAATAGACCTCCTCCCGAGACGTTCCAATCAGACTCGGTACCTTGGTTCTTCAAGACACTTCGACAGGTTAAAACAAGACCAGCAACACCGCCCGAATGTGCCGACAAATCCCGATAGGAGCTGCACATATCTCGTTCTCAGGGCACACTCAGATAGATCAAGCTACGAGTAAAACCAGCCCTCGAGTTTCCCCGAGGTGGCCCCGCAGGCTGCCTGGTTCGGACCAACACTCAGAGGAGCACTGGCCCCGGGGGGGGGGGGTTTAAAATAAGATGACCCTCGGGCTCCGGAAGCCCAAGGGAAAAAGAGGCTAGGTGGCAAATGGTAAAATCAAGGTAGGGCATTGCTGGAAAAGCTTTAATCAAGGCGAACTATCAAGGGGTTCCCATTATAACCCAAACGCGTAAGGAACACAAAATCCGGGATCATAACACCGATATGACGGAAACTAGGGCGGCAAGAGTGGAACAAAATACTAGGCGAGAGGCCGAGCCTTCCACCCTTAACCAAGTATATAGATGCATTAAGATAACATAGCAATATAATGATATCCCAACAAGTAAATAAATGTTCCAACAAGGAACGGCCTCCAATCTTCACCTGCTACTAGCAACGCTATAAGAGGGGCTGAGCAAACCGGTAACATAGCCAATCAACGGTTTGCTAGGACATGGTGGGTTAGAGGTTTGACATGGCAATTTGGGAGGCTTGAAAGCAAGTGGTAGGCATCGTAACATTGGCATAGCAAAAGAGCGAGCAATCTAGCATAGCAAAGATAGTAGTGATTTCGAGGGTATGATCATCTTGCCTGCACAGTTGTCAGAGTTGACTGGATCCTCGAAAGCAAACTCAACGGGCTCCTCGCTAGCGAACTCGTCTCCCGGCTCTACCCAAACAAGACAAACAAGCAACAAGGACACAATCAACCACGTGCAAAGCTCAAACAACATGATGCAAGGATGGTATGCTATGTGGGATGCGATGCGGGATGCATATGCAAGATGTGACAGGAATGCAAGATCCTGGCCTCAACTTGGAAATCCAAGTGTGCCACTGGAAATATGAGATGAAATCGCTTGAAAACGATATAAAGAACGCCGGAATCGGAGTTACGGTTTGGAAATGGCAAGCGAAACAAATATGACACCGGTCTGTAATTTACAGCAAATAGCCATCTAAATGCAATGAGATGAACATGTTACAACATCCAAACATGACAACAAAATACATGACAGGGATGCATTCAAGATGCTTAACAAAAAGTCTAGCACTGAGCTACGACCAATGCATCCATTAACAGGTTCAAACAAGCATGGCAAAAATGCATATGGTAAATAGATTTCAGACTTAGTGAAATCAACACTTGTCTGGAATTTCAGTTCAGGTAGCCCTCTTCGGAGCAACAAAACTACATGCTACAGGACCTGAACATGGCCAGGTAAAGCATGGCATGGAGCTACTCAAAGAGCTTAACAAAAGTCCCTTAGTGACCTTGAGCCAAAAGGGTTCAGAAAATACAATTGCAAGCATGTGAACATGGCAAAAACATAATCAGATCACAGACTTAGTGAAAACTGGAGCATGCTGAAAACAGATATCAAGTAGGCATGTTTACGAGCTCGATGCACTCACTACGGAGCAAGACATGAAAATCTAAGAATACATCTATCAAGAACACACAAAATGCAAGCTAGACATGGCAAAAACAATAGCATAACATGCACGGGTCAACTACAACATCATCGGCAAAATTGCAAACAAGTTGACAATCTGCCCAGATTCACAAAGTAGCAGAAGTAGAGCTCGATTGACTCAAGCTAGGGTGCTCCATAATTGCAAACAAAGACATGGATGGATAGAGCACTACAAGATTAACAAAACATCCTTACTGATCATCCTCAAAAGAGGCACGGATCACTAGGAAACAACATGAACATATGGCCATATGAAATAAACAGCCTAAGGACTTAGTGGAATTGCGAAGTCCTTGAAATCAGCACTTACAAGTGCCTCACTTTGCAAGCTTGTGCTAGTCATCACACACATCACAAAAATACATGGGTTGCACCTCTGGAAAGATGGCAAAGCCCTTACCAAAACATATGTAGAGCTCATGGGCATAACATGCACACAATAATCATGGCAAAAATGACAAATATGCAAATGGAGTAGCAGATCTGACAATTATCTCAAGTAGCCCTCTTCTAATAGCATTTCGGGCATCAAGATGAACTCAAATGAAAATGATGCAATGGAATGAAATGATGTACTCTCTGAGATGAACATTTTGATATGCTATATGCCAAAAACGGAGCTACAGATGCGGAGATATGATGCGATGAACAGGAGCACATGGATTAGGGTTTCGGGCAAAAGTCAACCCTAAAAAAAACCAGATCTCAGATCCGGAGCGCGGAAGCCGAGGATCGCCGGGGTTTCGCCGGAGTTCATCGGGGAGGACGCCGGACTTGCCATTCCGAGGAGGAGGAAGGAGAGGGGCCGGGCGGCGCGGCGCGTGCGGAGGAGGACGGCGGCGAGGTCGATGCGGCGCGGGGCGGTGGGCGCCGGCGTCGAGGCGGCGCGGTGGCTCGCCGGCGTCGAGGCGGCGACTCTCACCGGAGATGGGCGGTGGCGCCGGAGACGCGGCTGGCCGGCGCGGCTAGTGGAAGGAGACGGGGCGCGGGCGGCGCGACGCCTCTGGCCCGGTAGGCGGCTCGGGCGGGCCTCCCGCGGGCTCGCCGGGCCACGCGGTGGAGTGGCGGCGACAGGGACAGGTGGCGGGCGCTGAGAGGGCGCGGGCGGCGGCGCGAGGTTTGTCCGGTTCAACCGGACGTGTCCGGCGACGAAGGAGGGGATAGGCTAGGGTTAGGGTGGATTTGATCCATGATTTTCGGGGAGGATCCCTTTTTATAGATAGGAGGAGCTAGGAGAGTCCAAATGAGGTGCGATTTTCGACCACGTGATCGTGATCGAACGCTCTAGATGATGGAGCAGGTTTAGGTGGGTTTTGGCCAACTTGGAGGGGTGTTGGGCTGCAACACACACGAGGCCTTTTCGGTCCCTCGGTTAACCGTTGGAGTATCAAACGAAGTACAAATGATACGACACTTGACAGGCAGTCTACCGGTAGTAAACCAAGGCCGCTTGGCAAGTCTCGGTCCAATCGGGAAATGTTTAATCCCCACACACGAAAGAAAGCTAGAAATAACCACCGGAGGAGAACGAAGCGCCAGAATGCAAAACGGACAACGGGGAAAATGCTCGAATGCATGAGACGAACACGTATGCAAATGCAATGCACATGATGACATGATATAAGATGCATGACAACGACAACAACACACGGAGACAAAAAAACCCGAACCCGAGAAAATAAAATAACTTAACGCCGGAAACGGCAAGAGTTGGAGTACAAATTGCGAAAGTCATATCCGGGGTGTTACATAGAACCTTGCCTGTCCTACTCCTATGTCTTGGAAGTAAGAGCTCATCCTTCTATAACAAGAAGACATGATAGTGCAGCGACACAGCCGGGTCAAAGGCGAGGGATAAGACGTCGGCACGACAGGTCGATGGGCACGACAGGTGAGCAGACCGTGCCGTCGCCGGGTTGAGCACGTAGTAGTCTCCCCACTCTCGCACAAGCAAGAGGCCGTTGCAAGACTGGCGTATAGTTGCCTCATGAGGATAGCCAGGGCGCAGGAAGCCAGGCTTGCCCTCGGTGGTCGGTGGAGCGAAGAAGGACAAATTGCACCGGCACCCGGTCTTGTTGACGAAGATGCCGGCAAAGGCCTGGCGGGGAAAGTAGCGCTCGAGAGAGAGGCCGTGGTTGTCGATGATGGCCCGCCACAAGCGGCAGACACACTGGGACGCAGCGATGTCGCGCCCGGGCAGGCGGCGAAGGATGTCGAGGAGCACGTCGTAGGGGAAGCACATGCCGTTGCCGTTGCCATCGCCCTCACCGGCGGCGTTCATGTTGTTGGATCTATGGCGGATGTGGGCGCCGGCCCTCTTAGGTAGACGCAAATCGTAAAGGATGAAAGTATGCGATCGGAGCAACTCAGATTTTCTTTGGTTTTGTTGACGAAGGGTTATTCGACGCGAGAAGCTCGGTTTAGGTTTATCTTCTTTTTTTTCTCCGGCCCAAATTAACCTCCACGGCATCTAATCTAATAATCTAAAGAAGAAGGAAAAGCATAACCTCCAAGCCATCTTTTTTTCAGACTTTGTACACACGAAATAATATGTGTACTTTTTTTAAACGAAATAATGTGTACTTTGTATCATTGTCCCGCACAAAAAAAAAACACCTTGTGTCATTCGGGCACGAACCAACGATGTTCAACGATACGACTGGATGAATTTGATGCATATAATCTATCAATGAGAAAACAAGCATCTCATCTGGTAATACAATAGCATATTGTTATATTGGCTCGTCCCGTACATTTCTTTTTGCGGGGAGCTGTATATTTCGACCCATGCCCGCTATATCTTCAGTTTTTCCTCCTTGTTTATAGTTTCCTTTATCCTTTGGGGGAGGGCAATTTGAGCATCAACCACCTCTGTCCCAGCTGGCGCAACCAATGCCGCCACCTCCCGAGCTCGATTCCGACCTAATAAAGAGCTCCAGGCGGGATGGCCGCCACAATAGGGCACCGACAGTCCCACCTCGAGCTCCGACCATTCCACCTTGGAAGACGGACGCGCGCATGGAGGAGGTCGAGGCTCAGCAGCAGCGCGCTGCCGCTCGCATACCGCTCGAGCTTCACCCCCTTGGCCGCCGCGTCCGACAGCATTGTGATCGCGCTAGCTAGCCGCTCACCGCCCCGCCTCGGGCATGAGAAGAACCCAATTACAATCTATATTTTGCTCGTCGAGGGATTTATGCTATTTTACAAAGTCCTTGTGGTAGATTTAACTAGCAACTAGCTAGTGGGCTCCACATCTGACCGCTGAAAATTTGTGTGCGATCTGTTCTATCCAATGCGCCCCGGTACTGTAAATTCGGTTTAGGGGCAGCTATATAATGTTTACGGGACGAGTTTTCGCGGCATATGCTAGAGTTACTCTTACATATGCAAAATTATATCTGGCCGTGTCGTCTTCAGTGATAAGGATTTTTATTGCGGAACTGAGCAACCAGATAAGAGAAGGAGATGATATCAATTGACCAACAATAATAAAGATTATACCTAAAAACAATCTTTTTTGTAGTCATGATACATTATGGGAGGAAATACATGATAACATATTGTTTCGGACATCTAGTCTTAGGTTCCGACATTGTGTCATAACCTTTTTGCATATCAAAGCACCAACTGCAGAGGGAAGAGCCACGTTGTTTCAGAATACTCACAAAACTTTGACGGGCTAGAAGTACCGGACTTCATGTTGAACACATTCACATTGCCCATGTCCATAAAATAAATTGCATCTTCCACCACCTCTCCACAAGGTGCTGGGACAGATTTAGAGAACTTCATGCTAAGGAAGAGTGCTCGACCTCCGCCTAGCCCTTCTGTCAGTGGCACCCAAGCGCGTGTGCTAAAGTCTGCTTCAAATACATCCACCTGGACAGTAACCCATGTAGGTCCTTTATCGAGGTCTGGATGGAAGTGCCGACGATGTCTTACCATGAGTAGCTTCCCTTGCGACTCGATGAGGTGCCAGCTAATTATGGGGATATCATCAAGGTCGGCGTCTTGATCAAATTCAAGAGAACAATTGATATGGGTCAAGTCGTTGTCTTCTTCTTCTTCATCCTGTTCATCGTCGTCTTTTTCCTCTTCCTCCTCTTGATTTTGGTGATCGTCATCATCGTCACCCTCCTCGGCAAAAGTGGTCGATGAAGCATCATAATTATGGCCGAGCGATTGCTTGATGACATGTGTTCCCATTGTAACCACTGGTCTTCCGTCTCCGTCCAATGTGAGGTCAAGGGAGATGAGGTCCTCAGCCATGGTTATGCCATATAGTTTATCTCCAAGAAACGCGATATCGATAATGTAGATATATGGAGTTTCCCATGGCTCCGGAGACCACACGCCTTTCCCTCGCTGGAACACAATGATCGGATGCTTCCTGTTGTTGGTGGTGACAGCGATGAAGTCGTCGACCGTGGAGCGCATGAGGAACTTGCGAATGAGAGACCTATCCTCCACGACGACAGCAGAGAGCTCAGTCAGTGGTGTTGAACATGTGTACATGTACGTAGGTCTGAGTTTTGTATGCCGCACCTGTAGTGTCTCTCACCCTCTATATTCACTTGTATCTTGGGAGACAAGACACCAGTCGCACCCCTTGTACCTATATATATATGTGCCTAATGCATGATCAATTAATTATCGATGCACCAAATCATTCTCTACATGGTATCTATTGCAAGTCGATCCTCCAGCTTCCGCTAACCCTAGCCCTAGCCGTCGCCGCCTCGGGCCGCCGCTGCCGCAATCTGCCGCTGCCGCCCGCAGCCCCACGCCACCACCACCCACCCATCTCTCCACCCTGCCGCGCGTGCCCTCCTGCCGCGCCGCCCTCTCCACCCCGCCGAGCCGCTCCTTTCCTCCCCGCCGCGCCGCCCCCTTCACCACCTCTTCGCCGCCATGTCGTCCAACGCCTCCACCCACTCCAACCCCTTCGCCGTCGACCCTGCTGAAATTCGCGACATCAACGTCCACGCACGCGTCCCCGTCGTCCTCGACGCCTCCAACTCCACGTACTTCGCGTGGAAGATGTACTTCACGCTGCTCTTCCGCGAGGACAACCTCGTGGATCATGTGGATGGCACCGTTGACTCCCGCGCCATGGTGGATGACGCCGAGTGGACCGCGATTGACGCCACCATCATCCGGTGGTTGTTCACCATCATCTCCAAGGACCTGTTCCACACGGTCGTGAGCGCCGGCGACGACGCCCGCGCCTTGTGGGTCAAGCTGAATGGCCTCTTCACTGACAACAAGCTTCAACGCCGCGTTTTTTTGCAGCAGGAATTTTTTGACTATCACCAGGATGAACAGTCCATTGATGACTACTGCCGCCGCCTGAAGACGTTGGCGTATGAGCTCCACGACATTGGCGCCAAGGTTGATGATGACCTCCTCCTCAGCACGCTCACCGCTAGCCTCAACGAGGACTTCAGCAATGCCGCCTCCAACCTCACCTTGATGCGGAGCCCTCCTTCCCCAAGTTCGTGGCGTACTTGCGGTTGGAGGAGCGCCGAATGAAGGGGGTCAAGAAGCGTGTGCAGCATCACGCCCTCGCCACCGGCACCTCCCGTGGCGCCCCACCACTGGCCGTCCCATCCGCGCCGCGCCAGCAGCCGCCGCCCCCGCGCCTCCGGGGTACTTTCCCCTGCCGCCCGCGCCCCCCCGCCCCTCTTGCTGCCCCCAGCAGCCCGGTGGAGGGCGCCGCGGCAATTGCCACGGGGGCGGCCGCAAGCAGCAACAGGCGCCAGGGGGTCCCTCGTGAGCAGCAGCAGCAGGACAACCCCCCGTGGACGTACGGCACCAACCCGTGGACTGGCGTTGTCCACGCGTATTCGATGTCATTCCCTCGGGCTCCCGCTCTGGGCATCCTTGGACCTTGTCAGTGTCAAAACCGGCGGATCTCGGGTAGGGGGTCCCGAACTGTGCGTCTAAGGCGGATGGTAACAGGAGGCAGGAGACACAATGTTTTACCCAGGTTCGGGCCCTCTTGATGGAGGTAAAACCCTACGTCCTGCTTGATTTATTCTTGGTGATATGGGTATTACAAGAGTTGATCTACCACGAGATCGGAGAGGCTAAACCCTAAAAGCTAGCCTATGGTATGATTGTATGTTGTCCTACGGACTAAAACCCTCCGGTTTATATAGACACCGAAGGGGGCTAGGGTTACACAAGGTCGGTTACAAAGGAGGAGATATCCATATCCGTACTGCCTAGCTTGCCTTCCACGCCAAGTAGAGTCCCATCCGGACACGAGACGAAGTCTTCAATATTTTATCTTCATAGTCCATCAGTTCGGCCAAAGGATAGAGTCCAGCTGTCCGCAGACCCCCTAATCCCGGACTCCCTCAGTAGCCCCTGAACCAGGCTTCAATGACGACGAGTCCGGTGCAATGTTGTCTTAGGCATTGCAAGGCGGGTTCCTCCTCCGGATATACCACAGAAGAGTTCAAATAAAGGATAGTGTCCGACGCTGCAAAATAAGTTCCACATACCACCGTAGAGAGAATAATATTTCCACAAATCTAATCTGCGGACACGTTTAGGCAACATGACATCATGCCATGGCTCGGTGATTATTCCAAGCGTTTTTCTTTAACTAGCCCCGCACATAACGCGATGCAGTTTCTTGACACGTCTTGTCAAAGCAAATATCATGTTCCCCTTATTACGGGATTCTCATCAATACGGGCGTGGGTAACCCAACCGTGCCTAGGACCCCGAGATTTTAGGCAAGTCCCAAACGGCTACGGGGAGGACGCTTGATATTCACCCTCTTTATAAAGGGACAAGGCTTTTACTTTTTTCCTCCCGTGCTCAATCGAATCCTTCCCCCGCCTCGAGTTCTAACACCCAAAGCCTAGGTCAGGTGCTTCGGATCTTCAATCATGTCCGGATCCAGCCTCCAGGGCCGGTGGATGCCCTCCTCTGTCACGAAAGAGGATATCAAGAAGTTGAGGGAGGCAAGATACCTGACCGCCAAAGTCTCACATCGGCTGCCCTCCCGAGGGCAGGTCGTCCCTACTCCTGAACCCAACGAAGACGTCGTGTTCATCTCCCACTTCCTCCGAGGACTAGGCCTCACTCTGGATCCCTTCGTAAGGGGTTTGATGTTCTATTATGGGCTTGATTTCCACGATCTAGCCCCGGATTCCTTTATCCACATCTCGGCATTTATTGTCGTATGTGAGGCCTTCCTCCACATTACCCCTCACTTCGCCCTATGGCTCAAGACCTTTGATGTGAAGCCGAAGACGGTCGAGGGGCAGTATGCAGCATGTGGAGGCGCATTAATAAGCAAGATTGCAGGAGCTGCGTGGCCAAAAGGGTCCTTTCCAGAGGTGTCCGGATTATGGCAACGGGAGTGGTTCTACATCACCGCTCCCAGAAGTGCCAAGTGGGTAGCTTCCCCTGCCTTTCGCTCGAGCCCTTCACCATAACTGATGTCATGGATCAGCAGGGAGCTGAGCTGGGGTCCAGCCAAGGATGTGCCCATATTGCAGAGCCGCATCCAAGATCTCTTCGAGGGAGATTTTAGTTTGGTTATGGTAGTGCAAGTCATGCTGGTTCGTCGAGTCCAGCCATGCAAACGCCGGCCCCTCCGCTTGTGGGAATTCAACCCAGAAGGACCGCGCACTATTTAGAATTTCCTCGGTCTGACGCACGAGGAGATGTATAAATCATTCTTCGGACCTCAAATAGAGTGTCCGGATACTACCGAGGACGTGGGCCTGAGCAGCAATCGCACCGCCGACCAAGTAAGTAATCCTCTAGCCGAACACACCATATTTCATTTATCATGACGCCATTCTGAGAAATTGCCCTTTGACCAGGATTGGCTAACAAAGGCGAAGATGATTCGGTGTTCGGCCCCCCTTCCTGAGGGTTTGGACAATCTGGTACTGGAAAAGATGCTCGAGCTAGCACCTTGCCCGGAGCCCTCAAAGGAAGATAAAGGGGGGAATAATGAGGGCGAAAGCGGGCCCCCATTGCTACCACTTCGAACCGAGGGAATGAGCGCCTCCATGAAGGAGGATAACCAAGGGGAAGATTCTGACCTTCTCTTGCTACGGGGAAGGAAGAGGACTGCCTCTGAGGATCCGGAAACCGAGGCTTCCAAACGAGAGAAGAAGTCTCCAACTGAGGGTCCTGCCTTGGGGGGTGCTCTTGCCGCACAAAGTCCGCGCGGGGATCAGCCCTCTAACGAGCCGTAAGTGATCAAAAAAATACTTAATAGTAAAGATATTCTACCTTACTTCCGAGGAAAATAACCGAAGCGTTTATCTTGCAGTTCGGATCTTAGCCCTTCTCAACAGAGCTCGTCTTCAGGGGACCTTCTTCCGGAGATGATGGAGAGCGAAACGCCTCCCCCGGACTCCCCTGCTCAAGAAGCGGGCGACCTTGAAGTGTCGTCACGGAGGGCCTCTCCGGTTCCGATGAGGCCAGAAGATAATCCTGTAGTCACCCGAAGTCCCCAGCATCCAGCTCTTGAAGAGAGCAAACAAAGGAGTCCGACGCCGTCTGGTATGCGGTCGGACGCACTGAGGGATCTGCTAAAGCGAGCGACCATCTCGGAAGAACACCGTACGTTGATGGGTACGGTGATGGGAAGGATTTCGTCCGCCAAAAGCGGGTTGCATGACGCCTTTATGAGTCTACTAACGGGTTTTGAGGTACATAAAATGATATACATTTGTGATAGTACCGCACATTTTTAGGTATGCCCTATGTAGATAGTGGCCTCTGAGACTGGTTGTTGCCGAGAGCGGCGGCAAACAGAGGATCATAGTCCAATGTAATAACCAGACTGCTTTTATGTGCAGGTGGTGGAAGCTCCGGTGGCTAGCCGGACTGATGAGTTTGCCGAACTAAATCGGCAACTGGATGCGGCGGATGCCGACATCGAGCTTGTTAACAAGCGGCTTGACGAGGCACAGGGTAAGTGATGTTTTCTGGTGAATGTCACATAGTAAGAGCAGCGTGATGCCAGTATCTTTAATATGTGTTGACTGCAGATGGGGCTGCCACCGTGGAGACCCTTCAGGCGGAACTTGCCCGAGCCAAAGAACAAGCAAGGAGTAGTAATGCGGCTGCTATGAAGGCGGCCGAAGAGTTAAGAGCCGAGAAGGCCGCGCATTGCGAGAGCAAAGAGAAGATGGCCAAGATGGCTGTAAAGTTGAAAGACACTGCCTATCGTTGCCAGTTCCTTGAAGAAGAAAACGGAGCGAAGGCGACGGACCTCGAAAAGGCCACGATGGCGGCCAAAGACACCCACTTTGCCATGAAGGCGAAGAAGGAAGAGCCGCGTGAAGCCGGTGATATTGTGGCTGGGAAGACCTTTTTGTTGTGGAGGAATTTCGGAGATCTGCGGTATGCCCCTCTGGATCGGCTGTGGAGTTCGGCAGACGCATATCTGGATTTGACGGCGAGTGCTGTTGATGCGGCCGAATACTTCCGAGATCAAACATATTGTGAAGTGGACAAGCTATTCTGGTCGCAGTTTAACGTTCCAGAGCGTCCTCTTCCGCTAACTGATCAGCTTGCCGAATGGGCCGAACTCAATAGATTGTCCGGACTTGCCATGAGGTCCATCGTAGATCATCTGTGGCCGGAAAAGCCGAAGCCAAACAGCTATTTCAGCTTAGTGCAACAGTTCCTTGGTGCGGTGCCGCGTATCAATGCGATGAAGAGGTCGGCGTGCATAGAAGGCTCGCGGATGGCCTTTGCCCATGTCAAAGCATACTGGGCGGAGATGGATGCTACCACTGTTGCGGCACAGGGTTCGGCCATAGGCCGAGTGGCTGCCGAGCACTATTTTGAAGAAGTTATTGAGGGTGCTCGTTTGATAGAGGCCCAGTGCTCGAAGAATATTATGTTTGAGTGACATGTATTCCCATTGTAAAAACAATGTTTTATTGAATTTATCAAGGCTGTATTTATACTTGTGCCCGAAAGTATTGTGATGCCTCCTGTGCGGCCGTTTACGTATACATGTATATAACCTGAAAGATTGCAGTCATCGGCTTCAGCCCCCACGCATATAATGCGGGGGTGTTCGTAGAAGATGCGTATTCACACTTAATCCAACGTCTTGGTCCTAATAAGGAGGTGATAGCGCAGCGAACTAGGCAACCGGACTATAATGCTTTAACACTTTCACTTAGCCATAGGAGTTTAACAGTGGGGCTACTATATAGCCCCTGGTGGCTCCGCACTCACCCGAATTCGGGGTGCGTACATGCCCGGCCGGGAAACGGCCCTTCGTTAAGGCAGAGGAATTCTAAGATTCTGATAGATCATCGAGTGGTTGACCATTCTCGCGCTATATCATGACAGTCAGTTTTCGGCTTTCTCTACTGAGGTGCTCGTCCGGATAAACCAGGGCACAATCGCAGTAGTTCTCCTGGTGCCGCCTTAGCCGATAGGGCGGAACGTAAGGCAGCAAAACACAGGAGCCGGGCAAACCAAATATTTGACCAAAGACATGATTCGGAGCTGATGCATATAAGGCCAAACTCGCGACGCCGAACACTCGCTAAGGTATTCGGTCTTTATGGTGTAAACCGAGCCTAAACAATGCCCTTTGTAAGAGGCCCCTGGTGTCCAGGTACATGCATTGTTCTGGCGTGGCCACATGCCAAGACGTCAGCATCCTTCTCAATTATACTGAGAATCCGAGGGATGTGTATCAACAAGAGACAGTAAAAAAGGTTGACGCATGGTCTTAATCTAAAAAGAATCCTTTGAACGGGTCCCTGCTGCACGTCTGAGCCTGTGTCTCCGTTGTGCCGTATCCTAGACGGGTGTAGCACGATGGTCATCTGTAAAAGAGAGGAACTTAGGTGAAAAGTTGTCGTGCCAAAAGGTAGGTTTCAAAGAAACCATCTACAGTTCAAGATGAGTAAAAATTGCCACTTGTCTGAGCGCGTTGAGCCCCTTGTATTTGTAATAGGGGTGTGCTACTTCTTGAGCTTGCGTTGGATTTCCCCGAAGAGGAAAGGATGATGCAGCAGAGTAGCGTAAGTATTTCCCTCAGTTTTTGAGAACCAAGGTATCAATCCAGTAGGAGGCCACGCTCAAGTCCCTCGTACCTGCACAAAACGATAGCTACTAGCAACCAACGCGATTAGGGGTTGTCAATCCCTTCACTTTCACTTACGAGAGTGAGATCTGATAGATATAATATTTTTGGTATTTTTGGTATAGAGATGCAAAGTAAAAGGCAAAGTAAAAAAGCAAAGCAAGATTAAAGTGATGGAGATTGATATGATGAGAATAGACCCGGGGTCCATAGGTTTCACTAGTGGCTTCTCTCAAGAGCATAAGTATTCTATGGTGGGTGAACAAATTGCTATTGAGCAATTGACAGAATTGAGCATAGTTATGAGAATATCTAGGCATGATCATGTATATAGGCATCACGTTCGTGACAAGTAGACCGAACCGATTCTGCATCTACTACTATTACTCCACTCATCGACCGCTATCCAGCATGCATCTAGAGTATTAAGTTAAAAACAGAGTAACACTTTAAGCAAGATGACATGATGTAGAGAGATAAATTCATGCAATATGAAATAAACCCCATCTTGTTATCCTCGATGGCAATGATGCAATACGTGCCTTGCTGCCGCTTCAGTCACTGGGAAAGGACACCGCAAGATCGAACCCAAAGCTAAGCACTTCTCCCATGGCAAGGAAAACCAATCTAGTAGGCCAAACCAAACTGATAATTCAAAGAGACTTGCAAAGATAACCAATCATACATAAAAGAATTCAGAGAAGATTCAAATACTATTCATAGATAGACTTGATCATAAACCCACAATTCATCGGTCTCAACAAACACACCGCAAAAATAAGATTACATCGAATAGATCTCCACGAGAGAGGGGAAGAACTTTGTATTGAGATCCAAAAAGAGAGAAGAAGCCATCTAGCTACTAACTATGGACCCGAAGGTCTGAGGTAAACTACTCACACTTCATCGGAGGGGCTATGATGATGTAGAAGCCCTCCGTGATGACGGCCCTCTCCGGCGGAGCTCCGGAACAGGCCCCAAGATGGGATCTCGTGGATACAGAAAGTTGCGGCGGTGGAATTAGGTTTTTGGCCGCTGTTCTGATCATTTGGGGGTACGTAGGTATATATAGGAGGAAGGAGTACGTCGGTGGAGCTCCGAGGGGCCCACGAGGCAGGGGGCGCGCCCTAGGGGGTGGGTGCGCCCCCCACGCTCGTGACCGCCTCTTTGACTCCTTGGAGTAGGGTCCAAGTCTCCTGGATCATGTTCGGTGAGAAAATCACGTTCCCGAAGGTTTTATTCCGTTTGGACTCCGTTTGATATTCTGTTTCTCCGAAATACTGAAATAGGCAAAAAACAACAATTCTGGGCTGGGCCTCCGGTTAATAGGTTAGTCCCAAAAATAATATAAAAGTGGAAAATAAAGCCCAATATAGTCCAAAACAGTAGATAATATAGCATGGAGCAATCAAAAATTATAGATACGTTGGAGACGTATCAGGCATCCCCAAGCTTAATTCCTGATCATCCTCGAGTAGGTAAATGATAAAAAGATAATTTTTGATGCGGAGTGCTACTTGGCATAATTTCAATGCAAACCTTCTTAATTGTGGTATGAATATTTAGATTCGAAAGATTCAACAAAAAAGTTCATGTTGACATAAAAATAATAATACTTCAAGCATACTACCAAAGCAATTATGTGTTCTCAAAATAACATGGCCAAAGAAAGTTATCCCTACAAAATCATATAGTCTGGCTATGCTCTATCTTCACCACACAAAGTATTTAAATCATGCACAACCCCGATGACAAGCCAAGCAATTGTTTCATACTTTAACATTTTCAAAACTTTTTCGATCTTCACGCAATACATGAGCGTGAGCCATGGATATAGCACTATATATGGAATAGAGTGGTGGTTGTGGAGAAGACAAAAAGAGGGGAAGATAGTCTCACATCAACTAGGCGTATCAACAGGCTATGGAGATGCCTATCAATAGATATCAATGTGAGTGAGTAGGGATTGCCATGCAACGGATGCACTAGAGCTATAAGTATATGAAAGCTCAATAAAAGAAACTAATTGGGTGTGCATCCAACTCGCTTGGTCACGAAGACCTAGGGCATTTTGAGGAAGCCCATCATTGGAATATACAAGCCAAGTTCTATAATGAAAAATTCCCACTAGTATATGAAAGTGACATAACGAGAGACTCTCTATCATGAAGATCTTGGTGCTACTTTGAGGCACAAGTGCGATAAAAGGATAGTAACATTGTCCCTTCTCTCTTTTTCTCTCATATTTTAATTTATTTGGGCATTCTCTTTTTTGATGGCTTCTTTTTTTTTCGTCCGGAGTCTCATCCCGACTTATGGGGGAATCATAGTCTCCATCATCCTTTCCTCACATGGGACAATGTTCTAAAAATGATGATCATCACACTTTTATTTTTCTTACAACTCAACAATTACAACTCGATACTTAGAACAAAATATGACTCTATATGAATGCCTCCAGCGGTGTACCGGGATATGCAATGAATCAAGAGTGACATGTATGAAAGAATTATGAACGGTGGCTTTGCCACAAATACGATGTCAACTACATGATCATGCTAGCAATATGACAATGATGGAGCGTGTCATAATAAACGGAACGGTGGAAAGTTGCATGGCAATATATCTCGGAATGGCTATGGAAATGCCATGATAGGTAGGTATCACTAGTGCAGAACCGGGCAATAGCACCGGTTCGTAAGGCACTTTAGTGCCGGTTCCATAACCGGCACTAAAGTGTGGGCACTAAAGGCCCCCCCCCTTTAGTACCGGTTCAGCACGAACCGGTGCTAAAGGGAAACCACGTGGCACGAGCCAGCTCCGGGGGCCGGGAGCCCTTTAGTACCGGTTGGTAACACCAACCGGTACTAAATGTTTGTGGGTTTTTGTTTTATTTTGTATTTTTTAATTAAATTTGTGTTATCAATTTAATTTAGGATTGTTTTACGTTATAATGAGTTGTAGTCATCATCATCATCATCATCATCATCATCATCGTATATTAATAAATAAATAAACTCTAGCTAGCTAAAAATCATCGTAGTCATCTAATTACCACTATTTAATCATCATAGTAATTACCGCTAGCTATCTAATCATCACCAACACTGGCTAGCTTAAAGAGGAAACATTCACTTTGTAACAGAAGCAAAGATATCAGCGAGTTCAACATAATCATCACCAACATCGAAGTTCAGGACACAGACATGAGACACTAATTAAGAGCATGAACTAGTGCTGCTCCCTGTCAGGTAGAATAGCATAGAACATGTATAGCTCTCCTGATTCATCATACTGGAGCATGCAGATGAATCTGTCTCCTAATCTTGGGTTGCGCTTCTCCTTGCTGCCCCCTAGTACTTCTCTGCGATCGTTAACAATTTTGCTCCAATCTTTCACTATTAAGCATTCTTCGCTTTCAGAAATCCTGAATGCACTCATGTGCAATGTAGGATATCTTGGCTGTAAGCTAACCATTGACATGTCACCTTTAGTCTCGATCCACTAAGGCACAACCGTCATTGGAAGTCCCTATTGAAGAACATCGTATAGTAATTAATATACTAAGCAATGAAAGTTTAGCTTCAAAAATAATGTATGCAAAAGATGCACTAATTAAGGACAAATAGTTAAAATCTTACCATCTTTTGATTATAGATGTGACCGTAGTTCAATACGATCACCATTGGTCGCACGTTTTGAGTACTAACATTTCTAAGTTCAGGAAAAAATTTGTCTTGACAGTATTAAGATCCTCAAGCCATGAAACATAATGACTCATCTCCTCGCAGTTTAGTTGAGCCTCGGGGCAGTAGTAGGTCCTGTCTACCAAGCGCCGGACATGTTTGCTTGAACCGAAATAAGCTGACAATACAAATTAGTTGTCAACTATTTTTGAATAAACTGTATCAAAGACATAAACATATGCATGCATGGTTGAGAAAAACTCACATAATGGTAGAACTGGAGGCGTTTGCACATCGACCCAGATGTATATATTACCTTCAATATCATCTTCCAGACGAATATCAAAGGTGACAACCATACCAGGCTCAAATGCATAATGTAACGCCCTCGATGCGGCTATATCTCCCATGTGTCGAAGCACGACTTAGAGGCATAACCGCATTGAAAGCAATGTCGCAAGTGAGGTAATCTTCGCAAACAACCCATGTAATACATAAGGGAAAGAGATACACAGTTGGCTTACAATCGCCACTTCACCAAATACATGAATAGAGCATTACATCATCCAAATACAATCAAGGCCCGACTACGGAACCCAAAATAAAAGAGGACTACCCCAAAAGCGACACAGATCCCCGATCGACCCCAACTGGGCTCCACTACTGATCAACTAGAATGAAACAACACAAAGGACAAGGTCTTCATCGAGCTCCTCCTGAGCTTGGTTGCGTCATATCCACGGACTCATCGGCACCTGCAAGCTGGTTTTGGAAGTATCTGTGAGCCACGAGGACTCAGCAATCTCGCACCCTCGCGATCAAGACTATTTAAGCTTATGGGTAAGGTAAAAGGTATGAGGTGGAGCTGCAGCAAGCGACTAGCATATATGGTGGCTAACATACGCAAATGAGAGCGAGAAGAGAAGGAAAAAGCACGATCGAACAACTATGATCAAGAAGTGATCCTAGAACAACCTACGTCAAGCATTACTCCAACACCGTGTTCACTTCCCGGACTCTGCCGAAAAGAGACCATCACGGTTACACACGCGGTTGATGCATTTTAATTAAGGTCAACTTCAGGTTTTCTACAACCGGACGTTAACAAATTCCCAACTGCCCATAACCTCGGGCACGGCTTTCGAATGTTCAAATCCCTGCAGGGGTGTCCCAACTTAGCCCATGACAAGCTCTCACGGTCAACGAAGGAATAGACCTCCTCCCGAGACATTCCGATCAGACTCGGTATCCCGGTATAACAAGACATTTCGACAGGATAAAACTAAACCAGCAACACCGCCCGAATGTGCCGACAAATCCCGATAGGAGCTGCACATATCTCTTTCTCAGGGGACACTCAGATTGTCTTAGGTACGGGTAGGCCAGCCCAGAGTTGCCCCTGGTGGCCACCGGCAGCTTACAGGTTGGACCAACACTCAGAGGAGCACTGGCCCGGGGGGTTAAAATAATGATGACCCTTGAGTCTGCAGAACCCAAGGGAAAGAAAAGGCTAGGTGGCGAATGGTAAAACCAATGTTGGGCATTGTTGGAGGAGTTTTATTCAAGGCGAACTGTCAAGGGGTTCCCATTATTACCCAACCGCATAAGGAACGCAAAATCCAGGAACATAACACCGATATGACGGAAACTAGGGCGGCAAGAGTGGAACAAAACACCAGGCATAAGGCCGAGCCTTCCACCCTTTACCAAGTATATAGATGCATTAATTAAATAAGAGATATTGTGATATCACAACAAGTAAACATGTTCCAACAAGGAACAACATCTCCATGTTCCAACAAGGAACAAACTTCAATCTTCACCTGCAACTAACAACGCTATAAGAGGGGCTGAGCAAAGCGGTAACATAGCCAATCAACGGTTTGCTAGGACAAGGTGGGTTAGAGGCTTGGTTCAACAATATAGGAGGCATGATAAGGAAGTGGTAGGCATCGTAGCATATGCATAGCAAAAGAGCGAGCATCTAGCAAGCAAGGATAGAAGTGATTTCGAGGGTATGATCATCTTGCCTGAAATCCCGCAAGGAAGAAGAACGAGTCCATGAAGAAGATAAACGGACATAGTTGAAAGGGTCCCCACAATCACGACGTTATCGGAACCAACCCGAAGAAGCAAACACCGGAAATAAGCACACAACATAGTAAACAAAGCACACATGAACATGGTATGATACACAACCAAGTATGATGCATGACCGGTTTATAGAAGCATGGCATGGTAAAATGCACAAACAAAACTACAAGTTAAGTGGAGCTCAATATGCAACGAGTTGCATATTGACAAAACACCACAACAATTATTTAGTTCTCTATCGTTTAGGTATCCAACAATATTAAATGTTGATTAACATGGCAAGAGATGAAACATGAGTAGAAAACATAGTTAGGCATTTTAAATGAGGCCGGAAACATCAAACAACAATTCCGGTAAAACCCCATATGTTTTAGCAAATTTATGCAAACAACAATTTAAACATTCTTGATGTTGTTATCATGATGCGGATGACAATGTTGACATGAGCATTATGAAGCATTTGTCACCGTGGTGGAAAGAAAGGGTGCCACGGCGAAGAATCCGAAAACGATGCCACAGCACCATCTCAGTTTCGGTAGCTCACGGAGATACCGGTGCAAAAAGGTGGTGTGGCGGGCGCAGAACAACTAGAGATGGTGGGGTGATCCCGGTTACCGGGTGTCCCACGAGACGACGGTATGGCCACGGGTAACATGCAAGAAACACGTCGGGCACGATGCAAACGCGAGCATTTCATACAACACGCAACATTCGTTCACGGGCGTCGTCTCGGGGTTATACCTTCGAAGCGTGTGTTGTCGGAACGGACCAAGTTCGATGCGGTGTAGGGGAAGTGGACGTTCTCGGGACGATCGTAGTGGAAGTAGGGGTACATGGCGACGGTAGAGGTACACGTTTGGCGTTTCGTAGTCGTTCGAGTCATCGGTAGAGAAACTTGGTGGTCCATGTAGTCGAACTTGGCGCATCCGAGGGGTACTTGGTGAAATCACGTAGTCATACACGTTCCGTAGAGGTACTTGGCGTCCTTGAGTCGAGGATAGTGGTTCCCTTGATGTTGTAGTCGTGCATGGTGATGAGCGTCGGGGTACTTGATGGTCTCGAACTCCAAAGTGGTACAAGGAGAGATGCACGGTCGTGGTCATCTTCGGACCTGGGACTCCATGACGGCGCCGTGGTGGTCTTGCAGCAACAGCAGCAGCAAGGCGTCCGGGAGGAGATGGTCGCGGCAGAGGACGAAGCAGAGAAGCAGCAGTACGAGGTCGGGATTGCGGGAGGTGGAGCGACGGGAACAGCGGTGGACGAGGTGGAGACGCTCGATCCTCGGGCACGAGCGGGAGACGGTTAGCTGCGGACGAAGACGGCTGCTGGAAGTCGAGGTTGTCGGCAGACTTGGTCGCCAGAGGCGGGGACTTGGGAAGGAGGTTCGATGACGACCGATGCTGGGGCTCCGGCGAGCTCCGGCCAAAATGAAGGGAACACGCGGCGCGGGGCTCCTGCTGGGCGTGGAGGACGATGGCTGCGGGCGCAGGTGCTCGAGGAGCTCCTCTCCTCGGGCGCTTGGGCGACGGGGATTTGGCGAGGAGGCGCGGTCGCGGCCTGGTGCCGTAGAGGGAGGCGCGCGGTGAAGCTGAGAGGGGATCGGGCGTGAGGTGGCAGTGCTGCGGGATCGAACGAGAGGCTCTCACTCCTCTCTGGCGGCGCGAGCGGGGAAAGGAGGGAGAGACCAGGGGATCGAGAGGAGGGGATCGGGGCTAGGGTTAGATAGGCGCTAGGGGAGGAGGCTGCCGGGCCCTGGGCCGAACTGGCAGCTACTGCTGCTGGGTCTTGGTGGGCTGAGGGGGAACAGGGGGGTTTGGGAGAGCTGCACTCTCTCTCTTACTTATATTTCTAAAACAGAAAAAAATAACAAAGAAGAAAAGAAGAAGGAAGGAGGTGTTGGGGAAGAAGTTGGACACGCGGATAATTTTCCCGGACTCACAAAAATGTGCTTATTCCAAGAAAATAGAAAAAACCATGATTGAAAGATTTAAATTCAAACTCATTTGATTTAAATTCAAATGATTTGAATAGGAAGTGAGGGTTGAGAAGGTCCAAAAATGTTCGGATTTTTGGTGGAGCTCCGGAATATGTTGAAAGAATATATGTCAAGGTTGGAAACCAAGAATTAAGATAACAAAGGCATTGGGATAATATGCAAGTGTGTTATGGAGATTTCCAAATTAAAGAAATATTTAATATAGCTCCCTAATATTGGGACGACATGTTATAAAGAGAAGTCACCCTTCCCTCGATTTAAATAGATCAACCATCTATGCAATTTGTTAGTTGAGTTGAGACGCAAAGGTTAATGACATGATGTCATGATGACATGATGCAATGCAAAAGTAAAAGAGCAAGCACAAAAGAAACACACGGCGAAACTCGGAATAACTAGAAGTCTTCTGGAGCGTTGGTCTCGGGGCGTTACAACACTCCACCACTATGAGAGGATCTCGTCCCGAGATCTAGAATGGCACCGGAGGGAAAAGGAAGAGAAGGGAAGAGGTAAAACTAAGTGCTTCTTTGACAAATGAGTGAAACCAAGGAACCTTGTGAGGTTGAACAAATTCGAGAAAAGAATACAACGAAGGTGAACAAAGTTGAAAACACTCCGTTAGAAAAGAGGAACAAGGGAGAACAACTTCGGGCAGCACCCCGATTGAAAAGTGATACAAGACTTGATAAGATGAAGAGAACTGAGCAGAGGGCACAACTCTCCGGTTAAATGGATAGGCATGAAAAGAACATGATCTTTGATAAAAAGAGAAGATGGGTTGAAAAGATGAGCAGCACAATGCCTCCGGAACAAAAGTAAGAATGGAATGAAGTGAACGAAGGGAAACAAGGTCTTGAGGGAGCATGCTTACAACAAAAGCTAGAACGGAGTTGTTGGAAAACCAACAACGAAAGGAATAAGCTTGATATGGTTTTATGGAATACATCTCAAATTATGAGGTGATAACCTGCCACTCATGGTAAAAAGAATTGGATTGGTAAGAACAAGGAGACGAGAAACTATTTCACCGGGAGTATAAAGAAGAACTTGGGTCCTTTATAAGCACCATAGGTAGCAACAATCCTTAGGGAACGCTCTAGGTGAAATATAACCCAAGGTAATTCCAACGAATAAGTTGATGGATTTAAAATACCCCATTCTTAACAACCTGTGAATCATGAAACATGAACTCAAATTATCAAGAATGACATAATACCACCTCCGATGATATGGTAGAGGGAATTGCACTCCGGATTGCAAGATAGAGAATGCTTGAGCTCCTCTGAAAAGAATCTCAATGAACACTTCGAGAAGGAAGTAAATCCTTGATGAACCATCATGTAGAGCCTCCATGAAGAACTCCGGTAATAAAAGAATGATCAATCGAAAGGAAAGAGAAGTTGAAAACACAAGGTGAATCCTTGCAATGATTAGATAGATCTTTGGAATGATATAATTAAATAACTTTGAGCTCCGGAAAGAAAGATTAAACAAGTGAAACTGAGAGTTTTGATGAGGCTCCGAAATAAGGAATTGAATTTACTCGATGAAACAAGAATAAGAATTACATTATGTTTATCCTTCATCAATTAAATTGATGACAATCAACGGATTTGACATACTACTTATTCTCGTAGCGAGCATTAAGACAGATATAGCGCCAACTTGAGAAGGTCTTCAACAAATCACCCGTCAGGATTGAAAGAACGAATGAATTGATACGGAAGAGAGATCTTGAACGAACCACCGTAAGAATTGAAAACGATTGAAGTAAAGGTAAAGAAAACACCGGGAAGAATTACAAAATGAACATAGATTTAGAGGATTTAGAAACATGAGAACGAAGAGATCACGAGCCGATTAAAGATCACTTGAACGATGCACCGGTAAGATTAGAGAACGATAACTAAAGGCTGGGAAAGAATAATTATGAGATGATGGGCTCCGGAGAATCAAATTGAGAAGACTCTTGAATTTGCTTCAGATGGGTGAAAAGAATTCTCACAATCAAACAATTATGATAGGATGACCTCGAATTAGAACCACGATTCTCTAAAATAATGGATAAGATAAGGAGGTAAAACTCTTCTTCGGTCTTCAAATGTTGAGAATGACGACGAGAAACACCACCAAGAATTGTTGAGGCACTCCGGAATGAAGAATGGAAAAGGTTGAGCCAACGATGAAAATAGTGTGAAAGATCTTGGAGAAGGCATTTGACTGATGATAACTCATTCTTACGTCAAACTTCAAAAAGAATTTAGGATAGCTCCAGGAAAATAAGAAGAGTCAGGTAAGATCCTGGAAAAAGACCTGTGGGTTAGGGCCCACTCAAAAGAAACACCGTAGAACGATTTAAAAGATAGATTGCGCCCGTAGAATTAAATGGTTTGAATGAGATAACATCCTCGAAATAGGTTGAACGGATCTTGAATGACAAGACGAGCCTTTTGAGATATCTTGAGCACTCCAGAACAAATGAATAGCGAGAAATGAATGGTTATGAGGTGCACCGGCACGAGAAAAGCATTTTAAATACAAAAAAGAATATGATCGACACCGAAAGCTTGAATTGGATCCACCGGAAAAGGAAAGAATGGAGAATGATGAACTAGAAACGTCATTAGTATCTTCATGAGAATCACCGGATAAGAACATGAAGGGAGAAGAATGGAGAGACTTCCATAATAAAATGGATATTTGATAAAGAAATCCGAGTCCTCGAAGAAAGAGGATGGGAGGGTGGGAAAAACAAAGGCAACTTGGAGACGGATGAAACAAACACCATTGAGAAGAACTGATCATTGATCTTGCGGAAGTTGAAATGATCGTATCCACTTGAAGAGAAAACACGCCGGTTGAAAAGGAATCAACATTTGACTTCGAAGCAACTCGAATACCACAACTCCAAAAACAAAAACAACGGATTGGCTCACAGAATAAGCCGGAACAAACATATGATAGAGATTTCGTTCGAAGTTTTCGTGGTGGGGTCTACACGGGCTCGATCGTACAACACCATCATGTACAAGGCAGTCCACATGACATACGAAGCGTCCCCAAGTCGGCATAGCCAAGGACTCTTTAAGACACAATGAGACCACTGTAAAACCAACCGTGAATAGGCGGACCACTAGACGTCGAACCCCAATTTCATATCATACATCTGTCGGTAAAGATATCCTAAGAGCTACTTGAATTCCCACTTATAAACTCCCGAAATTTTCCGGTTATGCAATCGAGTGTTGGGGATACAGGGGAAGCATAATATCTCACCCAAAACTAGCAAATCCTACATCCAGCTGTATCCATCCTTCAACACATAACCAAGAAACCTTCGGAAATCATTTACCTCAACCTTCGAAAAGCATCCGTTATACGAGTTATGGCAATACTCCCAAACTTCCGCCCCAGTACTGGGTGGCGTGGAGGTTATCTCACCAACGAACTGCATAAAAGAGATTTTCGATGTCGGCGTACTAAACTCAGGTATTCCAGAACTGCAACGATAAAATTATGACGACAACACCTCAGAGCTCAACTCCCCGGGACACTTCCACAAAACCCCTGACAGGAGACACCAAGACAATGTTCTCATCATAAAACCATCGGAACGATTCCAAGATACCCGCGTGATCCTAAAATTTTTATTAGTGAAATTTGAGAAGAGAAGAGTCAAAACACTACGTCAGGATGCCTTACCAGAGCGATGAAGAGACTGGGAAGTAAAAAGAATTCCTAAAATCTCCGATATATAATTCCTAAATGACTCAAAACATTTTTCTAGACTCAACAATGGCTGCTAAAAACGATCAAGCAGTGGGGGCTCCTAAGGTCGGGAAAGGCTCTGATACCAACTTGTAACGCCCTCGATGCGGCTATATCTCCCACATGTCGAAGCACGACTTAGAGGCATAACCGCATTGAAAGCAATGTCGCAAGTGAGGTAATCTTCGCAAACAACCCATGTAATACATAAGGGAAAGAGATACACAGTTGGCTTACAATCACCACTTCACCAAATACATGAATAGAGCATTACATCATCCAAATACAATCAAGGCCCGACTACGGAACCCAAAATAAAAGAAGACTACCCCAAAAGCGACACAGATCCCCGATCGACCCCAACTGGGCTCCACTACTGATCAACTAGAACGAAACAACACAAAGGACAAGGTCTTCATCGAGCTCCTCCTGAGCTTGGTTGCGTCATATGCACGGACTCATCGGCACCTGCAAGCTGGTTTTGGAGTATCTGTGAGCCACGGGGACTCAGCAATCTCGCACCCTCGCGATCAAGACTATTTAAGCTTATGGGTAAGGTAAAAGGTATGAGGTGGAGCTGCAGCAAGCGACTAGCATATATGGTGGCTAACATACGCAAATGAGAGCGAGAAGAGAAGGCAAAAGCACGGTCGAACAACTATGATGAAGAAGTGATCCTAGAACAACCTACCTCAAGCATTACTCCAACACCGTGTTCACTTCCCGGACTCCGCCGAAAAGAGATCATCACGGTTACACACGCGGTTGATGCATTTTAATTAAGGTCAACTTTAGGTTTTCTACAACCGGACCTTAACAAATTTCCATCTGTCCATAACCGCGGGCACGGCTTTCGAAAGTTCAAATCCCTGCAGGGGTGTCCCATCTTAGCCCATGACAAGCTCTCACGGTCAACGAAGGAATAGACCTCCTCCCGAGACATTCCGATCAGACTCGGTATCCCGTTACAACAAGACATTTCGACAGGATAAAACGAAACCAGCAACACCGCCCGAATGTGCCGACAAATCCCGATAGGAGCTGCACATATCTCTTTCTCAGGGCACACTCAGATTGTCTTAGGTACGGGTAGGCCAGCCCAGAGTTGCCCCTGGTGGCCACCGGCAGCTGACAGGTTGGACCAACACTTAGAGGAGCACTGGCCCGGGGGGGTTAAAATAATGATGACCCTTGAGTCTGTAGAACCCAAGGGAAAGAAAAGGCTAGGTGGCGAATGGTAAAACCAATGTTGGGCATTGCTGGAGGAGTTTTATTCAAGGCGAACTGTCAAGGAACGCAAAATCCGGGAACATAACACCGATATGACGGAAACTAGGGCGGCAAGAGTGGAACAAAGCACCAGGCATAAGGCCGAGCCTTCCACCCTTTACCAAGTATATAGATGCATTAATTAAATAAGAGATATTGTGATATCACAACAAGTAAACATGTTCCAACAAGGAACAAACTTCAATCTTCACCTGCAACTAACAACGCTATAAGAGGGGCTGAGCAAAGCGGTAACATAGCCAATCAACGGTTTGCTAGGACAAGGTGGGTTAGAGGCTTGGTTCAACAATATAGGAGGCATGATAAGGAAGTGGTAGGCATCGTAGCATAGGCATAGCAAAAGAGCGAGCATCTAGCAAGCAAAGATAGAAGTGATTTCGAGGGTATGATCATCTTGCCTGAAATCCCGCAAGGAAGAAGAACGAGTCCATGAAGAAGATAAACGGACGTAGTCGAAAGGGTCCTCACAATCACGACATTACCGGAACCAACCCGAAGAAGCAAACACCGGAAATAAGCACACAACATAGTAAACAAAGCACACATGAACATGGTATGATACACAACCAAGTATGATGCATGACCGGTTTAAAGAAGCATGGCATGGAAAAATGCACAAACAAAACTACAAGTTAAGTGGAGCTCAATATGCAACGAGTTGCATATTGACAAAACACCACAACAATTATTTAGTTCTCTCTCGTTTAGGTATCCAACAATATTAAATGTTGATTAACATGGCAAGAGATGAAACATGAGTAGAAAACATAGTTAGGCATTTTAAATGAGGCCGGAAACATCAAACAACAATTCCGGTAAAACCCCATATGTTTTTAGCAAATTTATGCAAACAACAATTTAAACATTCTTGATGTTGTTATCATGATGCGATGACAAGTGCAAGTTTATGGAAGTTTTAAGGCAATGTTGACATGAGCATTATGAAGCATTTGTCACCGTGGTGGAAAGAAAGGGTGCCACGGCGAAGAATCCGAAAACGATGCCATGGCATCATCTCGGTTTCGGTAGCTCACGGAGATACCGGTGCAAAAGGTGGTGTGGCGGGCGCAGAACAACTAGAGATGGTGGGGTGATCCCGGTTACCGGGTGTCCCACGAGACGACGGTATGGCCACGGGTAACATGCAAGAAACACGTCGGGCACGGTGCAAACACGAGCATTTCATACAACACGCAACATTCATTCACGGGCGTCGTCTCGGGGTTATACCTTCGAAGCGTGTGTTGTTGGAACGGACCAAATTCGATGCGGTGTAGGGGAAGTGGACGTTCTCGGGACGATCGTAGTGGAAGTAGGGGTACATGGCAACGGTAGAGGTACACGTTTGGCGTTTCGTAGTCGTTCGAGTCATCGGTAGAGAAACTTGGTGGTCCATGTAATCGAACTTGGTGGTTCCTTAGAGGTACTTGGCGTCCCTGAGTCGAGGGTAGTGGTTCCCTTGATGTTGTAGTCGTGCATGGTGATGAGCGTCGGGGTACTTGATGGTCTCGAACTCCAAAGTTGTACAAGGAGGCACGGTCGTGGTCATCTTCGGACCTGGGACTCCATGACGGCGCCGTGGTGGTCTTGCAGCAACAGCAGCAGCAAGGCGCCCGGGAGGAGATGGTCGCGGCAGAGGACGAAGCAGAGAAGCAGCAGTGCAAGGTCGGGCTTGCGGGAGGTGGAGCGACGGGAACAGCAGTGGACGAGGTGGAGACACTCGATCCTCGGGCACGAGCGGGAGACGGTTAGCTGCCGACAACGACGGCTGCTGGAAGTCGAGGTTGTCGGCAGACTTGGTCGCCAGAGGCGGGACGCGGGAAGGAGGTTCGATGACGACCGATGCTGGGGCTCCGGCGAGCTCCGGCCAAAATGAAGGGAACACGCGGCGTGGGGCTCCTGCTGGGCGCGGAGGATGTCGGCTGCGGGCGCAGGTGCTCGAGGAGCTCCTCTCCTCGGGCGCTTGGGCGACGGGGATTTGGCGAGGAGGCGCGGTCGCGGCCTGGTGCCGTAGAGGGAGGCGCGCGGTGAGGCTGAGAGGGGATCGGGCGTGAGGTGGCAGCGCTGCGGGATCGAACGAGAGGCTCTCGCTCCTCTCTGGCGGCGCGAGCGGGGAAAGGATGGAGAGACCAGGGGATCGAGAGGAGGGGATCGGGGCTAGGGTTAGATAGGCGCTAGGGGAGGAGGCTGCCGGGCCCTGAGCCGAATTGGCAGCTACTGCTGCTGGGTCTTGGTGGGCTGAGGGGGAACAGGGGGTCTGGGAGAGCTGCACTCTCTCTCTTACTTATATTTCTAAAACAGAAAAAAATAACAAAGAAGGAAAGAAGAAGGAAGGAGGTGCTGGGGAAGAAGTTGGACACGCGGATAATTTTCCCGGACTCACAAAAATGTGCTTATTCCAAGAAAATAGAAAAAACCATGATTGAAAGATTTAAATTCAAACTCATTTGATTTAAATTCAAATGATTTGAATAGGAAGTGAGGGTTGAGAAGGTCCAAAAATGTTCGGATTTTTGGTGGAGCTCCGGAATATGATGAAAGAATATATGTCAAGGTTGGAAACCAAGAATTAAGATAACAAAGGCATTGGGATAATATGCAAGTGTGTTATGGTGATTTCCAAATTAAAGAAATATTTAATATAGGTCCCTAATATTGGGACGACATGTTATAAAGAGAAGTCACCCTTCCCTCGATTTAAATAGATCAACCATCTATGCAATTTGTTAGTTGAGTTGAGATGCAAAGGTTAATGACATGATGGCATGATGACATGATGCAATGCAAAAGTAAAAGAGCAAGCACAAAAGAAACACACGGCGAAACTCGGAATAACTGGAAGTCTTCTGGAGCGTCGGTCTCGGGGCGTTACACATAAGCCTTGCATAATGCTTGCCAAGTTTTGCATTCAAAATGGGTGTATGTGTCTTCATTATATAATTTGACGTTGAAAGTATACCCATGCTCCGTCTTCAAGTAACTCTCTTTACCTCAATATCATCTATAGCACTAAAATCTATCTTATCCAAGACAAAAATTCTTGCATGGCAGGGGATACGCTAATAGAATAGTGAAAATTTAAAATTATAAGTTGAAGCAAATGAAGCATAAGTTTTACATTCAAATAATAATTGACAAAGTGACTTACTGTATCAACTTCGAATGTCTCATCCAGCTTGATGCTGAAGCGCCTACCATCAACAAGGAAATTTCTGTCGCACAGGCCGCGCTGGTCTTCACAGTGTTCGCACATAATGCAATCTCTTTCGTCGTCAGATGACATTTCCTATGTTCATATAGGTGAAACATTAAACACCTATTACTATCTAACATTAATTAATATCTAGCCAAATATATATTCATCTAACATTTGACATTAATATATCTAACTATATTCATCTCGAACAATTGACATTACTATATATTTAACTTTCTATCTAATTCATCTAACATTCGACATTAATCTAACATTTATATAAACTCAAAGTATATAAAAAATTAAATAAACAGAAAAACTCATTAACAAATAATATTTTAATTAGATCATCAAATCTCAGATACCTAAATTTTCTTACTAAAAATAAACTAGTTATATTAATTATTGAACTAGTTCAAATCTCATATACCTAAATAAACTAGTTCGACAATTTTCTTACTAAAAATAAACTAGTTATATTAATTATTGAACTAGTTCAAATCTGATATACCTAAATAAACTAGTTCGATAATTTTCTTACTAAAAATAAACTAGTTATATTAATTATTCAACTAGTTCAAATCTTTATAGTTCGACAATTTTCTATCTATCTAACATTCGACATTAATCAAACATTCGATCATCTAATTAACTTTTCTAAAAAACAGAAAATAAGTAAAAGAATGTGTGTGTGTGTAGTGTATACGTATATATGTGTGTACGTGTGTATGTGTGCGACCCCGTACGCTGCCGCCCCGTACGTACGAGCGGGGGCGCCGGCGTACGGGACGGGGGCGGTGGCGTACGTACGGGCGGGGGCGCCGCCGTACGGGACGGGTGCGACGACGACGGATGGCGGCGCGGCGGGTATACGCGAGAGCGAGAGACGTACGGGACCGCGGCGGGACGACGACGGACGGAGGCGCGCGACGTTCGGGGCGGCGGCGCGAGACGGCGGCGACGACGGGCGGCGGCGGGGACAGCGACGACGACGGCCGACGGGCAGCGAGGACGGGTTCGAGCGGCGCGCGAGAGGTAGGAGACGAAAGAAGTGGGGAGATCTATCTGAATTTTCGTAAGTGTTGTATATATAGGAGAGGCCTTTAGTACCGGTTGGAGCCACCAACCGGTACTAAAGGCCAACTTTGGCCAGGCCAAGAGGAGGGAAGAGCAGGCCTTTAGTACCGGTTGGTGGCTCCAACCGGTACTAAAGGGTTGTCTTTAGTACCGGTTGGAGCCACCAACCGGTACTAAAGGCCTCGCGCTGCCACCCCAAAGTTTAGTCCCACCTCGCCGGGCGAAGGGCAGCCACACTGGTTTATAAACCCAGCCGTGGCTACCTCTTCGAACTCCTTTATATAGCAGGCTTGTGGGCCTAAACTCTGCGCGCTGCCCTATGAGTCTGCTGGGCCTTTAAGGCATGTAATTGCACGCCTGTGGCCTAGCAGGCCCACAGGCCAGCGCCCCAATTTTTTTTGTAGTTTTTTTCTTTTCTGCTTTATTTTCTTCTATTTATTTCTGCGTAGTTTTTTGTATAGTTTTAACTTTTCTGTTATATTTATTTTCTTCTATTTATTTGTGAGTAGTTTTATTCAACTAGTTTGCCAAAATTGAACATTTTCAGAGTTCATTTTGTAGTGATTTTCAATTTCACGTTCATTTTGTGAATGATTGAAAAATAGCAAATATAATTTTTTTTCTTTTCTGCTTTATTTTTTCTTCTATTTATTTCTGAGTAGTTTTTTCTTTTCTGCTATATTTATTTTCTTCTATTTATTTCTGAGTAGTTTTTTTATATAGTTTTTTTCTTTTCAGCTATAGTTTTTTTTTCTTTTCTGCTATTTTTTCTTTTCTGCAAAACTTGATGGTCAAAGTCTGGAGTTAGAACCAAAGTTTAAAAAAAAAGAAATGCCGACGTGCAATTAGTTTTTGCCATAACAGAAGAAGTCCGGAGTTGTAATAAGTTATTAAAAATAAAAAAGAGGTGCAATGCTCGTTAATTTGCTTCTATTTATTTCTGAGTAGTTTTTTCTTTTCTGCTATATTTATTTTCTTCTATTTATTTCTGAGTAGTTTTTTTCTTTTCAGCTATAGTTTTTTTTTTCTTTTTTACTATTTTTTCTTTTCTGCAAAACTTGATGGTCAAAGTCTGGAGTTATAACCAAAGTTTAAAAAAAAGAAATGCCGACGTGCAATTAGTTTTTGCCATAACAGAAGAAGTCCGGAGTTGTAATAAGTTATTAAAAATAAAAAAGAGTTGCAATGCTCGTTAATTTGCTTCAAGTCTTTCGGAATATTGTAAACTGCACTGCGCGTAGCTTCGTGCAATCTACCATATTCCTGAAGGCTTGAAGCTAAGCAATGTGAGCATTGAGCCTCTTCTTCATCGTCTCTGCACTCAGGGCTTATAAACCGCTCCTAGTCCCTCTCTCTTGGCGAGGTGGGACTAAAAACAGCTTGCCATAACCTCATTAGTACCGGTTCGTGGTACGAACCGGCACTAAATGGTGATGGTGGGATCATAGCCTGACCGCAGGCTGACACAGCCTCTTTAGTACCGGTTCGTGGCATGAACCGGTACTAAAGGTTCGCCACGAACCGGTGCTATTGATCGCCGCCATGAACCGGTGCTATTGTACACATTAGTGCCGGCTGAAATTCAAACCGGCACTATTGTGCTTCACGTTTGACCCTTTTTTCTACTAGTGTATGGTGGCTGTTTTGAGGGAGGTATATGGTGGGTGTATGATACTGGCGAAAAGTGCGCGGTATTAGAGAGGCTAACAATGGTGGAAGGATGGGAAAAAGTGCGTATAATCCATGGACTCAACATAATCATGACGAACTCATGTAGTTATTGCAAAAATCTAGAAGTTATCAAAGCAAAGTATTACGCGCATGCTCCTAGGGGGATAGATTGGTAGGAAAAGACCATCGGTCATCCCCGACCGACACTCATAAGGAAGACAATCAATAAATAAATCATGCTCCGACTTCATCGCATAACGGTTCACCATACGTGCATGCTACGGGAATCGCAAACTTTAACACAAGTATTCTTTAAATTCACAATTACTCAACTAGCATGACTCTAATATTATCACCTCCATATCTCAAAAAAATTATCATGCTTCAATCTTTTCTTAGTATTCAACGCACTCAAAAGAAAGTTTCACAAATCTTGAATACCAAGCATATTATTATTAAGCAAATTACCATGATATTAAGACTCTCAAAATAATCTAAGTGAAGCATGAGAGATCAATAGTTTCTTTAAAACAAATCCACCACCGTGCTCTAAAAGATCTAAGTGAAGCACATAGAGCAAAATTATAACGCTCAAAAGATATAAGTGAAGAACATAGAGTATTCTATCAAATTCCAATTCATGTATGGCTCTCTCAGAAGGTGTGTACAGCAAGGATGATTGCATGGGGCACACTAACAAACAAAGACACAAATAGTACAAGACGCTCCAAGCAAAACACATATCATGTGGTGAATAAAAATATAGCTCCAAGTAAAGTTATCGATAGAAGTAGACGAAAGAGGGGATGCCTTCCGGGGCATCCCAAGCTTTGGCTTTTAGGTGTCCTTAGCTTATCTTGGGGGTGCCATGGGCATCCCCAAGCTTAGGCTCTTGCCACTCCTTGTTCCATAATCCATCAAATCCTTACCCAAAACTTGAAAACTTCACAACACAAAACTTAAGGTAGAAAACTCGTGAGCTCCGTTAGCGAAAGAAAACAAAATACCACTTCAAGGTACTGTAATGAACTCATTCTTTATTTATATTGGTATTAAACCTACTTTATTCCAACTTCTCTATGGATTATAAACTATTTTATTAGCCATAGATTCATCAAAATAAGCAAACAACACACGAAAAACAGAATCTGTCAAAAACAGAACAGTCTGTAGTAATATGTAGCTAGCGCAAGATCTGGAACCCCAAAAATTCTAAAATAAATATCTGGACGTGAGGAATTTATCTATTAATCATCTGCAAAAAGAATCAACTAAATAGCACTTTCCAAATAGAAATGACAGCAGTTCTCGTGAGAGCTAAAGTTTCTGTTTTTTACAGCAAGGTCAACAAGACTTTCCCCAAGTCTTCCCAAAGGTTCTACTTGGCACAAACACTAATTAAACACAAAAAAACACAACCAAAACAGAGGCTAGATAATTTATTTATTACTAAACAGGAGCAAAAAGCAAGGAATAAAAATAAAATTGGGTTGCCTCCCAACAAGCGCTATCGTTTAGCGCCCCTAGCTAGGCATAAAAGCAAGGATAGATCTTGGTATTGCCATCTTTGGTAGGCAATTCTTGGATGAGGCATCTATTTCCCTTAGGAATTTCTTCCTTTCTAGTGATTATCAAACTTTTAGACACAAGATCGAAAAATTCATTTGTAGCAATTGGTTCCTTAATGATAGCAAAAAGATCCGCAGTTTCCTTACTAGATGATTCACCCTTATTTTTAGGAACATACATAAGCTTTGCAATTTTAGTAGGAGGACTTGGAGTATTCTTTACGGAAGAAAAAGCAGTTCCCAAGTTTGTAATGATACCCTCAAGTTTATCAATTCTACTAGAATCTAAGTTTATCTTCTCATTAACTATGGGTTCCTTTTCCTTAATATTTTTCTAAGTCATTCCTACCTTAGATCCATATTGAGTAATTTGATTGTGGATCTTTTTATCTAGATTTTCAATTAATTCAATAGTAGCAACTTTATTTTCAATAATTTCAAGTCTTTGCATAACATGCTCCAAAGTTAACATGGTTCCATTAACCAAAAGAGGTGGTGAGCCAAATAAATCTAACATAGCATTATAAGAATCAAAAGTATGGCTACCCAAGAAGTTCCCTCCGATAATGGTATCGAGGATATATCTATACCAAGGATTAACAACTACATAAAAATTGCGGAGAAGAACTGAAGTAGATTGCTTCCTGGTAGATCTATTTTGAGCATTGCAAATTCTATACCAAGCATCTTTTAGATTTTCTCCCTCCCTTTATTTAAAATTTAGAACTTCATTCTCGGGAGACAACGGAGAAGATATGAGACTAGCCATGACGACAAGCAAACAAACTAGCACACGAGCAAACAAGAGCAACCGGGCAAAAGAGGCAAACGGAGAAAAGAGAGGCGGAGAAGGAGATTGGGAAAGAGAGGGCGAATAAAACGGCAAGGGTGAAGTGGGGGAGAGGAAAACGAGAGGCAAATGGCAACTAATGTAATGCGAGAGATAGGGATTGTGATGGGTACTTGGTATGTTGACTTTTTGCGTAGACTCCCCGGCAACGGCGCCAGAAATTCTTCTTGCTACCTCTTGACCTTGCGTTGGATTTCCCCGAAGAGGAAAGGATGATGCAGCAAAGTAGCGTAAGTATTTCCCTCAGTTCTTGAGAACCAAGGTATCAATCAAGTAGGAGGCCACGCTCAAGTCCCTCATACCTGCACAAAACGATAGCTACTCGCAACCAACGCGATTAGGGGTTGTCAATCCCTTCACGGTCACTTAAGAGAGTGAGATCTGATAGATATAATATTTTTGGTATTTTTGGTATAGAGATGCAAAGTAAAAGGCAAAGTAAAAAAGCAAAGCAAGATTAAAGTGATGGAGATTGATATGATGAGAATAGACCCGAGGGCCATAGGTTTCACTAGTGGCTTCTCTCAAGAGCATAAGCATTCTACGGTGGGTGAACAAATTACTGTTGAGAAATTTACAGAATTGAGCATAGTTATGAGAATATCTAGGCATGATCATGTATATAGGCATCACGTTCGTGACAAGTAGACCGAAACGATTCTGCATCTACTACTATTACTCCACTCATCGACCGCTATCCAGCATGCATCTAGAATATTAAGTTAAAAACAGAGTAACGCTTTAAGCAAGATGACATGATGTAGAGAGATAACTTCATGCAATATGAAATAAACCCCATCTTGTTATCCTCGATGACAATGATGCAGTACATGCCTTGCTGCCCCTTCTGTCACTGGGAAAGGACACCGCAAGATCGAACCCAAAGCTAAGCACTTCTCCCATGGCAAGAAAAACCAATCTAGTAGGCCAAACCAAACTGATAATTCGAAGAGACTTGCAAAGATAAACAATCATACATAAAAGAATTCATAGAAGATTCAAATATTATTCATAGATAGACTTGATCATAAACCCACAATTCATCGGTCTCAACAAACACACTGCAAAAAGAAGATTACATCGAATAGATCTCCACGAGAGAGGGGGAGAACTTTGTATTGAGATCCAAAAAGAGAGAAGAAGCCATCTAGCTAATAACTATGGACCCGAAGGTCTGAGGTAAACTACTCACACTTCATCGGAGGGGCTATGATGATGTAGAAGCCCTCCATGATGACGGCCCTCTCCGACAGAGCTCCGGAACAGGCCCCAAGATGGGATCTCGTGGATACAGAAAGTTGCGGCGGTGGAATTAGGTTTTTGGCTCCTGTTCTGATCGTTTGGGGGGTACGTAGGTATATATAGGAGGAAGGAGTACGTGGGTGGAGCTCCGAGGGGCCCACGAGGCAGGGGGGCGCGCCCTAGGGGGGAGGGCGCGTCCCCACCCTCGTGACTGCCTCTTTGACTCCTTGGAGTAGGATCCAAGTCTCCTGGATCACGTTCGGTGAGAAAATCACGTTCCCGAAGGTTTTATTCTGTTTGGACTCCGTTTGATATTCTGTTTCTCCGAAATACTGAAATAGGCAAAAAACAGCAATTCTGGGCTGGGCCTCCGGTTAATAGGTTGGTCCCAAAAATAATATAAAAGTGAAAAATAAAGCCCAATATAGTCCAAAATAGTAGATAATATAGCATGGAGTAATCAAAAATTATAGATACGTTGGAGAGGTATCAGGGTGTGGTTATTAAACCTGTATGAATTACATATAGCTGCGCCGGAATCGTCTAACCGTGTCCGTGGTCTTGACGACCTATCGAATGCTTTGGTTGGTGAGGCCGTTTTAGTGTGCGGCTGCCTCTCTTCAGCGTGCAGGGATCACTCAATATTTCCATTTACTGTAATGATGCCACGTGGACCGGGCATCTTAAGCGTGAGGGAAGCGTAATGCAGTATTGCGTTAAAGCGAGCAAAAGCTTCGTGTCCAAGTATTGTCTGATAGCCACTTTGGAACGGAGCAATGTGGAAGGTTAAATTTTCGCTACGGAAGTTGTCGGGGAAACCGAATATAACCTCTAGTAGCAGGGAGCCCGTGCAATGAGCCCCTGGGCCTGGTGTTACTCCTCTAACGGTAGTATTGCTGTGGCAAATTTTCGTTGGGTCTATCCCCATTTTGCGGATTGTGTCCTAATATATCAGGTTTAAGCTGCTGTCGCCGTCCATCAGGACTCGTGTGAAGTGCTATTCGTCAATTATTGGATCTAATACCAAGGCAGCCCATCCTGCGCTCCGGATACTTGCTGAGTAATCCTGATGGTCGAAGGTGATCAGTTGAGACGGCCAGTGGCAGAACTCCGCGGTGATAGGCCCTTGGGCATGTTTATCTGGGAGTGTCGCTTTGCTTCTCCCTTTTATCACGTGTAACACGTTTACTGTTTTGACTTCTGGTG
Source organism: Triticum urartu (assembly GCF_056163025.1). Taxonomy (NCBI): domain Eukaryota; kingdom Viridiplantae; phylum Streptophyta; class Magnoliopsida; order Poales; family Poaceae; genus Triticum; species Triticum urartu. Next base: position 713,266,721 of record NC_141875.1, on the reverse strand, counting down.
GAAATTTCTTCTGTTCCCCACTGTTTTGCTTGCGAGGCTCATTCTCGTCTTCGCTTGGTGTATCCTGCCCCTTATGTTCGGCCTTGAGCTTGCCGAATTGCTTGAAGACCCAACATTCTATGTGGGTATGATTTGCAGGTTTATCGGGGGTGCTATGGATCTGACATATTTGGTCTAGAATTTTGTTTAAGGTGGACAATTCATCTCTGGCGCCTTTAGGGGGCGGCTTTTGCTGACCTGGTCGAGAGCTTCTGAATCCGGCGTTTACCGTCGTGCTCTTCGGGCTGTCTTGTTTATTCCGGCGCTTATTATTTTTGCTGCGTCATGATTTCCCGTTTCCGTCTCTAACTTCGGATGTACTTGGGTTGCTGGTGCTGCATCGGGCTAGCCAGCTGTCCTCGCCCGCGCAAAAGCGGGTCATGAGGCTTATTAATGCTGCCATTGTTCTCGGCTTTTCTTGGCCGAGGTGTCTGGCAAGCCATTCGTCTCGGACGCTGTGCTTAAAGGCCGCCAAGGCTTCGGCGTCCGGACAGTCAACTATTTGGTTCTTTTTAGTAAGAAACCTATTCCAAAGCTTTCGGTCTGACTCTCCGGGCTGTTGTGTTATATGACTCAAATCGTCCGCATCCGGAGGTCGGACATAAGTCCCTTGAAAATTCGCCCGAAAAGCGTCTTCGAGCTCTTCCCAGCTTCCAATGGAGCTTTCGGGGAGGCTTTTAAGCCAGTGCCGAGCTGGCCCTTTGAGCTTGAGGGCTAAGTACTTGATAGCGTGGAGATCATCTCCTCGAGCCATATGGATATGGAGGATATAGTCCTCAATCCAGACCCCAGGGGTCTGTTGTTCCGTCATACGCCTCTATTTTTACGGGTTTGAATCCCTCTTGAAATTCATGGTCTAGCACCTCATCGGTGAAACATAGGGGATGTGCGGCACCCCGGTATCTGGGTGTACCGTGGTGTTCGGATGTTTTTTGTGTTGCATCATATGCCGGAGAGCGCTTGCATGGTCCATAAATGGATCTGGTTGCGTCGTCCTTTTGATGCGAGCCCTCGTGTGGATCGCGTATTGGCTCATGTGCAGCGTTGTTCGCCGCTCTATGTTGGCCGTGAGGTCGTCTATCCAGCCGGATGGCCATTTTAATTTTTGGTTGCGGGGGACCTAAGGCCTCCTCATCGAATTCAGGTAGCAACTTCCGCTTCGGGTAGCTCTTGGTGTGGCGGTTACCGCCGTACTTCGCCGATGTGTTGAGTACTTTACTCCATCTGATTCTGAGTGTGTCTTGCGCAGCCTTGAGCCTTTGCTTCTGCTTTTTTAGACTCCTCGCGGTGGCAACAAGCCTTTGATGGGCATTCTGTTGCCCCGGGTGTCTGTCCGGTGTGATGTCGTCCGGATTATTATCTTTGACAGAGTCGGGTTGTTTTGTTCGATTCTCCGTGTTGCTGTGGTCCGGTGATTGTTCACCCTACTCTAACGCTGGGTCTATACGATCGTTGTTTCTGCCGAGGCGGGATTTGGGGCGGCTCTTACGCCGCCGCTTTGACTGCTTCTCGAGGGGACAACCCTTCGTTGCATCCTTTCGTTCCACGTCGTCGTTTTCTTTTGGTGTGTCCACCATGTATACGTCATGTGATGAAGTGGGCGTCTGGTGCCCTGTCGGCAGTGGTTCCTGTTCGTCTCCTGCATCGTCGTGCTTACCGTCGATGTTTTTGGAGTCGAAGTCGAGCATGTCGGTTAAATCGTCGATAGTGGCTACTAAGTGGTTGGTGGGTGGGCGGTGAATTTCTTCGTCATCCGCATCCCAATCTTGCCAGACATAGTTCGGCCAGGATCCTCCTGACAAGGAGAGAGACCTTAATGAGTTCAGTACGTCGCCGAAGGGCGAGTGCTGAAAAATATCCACGGAAGTAAACTCCATGATCGGCGCCCAATCGGATTCGATAGGAACGGGTGTAGGCGGTTCGGAGTCCCTGGCCGAAGAAGGATCCGGCAGTTTGACAACACAGCTCTCGTGAAGGGTAAGGTCGATATTCGGCTCGATCGCCGCTGAGGATACGGCCTCCGTGACGGGGTCTATCCACCCGTCCATGGATGGCGCAACTAGCTCCGAATTGAGGCTCGGAGTGGCTGCCAGTGCGATCTCCTGAATACGTTCCGATGATAGAGCTAAATCGTACCCATCGTGACCACGTGGCGCACAAGGCCGGGGCTCGAATCCGTCGAAGATCAAGTCTCCGCGTGCATCGGCCATGTAATTTAAGCTTCCAAACCTGACCTGGTGGCCAGGGGCGTAACTTTCGATCTGCTCCAGATGGCGAAGCGAGTTGGCCCGCAGTGCGAAGTTGCCGAACACAAAGGTCTGTCCGGGGAGTAAAGTCTCACCCTGGACTGCATCGCTATCGATGATCGTAGGAGCCATCAAGCCTAACAGCGACGACACAGAGGAACTCTCAATGAAAGCACCAATGTCGGTGTCAAAACCGGCGGATCTCGGATAGGGGGTCCCGAACTGTGCGTCTAAGGCAGATGGTAACAGGAGGCAGGGGACACAATGTTTTACCTAGGTTCGATCCCTCTTGATGGAGGTAAAACCCTACGTCCTGCTTGATTTATTCTTGGTGATATGGGTATTACAAGAGTTGATCTACCACGAGACCGGAGAGGCTAAACCCTAAAAGCTAGCCTATGGTATGATTGTATGTTGTCCTACGGACTAAAACTCTCCGGTTTATATAGACACCGGAGGGGGCTAGAGTTACACAAGGTTGGTTACAAAGGAGGAGATATCCATATCCGTACCGCCTAGCTTGCCTTTCATGCCAAGTAGAGTCCCATTCGGACACGAGACGAAGTCTTCAATCTTGTATCTTCATAGTCAATCAGTCTGGCCAAAGGATAGAGTCCGGCTGTCCGGAGACCCCCTAATCCCGGACTCCCTCAGACCTCGTCCGGCAAGTCACCAGGCCCTCTTCGCCGTGCAGAATGCCGGTCCCTACAGCGGCTACGGTGCCGCGCCCCCGCCCGCGCCCGCCTACGGGGCCGCGCTGGCCTTCGGCGCCGCCCTCGCGCCGGCTTACGGCACTGCCCCCACGCCGGCCTACGGCGGGTTTTACCCTTCTCAGGTCCCGCCGCCGTGGGACCCGGCTCCTCTTGCCGCCCTGCACTCCGTCCCGTCACCGAGTTCCTACGGTGGCGGTGGTGACTGGTACATGGACTCGGGCACCACCGCTCACATGACTGCTCATCCCGGTAACCTCACGTCTGCCACTCATGTTCATACTCCCACTCGCATCACCATTGATAATGGTTCCACTCTACCCATTACACATGTCGGTCATATGTCGTTTCCTTCTACTTCTACTCTAGTTAACATGTCCAATGTTCTTGTGTCTCCTAACTCAGTCACTAATCTAGTTTCTGTTCGTCGTCTTGCTCGTGAGAATCCTATCACTTTTGAATTTGACGATATCGGCTTTTCTGTGAAGGACGCCCGCACACGGATGGTACTCCACCGATGTGACAGCCCGGACGAGCTTTACTCGGTGCATCCCTCCGGCGTCACCACCACCCGTCGTCCCGCCGCCTTCGCCGCTAGTGTCGATCTTTGGCACGCCCGCCTCAGTCACCCCAACTCCACCATTATGCGTCAGATTCTTCCGAGTTTTTCTTTCTCATGTAATGAGGTTGACAACCACACTTGTGAGGCTTGCCGTCTTGGCAAGCACGTTCGTCTCCCCATTAGCGAGTCTACAAACATTTCCACCTTTCCTTTTCAGTTATTACATAGTGATGTTTGGACGTCCCCGGTTGCGAACAACACGGGCTATCTATACTATTTGGTGATATTGGATGATTTTACTCATTATGTGTGGACATTTCCTCTTCGTCGCAAGTTCGACGCTCTTGCCACACTCACAGCTTTTTATTCATATGTCACCACACAATTCGGTCGTCCTATTCTCGCCTTGCAAATTGACAACGGCAAGGAGTTTGACAACGTCGCCGTCCGCAATCTTCTTGCGTCGCATGGCACCATTTTTCATCTCACTTGTCCCTACACGTCACAGCAGAACGGTCGCGCCGAGCGTGTCATTCACACCCTTAATAACTGTGTCCGCACGTTGCTCTTCCACTCCTACGTGCCTCCTCGGTTCTGGCTGGACGCGCTCGCGACCGCCAGCCTCCTCATTAACATTCGCCCTTGTCGTTCGAGCTGGAACTACACTCCTCACCAACTCCTCTTCGGTGCGGATCCATCTTATGATGGTCTTCGCATTTTCGGGTGTCTCTGTCATCCTAGCAACGCATCCACTGCTCCTCACAAACTCACTCCCCAGTCGCTTCCATGCATCTTCCCTGGTTATCCTCCCAACACCAAAGGTTACCGGTGCTATGATCCAGTGTCCCACCGCATTTTCACTTCGCGGCATGTGTACTTTGACGAGTTGGTGTTCTCGTTTCAGCAGGTACCGTCACCCTTGGCATCTCCCGCGGTGCGGTTCGCCCCTGCCTCCTCCTCTGGCGAACCGCCTAGCCGCGCACTAGGCTCGGCCCTGCCCGAGCTCCCCGCACCGGCGGCCCCCGTCGCCGCAGCCACGACCGCGGCCCCCTCGGCAGCCCCTGTCGTCATGGCCCCCGCTGCAGCCCCCGTCGCCGCGGCTGTTGGAAATATGCCCTAGAGGCAATTATAAAATGGTTATTATTATATTTCCTTGTTCATGATAATTGTCTATTGTTCATGCTATAATTGTGTTATCCGGAAATCGTAATACATGTGTGAATACATAGACCACAACACGTCCCTAGTGAGCCTCTAGTTGACTGGCTCGTTGATCAAAAGATAGTCATGGTTTCCTGACTGTGGACATTAGATGTCATTGATAACGGGATCACATCATTAGGAGAATGATGTGATGGACAAGACCCAATCCTAAGCATAGCTTAAAGATCGTGTAGTTTGTTTGCTAGAGCTTTTCCGAATGTCAAGTATAATTTCCTTAGACCATGAGATTGTGCAACTCCCGGATACCGTAGGAGTGCTTTGGGTGTGCCAAACATCACAACGTAACTGGGTGACGATAAAGGTGCACTACGGGTATCTCCGAAAGTGTCTGTTGGGTTGGAATGAATCAAGACTGGGATTTGTCACTCCGTATGACGGAGAGGTATCTATGGGCCCACTCGGTAATGCATCATCATAATGAGCTCAATGTGACCAAGTGGTTGTTCACAGGATCATGCATTACGGTACGAGTAAAGTGACTTGCCGGTAACGAGATTGAAAGAGGTATTGGGATACCGACGATCGAGTCTCGGGCAAGTAACGTACCGATTGACAAAGGGAATTGTATACGGGATTGATTGAATCCTTGACATCGTGGTTCATCCGTTGAGATCATCGAGGAGCATGTGGGATCCAACATGGGTATCCAGATCCCGCTGTTGGTTATTGACCGGAGAGTCATCTCGGTCATGTCTGCGTGTCTCCTGAACCCGTAGGGTCTACACACTTAAGGTTCGGTGACGCTAGGGTTGTTGAGATATTAGTATACGGTAACCCGAAAGTTGTTCGGAGTCCTGAATGAGATCCCGAACGTCACGAGGAGTTCCGGAATGGTCCGGAGGTGAAGATTTATATATAGGAAGTCAAGTTTCGGCCATCGGGAAAGTTTCGGGGGTAATCGGTATTGTACCGAGACCACCGGAAGGGTCCCGGGGGTCCACCTATCCCGGAGGGCCCCATGGGCTGAAGTGGGAGGGGAACCAGCCGCTAGTGGGCTGGTGCGCCCCCATGGGCCTCCCCCTGCGCCTAGGGTTGGAAACCCTAGGGGTGGGGGGCGCCCCACTTGGCTTGGGGGGCACTCCACCCCCCTTGGCCGCCGCCCCCCTTGGAGATCCCATCTCCTAGGGCCGGCGCCCCCCTAGGGGTCCTATATATAGTGAGGGGAGGGAGGGCAGCCGCACGCTAGCCCCTCGCGCCTCCCTCTCCCTCCCGTGAGACCTCTCCCTCTCGCTATGCTTGGCGAAGCCCTGCCGAGATCGCCGTTGCTTCCACCACCACGCCGTCGTGCTCCTGGATCTCCATCAACCTCTCCTGCCCCCTTGCTGGATCAAGTTGGAGGAGACGTCTTCCCAACCGTACGTGTGTTGAACGCGGAGGTGCCGTCCGTTCGGCGCTAGGTCATCGGTGATTTGGATCACGACGAGTACGACTCCATCAACCCCGTTCTCTTGAGCGCTTCCGCTCGCGATCTACAAGGGTATGTAGATGCACTCCTCTCTCCCTCGTTGCTAGATGACTCCATAGATTGATCTTGGTGATGCATAGAAAATTTTAAAATTCTGCTACGTTCACCAACAACGGCCTCCTCACCCCCCCCTCAGCGGCCCCCGTCGCCGTGGCCCCGCCGCGGCCCCTGTCACGGCCCCCTCGGCTGCCCCCATCGTTGCGGGCGCACCCCTCACCGGTGTGGTCACTCGGGCTCGGACTGGGACACTTCGTCCTAGCACGCGCTACATGTCTGACGAGTACGCGTGTGCTGCATCTATCTCGGCACCGTCTCCACTCCCCACCTCCGCTTGCGCAGCCCTTCGAGCTCCGAACTGGCTTGCTTCGATGCGTGAGGAGTTTCATGTTCTGCAGCGTAACCGTACGTGGTAGCTTGTCCTGCGGCCTCCCCGTGCCAATGTGATCACTGGCAAGTGGGTCTTCCGGCACAAGACTCGCCCCGACGGCTCTCTCAAGCGCTACAAGGCGCGTTGGGTGGTGCGTGGCTTTCGCCAGCGTGCCGGCGTGGCCTTCACCGACACCTTCGCCCCGGTTGTCAAACCGGGCATGATTCGCGCTGTCCTTGATAGCCCACAAGTATAAGGGATCGCAACAGCTTTCGAGGGTAGAGTATTCAACCCAAATTTATTGATTCGACACAAGGGGAGCCAAAGAATATTCTCAAGTATTAGTAGCTGAGTTGTTAATTCAACCACACCTGGAAACTTAGTATCTGCAGCAAAGTTTTAGTAGCAAAGTAATATGATAGTGATGGTAACGGTAACAAAAGAGTAACAAAAGCAAATTAATGTTTTTGGTATTTTGTAGTGGTTGTAACAATAGCAACGAGAAAGTAAATAAGCGTACACCAATGTATGAAAAGCTCGTAGGCATCGGGTCAATGATGGATAATTATGCCAGATGTGGTTCATCATGTAACAGTCATAACATAGGGTGACACAGAACTATCTCCAATTCGTCAATGTAATGTAGGCATGTATTCCGAATATAGTCATACGTGCTTATGAAAAAGCACTTGCATGACATCTTTTGTCCTACCCTCCCGTGGCCGCGGGGTCCTAATGGAAACTAAGGGATATTAAGGCCTCCTTTTAATAGAGAACCGGAACAAAGAATTAGCACATAGTGAATACATGAACTCCTCAAACTACGGTCATCACCGGTAAGTATCCCGATTATTGTCACTTCGGGGTTAACGGATCATCACACATAATAGGTGACTATAGACTTGCAAGATAGGATCAAGAACTCTCATATATTGATGAAAACATAATAGGTTCAGATCTAAAATCATGACACTCGGGCCCTAGTGACAAGCATTAAGCATAGCAAAGTCATAGCAATATCAATCTCAGAACATAGTGGATACTAGGGATCAAACCCTAACAAAACTAACTCGATTACATGATAAATCTCATCCAACCCATCACCGTGCAGCAAGCCTATGATGGAATTACTGACGCACGGTGGTGAGCATCATGAAATTGGTGATGGTGGATGGTTGATGATGACGACGGTGACGAATCCCCCTCTCCGGGGCCCCGAACGGACTCCAGATCAGCCCTCCCGAGAGGTTTTAGGGCTTGCCGCCGGCTCCGTATCGTAAAACGCGATGAAATCTTCTCTCCTATTTTTTTCTCCCCGAAAGCAGATATATAGAGTTGGAGTTGGAGTCGGGAGGTCTCCAGGGGGCCCACGAGGTAGGGGCGCCCTAGGGGGGCGTCCCCCACAGTCGTGGAAAGGGTGTGGGCCCCCTGGTCTTCATCTTTGGCGAGGATTTTTTATTTTTTATTGTAAGATATTCCGTGGAGTTTCAGGTCATTCCGAGAACTTTTGTTTTCTGCACATAAAACAACATCATGGCAATTCTGCTGAAAACAGCGTCAGTCCAGGTTAGTTTCATTCAAATCATATAAGTTAGAGTCCAAAACAAGGGAAAAAGTGTTTGGAAAAGTAGATACTACGTAGATGTATCAACTCCCCCAAGCTTAAACCCTTGCTTGTCCTCAAGCAATTCAGTTGACAAACTGAAAGAGATAAAGAAAAACTTTTACAAACTCTGTTTGCTCTTGTTGTTGTAAATATGTCAAGCTAGCATTCAAGTTTTCAGCAAAGATTATGACTAACCATATTTGCAATAATTCTCAGGTCTCATGATTACCCATATCAATAGCATAATCAACTAGCAATCCATAATAATAAATCTCAGACGACAACACTTTCTCAAAACAATCATAATATGATATAACAAGATGATATCTTGCTAGCCCTTTCTGAGACCGCAAAACATAAATGCAGAGCGCCTTTAAAGATCAAGGACTGACTAGACATTGTAATTCATGGTAAAAGAGATCCAATCATAGTCACACCCAATATAAATTAACAGTGATGAGTGCAAATGACAGCTGCGCTCTCCAGCAAGTGCTTTTAATAAGAGGGTGATGACTCAACATAAAAGTAAATAGATAGGCTCTTCGCAGAGGGAAACAGCGATTTGCAGAGGTGCCAGAGCTCGGTTTTGAAATAGAGATAATTAACATTTTGAGCGGTATACTTTCATTGTCAACATAACAACCAAGAGATGGCGATATCTTCCATGCTACACACATTATAGGCGGTTCCCAAACAGAATGGTAAAGTTTATACTCCCCCTCCACCAAGAAACATCAATCCATGGCTTGCTCGAAACAACGATTGCCTCCAACATACATCAGGTCCTAGGGGGAGTTTTATTTTGCAATTATTTTTGATTTAGTTTGCATAAAGCATGAGACTGGGCATCCCGGTGACCAGCGATTTTCTCGTGAGTGAGGAGCAGAGTCCACTCTTGAGAATAACCCGCCTAGCATGGAAGATACAGGCAGCCCTAGTTGATACATGAGCAATTCGAGCATACAAAACAAGATGATTATTTGAAGGTTTAGAGTTTGGCACATACAAATTTACTTGGAACGGCAGGTAGATACCGCATATAGGAAGGTATAGTGGACTCATCTGGAATAACTTTGGGGTTTAAGGGATTGGATGCACAAGCAGTATTCCCGCTTAGTACAGGTGAAGGCTAGCAAAAGACTGGGAAGCGACCAACTAGATAGCGACAACAGCCATGTACATGCATTAAAATTAATAAACATTGGATGCAAGCATGAGTAGGATATAATCCACCATGAACATAAATATCGTGAAGACTATGTTGATTTGTTTCAACTACATGCGTGAACATGTGCCAAGTCAAGTCACTTAAATCATTCAAAGGAGGATACCACCCCATCATACCACATCATAACCATCTCAATAGCATGTTGGCACGCAAGTTAAACCTTCATAACTCATAGCTAATCAAGCATGGCACAAGCAACTATGATCTCTAATTGTCATGGCAAACATGTTTATTCATAACAAGCTGAATCAAGAACGATGAACTCATCATATTTACAAAAACAAAAGAGGTCGAGTTCATACCAGCTTTTCTCATCCCAATCAGTCCATCATATATCATCATAATTGCCTTTCACTCGCACGACCGAACGATGTGAATAATAATAAGAGTGCACGTGCATTGGACTAAGTTGGATCTGCGAACATTCAATAAGCAGGAGAGGACAAAGCAATATGGGCTCTTGGTTAAATCAACAATAAAGCATATAAGAGCCACTTCAATAATTTAATCATGGTCTTCTCCTACTGACCCCCAAAGAAAAGAAAAGAAATAAAACTATTTACACGGGAAAGCTCCCAACAAGCAAAAGAAGAACGAGAAATATTTTTGGGTTTTCTTTTTAGTTACTACTACAAGCATGGAAAGTAAATTAATTAAAAGCTACAACTAATTTTTTTGGTTTTTTCTTAAGGTTTATTAAACACACAAGAAGAAAGCATAAAAGGAAATAAACTAGCATGGATGATAAAATGAAAAAGTATGAGCACCGACATCTAGCAATGAGTGTGTGAATATAAATGTAATGTCGGTGAGAAATACGTACTTCCCCAAGCTTAGGCTTTTGGCCTAAGTTGGTCTATGGCCACAGCTAGTCTGGCTGATATCCATAATAATAGTTGTTGGGGTCGTACTGTGATGCAGCGGCTATCGCCTCCTGAGCTACAGTGAGGCGACGAGCGGCATCCGCTCTCCTCTCGTACTCATCTACCTCCTCTCTGGTAATAGTATATCCTCCTCTTGCCAGATAATCAAAGAAAGCAGCAGCAGGGAGAGTAATAAGGACAACACGGCGTCTGTCAAAGATTAGTCGGTATTGGAGAGGTGATTCATTCCTCTCGACAAAATGGTGAGAAACCATAGAATCAAAATCTAAATAAGCAGGAGGCAACTCCATGTCTCCTTCACAAATGTCTATCTCAAGAAATTTAGCTAAGCGGGTTGCATAAATTCCTTCAAAGAAATCTCCATTATATCTATTATGATGCAACCTACGAGCTATAATGGCTCCCATATGATAAGATTGGTCTCCAGACACAGCACTCCTAAGAATGCTAAGGTCAGGGACACACATGTGACATGCTTCATCCTTAGCATTTATGCACCTACCTATGAAGAGAGCAAAATAATGTATAGCAGGAAAGTGAATGCTCCCTATGGTAGCTTGCGTTATATCTCTAGATTCCCCTATAGTTATACTTGCAAGAAAGTTTCTAAATTCAGATTTAGGGGGATCCCTAACACTACCCCATTGTGGAAGTTTGCAAGCAAAAGTGAAATCCTCTAAGTCCATGGTATAAGATTTGTCATAAAGATCAAACATGACTGAAGGAGAATTACGCGAAGATGAATACTCAAACCTCCTCACAAAAGAGCTTGTGAGATCATGACACTAGGGGCATTTGTCTGCCTCAAAGTCCTCAAGACTGGCATTACGCAAATATGCGTTAAATTCTTCTTTAATTCTCGCTCGATCCATAAAATTTTCAGAAGGCCACTCACAAGGACGCACTGGAGCGTCTCTTGGTGGCTCTTCGTCAGCATCACGCATTGCAAGCCTGGGTCCTTGCTTCTTTGAAGAACCACCTTGGAACATTTTCCTAAGCATATTTCTTCCTCTGAAAAATTCTGAAATTTTTTAGTAACATCAAAATAAAAGCAAACCAAACTCAATAATATCGATAGCAACCAGTCCTACAAGTGCCTAGGGCCTATATCATGCATCAAAACTACTTTTGACCATATAAATTTGACATGCAAGCTCAAGAACAGGGTCACCTAAGCAGCAAAAATTTGCAATGAATAAAGCACTAGAACAAAAACTAATTAGACCAATGGAGTAGTCACATACCAAGGAACAATTTCCCCAAGCAGTTTTGTGAGAGGTGCTTTGAGCAAGGAGATCGAAAATGGCAGCAAAGAGGGCTGGAACTCGTGCTTGAGTTGGTTTTTCATGTTTGTGGGAGGAAGAAGAAGAGGATGGGTGCAGGAATAAGTGGAGGAGGGCCACCGTGGGCCCACGAGGCAGGGGGCGCGCCCAGGGGGGTAGGGCGCGCCCTCCACCCTCGTGGGCAGGTGGTTGACCCCCTGTTGTGTTCTCAGTGCCAAATATTCTGGAAAAAATCATATTTAAATTTGAGGACATTTGGAGGACTTTTATTTTTGAGGTATTTTTATATTGCACAGATAATCAGATAACAGGCAGAAAAATATTTGTTTTTATTTTATTTAAACTAAATAACAGAAAGTATAGAGAGGGTACAGAAGGTTGTGCTTCTAGTTTCATCCATCTCATGCTCGTCAAAAGGAATCCACTAACAAGGTTGATCAAGTCTTGTTAACAAACTCATTCCGATTAACATGAAACCGGGGAAATTTTGAATAAAACTAGGTTACCTCAATGGGGATATGCACATCCCCAATAATAAATATATCATATTTCTTCTTGACAGTAAGAAGAGGAAATTCAAAACCTCCAATAAATCGATGGAATTTTTCCAATAGAATTGATACTATGAACTTGAGTTGTTTCCTCGGAAAGTGTACCGTATGCTCATTACCATTAACATGAAAAGTGACATTGCCTTTGTTGCAATCAATAACAGCCCCTGCAGTATTAAGAAAAGGTCTTCCAAGAATAATAGACATACTATCGTCCTCGGGAATATCAAGAATAACAAAGTCCGTTAAAATAGTAACGTTTGCAACCACAACAGGCACATCCTCACAAATACCGACAGGTATAGCAGTTGATTTATCAGCCATTTGTAAAGATATTTCAGTAGGTGTCAACTTATTCAAGTCAAGTCTACGATATAAAGAGAGAGGCATAACACTAACACCAGCTCCAAGATCACATAAAGCAGTTTTAACATAGTTTCTTTTAATGGAGCATGGTATAGTAGGTACTCCTGGATCTCCAAGTTTCTTTGTTATTCCACCCTTAAAAGTATAATTAGCAAGCATGGTGGAAATTTCAGCTTCTGGTATCTTTCTTTTATTTGTAACAATATCTTTCATGTACTTAGCATAAGGATTCATTTTGAGCATATCAGTCAATCGCATACGCAAAAAGATAGGTCTAATCATTTCAGCAAAGCGCTCAAAATCCTCATCATCCTTTTTCTTGGATGGTTTGGGAGGAAAAGGCATGGGTTTCGGAACCCAAGGCTCTCTTTCTTTACCATGTTTCCTAGCAACAAAGTCTTTCTTATCATAACGTGGATTCTTTGATTGTGGGTTATCAAGATCAACAGCGGGTTCAATTTCTACATCATTATCATTACTAGGTTGAGCATCATTATGAACATCATCATTAACATTTTCATTAGGTTCATGTTAATTGCCAGATTGTGTTTCGGCATCAGACATAGATATACCATTTGGATTATCAGGTGGTTCAGCAATAGGTTCACTAGAAGTTTGCATAGTTCTATCATTTTTCTTTTTCTTCCTTTTAGAAGAACTAGGTGCATCAATATTATTTCTCTGAGAATCTTTCTCAATTCTCTGAGGGTGGCCTTCAGGATACAAAGATTCCTGCGTCATTCTACCAGTTCTAGTAGCCACTTTAACAGCATAATCATTTTTTACTATTCATCTCATTGAGCAATTCCTTTTGAGCTTTAAGTACTTGTTCTACTTGAGTGGTAACCATAGAAGCATGTTTGCTAACAAGTTTAAGTTCACCTCTAATATTAGCCATATAATCACCCAAATATTTAATCATATGAACGTCTTGTTTTAATTGTCTACCAAAATAAGCATTGAAGTTTTCTTGCTTAAACATAAAATTATCAAACTCATCCAAGCATTGACTAGCAATTTTAGCAGGATGGATTTCAGCTTTATCATATCTATAGAGAGAATTACCTTTACTACCTGTGTCGGTTTATCGAGGTCTAGAGGTTCTTCAATAAATAAAGGATTAAGATCATATGTTTCTTCAATAGGCGGTAAATTAATACCATGCATTTCTTCAATAGGAGGTAAATTCTTAACATATTCAGCTTTAATACCTTTTTCTTTCATAGATTTCTTTGCCTATTGCATATCTTCGGGACTGAGAAATAGAACACCTCTCTTCTTCGGAGTTGGTTTAGGAATAGGATCATTAATTGGAGCAAGAGCTGGCTCCGGAGCTGGCTCAGGAGGTGCCCAATTATTTTCATTTGTCAACATATTATTCAATAAGATTTCAGCTTCATCCAATGTTCTTTCCCTGAAAAGAGAACCAGCACAACTATCCAGGTAATCTCTGGAAGAATTGGTTAGTCCATTATAAAAGATATCAAGTATTTCATTTTTCCTAAGAGGATGATCAGGCAAAGCATTAAGTAACATGAGAAGCCTCCCCCAAGTTTGTGGGAGACTCTCTTCTTTAATTTGCACAAAGTTGTATATTTCCTTTAAAGCAGCTTGTTTCTTATGAGCAGGGAAATATTTAGCAGAGAAGTAGTAAATCATATCCTGGGGACTACGCACACAACCAGGATCAAGAAAATTAAACCATATCTTAGCATCACCCTTTAATGAGAATGGAAATATTTTAAGGATATAAAAGTAGCGAGATCTCTCATCATTAGTGAACATGGTGGCTATATCATTTAATTTAGTAAGATGTGTCACAACAGTTTCAGATTCATAGCCATGAAAAGAATCAGATTCAACTAAAGTAATTATATCAGGATCAACAGAGATTCATAATCCTTATCAATAACACAGATAGGTGAAGTAGCAAAAGCAGGGTCAGGTTTCATCCTAGAATTTAGAGATTGCTTATTCCATTTAGCTATTAACCTTTTGAGTTCATATCTATCTTTGCAAGCTAAAATAGCTAAAGAAGCTTCTTGATCAAATAAATAACCCTCAGGAATAACAAGTAATTCTTCATCATCACTTTCATCATCATAATCAGATTCAATATTTTCAATCTCTCTAGCCCTAGCAAATCGTTCCTCGAGTAAATCACCAAGTGGCACAGTAGTATCAAGCATAGAAGTAGTTTCATCATAAGTATCATGTATAGCAGAAGTAGCATCATCAATAACATGCGACTTATCAGAACGAATAGTAGAAGCAGGTTTACGTGTCGCAAGCTTACTCATAACAGAAGGTGAATCAAGTGCAGAGCTAGATGGCAGCTCCTTACCTCCCCTCGTAGTTGAGGGATAAATTGTTGTCTTAGCGTCTTTCAAGTTCTTCATAGTGTCCAGCAGATATAAATCCCAAGTGACTCAAAGAATAGAGCTATGCTCCCCGGCAACGGCGCCAGAAATTAGTCTTGATAACCCACAAGTATAGGGGATCGCAACAGCTTTCGAGGGTAGAGTATTCAACCCAAATTTATTGATTCGACACAAGGGGAGCTAAAAAATATTCTCAAGTATTAGCAGCTGAGTTGTCAATTCAACCCCACCTGGAAACTTAGTATCTGCAGCAAAGTGTTTAGTAGCAAAGTAATATGATAGTGATGGTAACGGTAACAAAAGAGTAACGAAAGCAAAGTAATGTTTTTGGTATTTTGTAGTGGTTGTAACAATAGCAACGAGAAAGTAAATAAGCGTAAACCAATGTATGAAAAGCTCGTAGGCATCGGATCAATGATGGATAATTATGCCGGATGTGGTTCATCATGTAACAGTCATAACAAAGGGTGACACAGAACTAGCTCCAATTCGTCAATGTAATGTAGGCATGTATTCCGACTATAGTCATACGTGCTTATGGAAAAGAACTTGCATGACATCTTTTGTCCTACCCTCCTGTGGGAGCGGGGTCCTAATGGAAACTAAGGGATATTAAGGCCTCCTTTTAATAGAGAACCGGAACAAAGCATTAGCACATAGTGAATACATGAACTCCTCAAACTACGGTCATCACCGGTAAGTATCCCGATTATTGTCACTTCGGGGTTAACGGATCATAACACATAATAGGTGACTATAGACTTGCAAGATATGATCAAGAACTCTCATATATTGATGAAAACATAATAGGTTCAGATCTGAAATCATGGCACTCGGGCCCTAGTGACAAGCATTAAGCATAGCAAAGTCATAGCAATATCAATCTCAGAACATAGTGGATACTAGGGATCAAACCCTAACAAAACTAACTCGATTACATGATAAATCTCATCCAACCCATCACCGTGCAGCAAGCCTATGATGGAATTACTGACGCACGGTGGTGAGCATCATGAAATTGGTGATGGTGGATGGTTGATGATGACGACGGTGACGAATCCCCCTCTCCGGGGCCCCGAACGGACTCCAGATCAGCCCTCCCGAGAGGTTTTAGGGCTTGCCGCCGGCTCCGTATCGTAAAACGTGATGAAATCTTCTCTCCTATTTTTTTCTCCCCGAAAGCAGATATATAGAGTTGGAGTTGGAGTCGGGAGGTCTCCAAGGGGCCCACGAGGTAGGGGGCGCCCTAGGGGGGGCGGCGCCCCCCACCCTCGTGGAAAGGGTGTGGGCCCCCTAGTCTTCATCTTTGGCGAGGATTTTTTATTATTTATTGTAAGATATTTTGTGGAGTTTCAGGTCATTCCGAGAACTTTTGTTTTCTGCACATAAAACAACATCATGGCAATTCTACTGAAAACAGCATCAGTCCGGGTTAGTTTCATTCAAATCATATAAGTTAGAGTCCAAAGCAAGGGTAAAAGTGTTTGGAAGAGTAGATTCGACGGAGACGTATCAGTCCTTCAGCTTGATGTTTCTCGCACCTGGACAGTTCACCAGCTCGATGTGTCTAATGATTTCTTGTATGGCCATCTCGACGAGCAGGTGTTTTGTCAGCAGCCTACTGGTTTCGTCGACACCGACTATCCAGACCATGTGTGCTTGCTCTCCCGTTCTCTCTATGGGTTGAAGCAGGCGCCTCGGGCCTGGTACCAGCGGATCGCGGCCTTCCTTCAGCAGCAGGGGTTCCGGTCCACACGGTCCGATGCCTCCCTATTTGTTTATCACCAGGGTCCCGCCACCGTGTACCTCCTCCTGTACGTCAACGACATCATCCTGACTGCCTCCTCGCCAGCGCTCCTTTAGTAGATCACAGCTCGCCTCGGTGCTGAGTTCGCCCTCAAGGACTTGGGGGCTCTCCACTACTTCCTCGGCATCGAGGTTGTGCGCCGGGTCACTAGCTTCTTCCTGCATCAGCAGAAGGACGCCTACGAGCTTCTAGAGCGAGCGGGCATGCTTAACTGCAAGCCTGCTCCTACGCCTGTCGACACGAAGGCTAAGGTGTCCGCCGTCAAGGGATCTCCGGCGTCCGACGCTCCCTTCTACCGCACCATTGTCGGTGCGCTTCAGTACCTTGCACTGACGCGTCCGGACATTCAGTACGATGTCCAGCATGTGTGCCTTCATATGCATGCTCCTCGTGATACTTATTAGGCTCTGGTGAAACGTATCCTTCGGTACATACATGGCACCACCGTTATGGGTCTCACCCTGACGGCATCACCTGACACCAGCCTTGTCGCCTACACCGACGCCGACTGGGCTGGGTGTCCCGACACTCGACGCTCCACTTCCGACTACTGCGTCTACCTGGGCCCTCTCTGATTTCGTGGTCGTCTAAACGACAACCCACGGTCTCATGATCGAGCGCCGAGGCCGAGTACAGGGCTGTGGCCAACGCCGTTGCGGAGTGCTCTTGGCTACGACAGCTACTTCAGGAATTGCTATGCAAGGTTACCAAGGCGACGCTTGTTTATTGCGACAATGTCTCCGCGGTGTATCTCGCTGCCAACCCTGTCCATCACCGACGGACGAAGCATATTGAGCTCGACATTCACTTCGTCAGGGAGCACGTCGCACTTGGTCGTGTTCGAGTTCTTCATGTGCCCACCGATCAGCAATTCGCCAATGTCATGACGAAGGGACTACCCACCTCGACGTTTGAGGGCTTTCGGTCCAGTCTCCGCGTCACCGGCGATGCTTCGACTGCGGGGGGTGTTGAACCTGTGCACATGTATGTAGGTCTGGGTTTTGTATGCCGTACCTGTAGTGTATTTCTCCCTCTATATTTACTTATCTTGGGAGATAAGACAACGGCCTCACTCCTTATACCTATATATATGTGCCTAGTGCATGATCAATTAATTATCGATGCACCGTGCAAGACATAGTTGTGCACGACGTGGTGTTCCGACCGGCCCTCCCCCTGGTTATCGCCGTCTTTGTTGGTGGTGCGTACTTCTGGCCAAGGCCGAGGGCGAGCCAGTCGTTGATGAAGCCGACGGACTTGGAGTTGTCGGGGAGGAGGCGGGCATGGCCGCTGTAGGGGTCGATGACGAAGCCGTCCGAGAGGGCGATCCAGGGGCCATGGTGGCGGCGCACGTCCGCGCTGCAGCGGGCGTAGTTGTCCTGGTCAGGAAGGCTGGCCGCCTCGATGTGGAGGTCCTGGAGGATCTTCCGCGTGAGGCCGAAGCACTGCAGAATCGACGACGCCAGGCCCATGTAGATGTAGGAGGAGCGTATTATTGGTTTTCTTCTCTTTTAATTCGATCGTATGGTATTGGTTGGGTGGTGTGCAGCCTTGACGGCATCAAGTTTGATCAAAGACTGCAGCCGTGCCGTTGTTTTCCTGGACTTCTTACGCGGTCTCCAGTCTCCGACCACACCTTTTTTTTGCGAAAGAAAGAGAGTTTTATTCCATGTGCATAGGATTACAATCGAGAGGCACCAAATCCTCAATATAAGGTGGGCTCCTCCTTAGTCATACAGCAGTAGTAGACTCTGTACGACTATACAATGTCAACCGATGTGCTATCCTATTTTGCTCACGCGTGATTTTTGATGAAACAAACTCTCGAGCCTCTAGATGAAGCCTGATCTCTGCTACCAAATGCCCATAAGCAGACCTGGACAAGCTGTCCCCGGTCATTGCAGCTAGTGCCATGGATGAGTCTGATTGAACTACAATTGGCAAGGACGGATGCTGTAGGGCCAAGGTCATACCCTGCATTAATGCATGTAATTCCGCCTCCAATGCGTCGTTACAGTCTCCGACCACACCTCGCCGGCTAAAACAATCTACATACATCAAGTTTACGTAGATTACACATCTGTCACGTGTTAAAACAATTTACCTACCACCCTCAGTAATAAATAGGGTTCGACTATCTCACATCTAGATGTGAGATAATACCTCATATCTAACAATTCACATCAGCAGAGTAGCGCATCATTCTTTTTTGTTTGTTATTTTTTTCATTTGATTCGTTAAATGGGTTTTCAGCGTGACCCAACCTGGCCCAGAGAACGTGCCGGAAAAACAGGCTAGGCACAATTAATTAATATTAGGGTCCGAGTATCTCACATCTAGATGTGAGATAATTCCTCACATCTAACGGTCCATATCAGGAGAGTAGCGCATCTTTCTTTTTTGTTTGTTATTTTTTTCATTTGATTCGTTAAATGGGTTTTCAGCGTGACCCAACCTGGCCCAGAGAGCGCGCCGGAAAACAAGCTAGGCACAATTAATTAATATTAGGGTCTGACTATCTCACATCTAGATGTGAGATAATACCTCACATCTAAAGATCCACATCAGCAGAGTAGCACATCATTCTTTTTTGTTTGTAATTTTTTTCATTTGATTCTTCTATTTAGCGAGACAAGAAAAGATACGCAGACTAGTCCGCTGGTCGTTGCGCTCGTGACGAATCGATCTCCAAAGCAGATACTGTTGACACAATCTCCTACCACTACAATACATCAATGTTGGTGATGTTACAGAAGCGTGGAACATTCAAGAGCATAGTAGAGCGTCTGAGATTAGAAGATGTTGTTGAAAAAAATTGAAAACATTTTTCCAAATTGTGATTTTTTCTGAAAATTCCGGATATTTATGGAAACAGAAATAATATTAAAAATTTTGAATAGTTTTTGTGACTAGGGCTCATCTAAGATAATGTCACACCTAGTACAGTACGTGTAAAGCTTAAGAGTTACTTAGAGAAGATTAGCATTTGTGAACAATTTTTTGAAGGAAAATTGTTTCAAACATTTGAGTATTTTTGAGAAAACACAAAAAAATTAAACATGCGAGCATCTTTTTTAAAACATGAACCTAATTTTTTTTGAACATTTTTTAGAAAATCAAAACAATTTTTTAGAAACAAAGAATTTTGCAAATTCCAAACACTTTGAAACAAAAAATGAATAAGATAAAATGAAAAATAAAAAACCAACTTTTTGAAAAACAAAAAAAGGTAAAGGAAAGGAAAGCTAGTGAAGATAAAGAGAAAAAAGGAATGGAAAAAAAGGAAAAACGAGGAAAAAACAAAACAAACAAAACGGATCCTAGCTACATGGGCCGACTCATCAGCAATTTGCTAGCTTCTCGTCTTGTGCGAAACAGCGACATTTTGTCATACTGAGTGGTGTATAGGATATTCGAGGGCTGTGCTTGCAACCAAGACGACAACAACATCTACTGGCCCACTTGTGAGTCGATGCTCCTTCAACGGGGTTGGAAAAGAGTACATGCCAAGTTGTGAGTCGAGGGGTGGGCTTGCAACCGAGAAGACAACAACACATATGTGCCCAGTTGCAAGTCGAGGGGTGGACTTGCAAGTGGGACAACACTTACTAGGGGCCAATTGCGAGTCGAGAGGGGACTTGCAACTGGGACAAGGACAAGTACGTGCCCAATTGCGAGTACAGTACGAACTTGCAACTACGACAAAAAATGTCAGGCTGCAGTTGTGAATCGATGGTGGGATTGCAACTGAGACAAAAAAGGTTGGATCCCAGTTGCGAGTCAAGGGTGGACTTGCAATTGGGACAAAAAAGTTGGGCCCAGTTGCGAGTTGAGGATAAACTTGCAAGTAGGAAAAAAAGAAGGACATACCCTAGTTGCGAGTCGACGATAGGATTGCAAGTGAGACAAAAAAATTTAGATGCAGTTGCGAATCGAGTATGGACTTGCAACTGGAAATAATGTCGGGCCCCAGTTGCGAGTCGATGGTGGACTTGCAACTGAGACAAAAAAAAGGTCGAGGCCCAGTTGCGAGTCAAGAGTGGACTTGCAACTCGGATAAAAAAGGCTGTGCCCTGTTGCGAGTTGATCATGGACCTGCAACTAGAACAAAAAAGTGTTGGGCCCGAGTTGCAGAGTCGAGGGTGGACTTGCAACTAGGACAAAATGGTTGGGCCTAGTTGTGAGCCGATGATAGACTTGCAACTAATAAAAAAAGGTCGACCCCGGTTGTGAGTCGAGGTTGGACTATCAACTAGGGAAAATTAGGTCGGGCCCCAGTTGAGAGTCCATGGTGGACTTACAACTGGAACAAAAAAAGTCGGGCCTGAGTTGCGAGTCAAGAGTGGACATGTAACTGGGAATTGAAAAAATCGGGCTACAGTCATGAGTCGAGGGTGAACATGCAACATGGAGAAAAAAAGATTGGACCTCAGTTGCGAGTTGAGAGTGGACTTGCAGCTGGAACAAAAAAGTTCGGGCTCTAGTTGTGAATCGAGAGTGGACTTGTAACTGATACAAAAAATTGTCGAGTCCCAGTTAGAGTCGAGGTGAGATTGCAACTAGAAGAAAAGAAGGTTGGGCCCTAATTATAAATTCAGCGTGCTAATAGCGATGGAAAAAATTCATGAATTTTAATAAATAAATAATAAAAAAACTTCATGAATCTAAAAACTTTGTGAATTTAAAAAATAAATGAAAAGGAAGAAAAGGAAAAGAAACAAGAAAAAAACTGAAATATCACTTGTGGCTGTTAGAATAAACCCGAGGCGCTTCGTCGATCTATCAAAGACCAAGCAATCACACAAATACGACACCGAGATTTGTTAACGAGGTTCACCATCATAGCTATATCCCTGGGGCCTGACTACGGGCGCTCCTCCCCATGACGCCGTCACAATACCGCACCCCGGCCGCCCGGGCGCCGGCACATGCCGCCAGCTCCCCCGCGTGCCCGTGCTATTATGTTGGCATAGGTTACATCGTGTGTTTAGCCCCGCTATATATGAGAGGCATAGGATACAAGTGTCCTACTTGGACACGACTGCATATCCTGTCTACACAACGTACGACTCCAAGTCCAACTGTAACATAACTTGTACAATAATATTCGACACCACTCTAACAAACTCCACCTTGACGAATATTCTTCAACACCTTGAATTAATCCATGCGTCGAATCTCCATGTATATTGGACTTAAGATACACCATGAGGACCGCTGCTACTCCCAAACTCCATATGACTCCATCTGCAACTGTAGTCCCTTCTCGTCTTCTTCCCAGTCAACACTCGAGCAAAATTAAGTTTCTTATTGCTCTACTTTGTGCTATCAAATTTCGGAGTTTTCGTTCAATGCCATCACACACCGATAATTTATCTGCGTGAAAATGAACAACTCACATATTGGATGTCACATACAAGAGTTACCTGAACTCAACATCACTGCTCTTTCTTGACCGTTTGTCTAAAACATGAAGGAATTTCACCGTCACCCTGTGTCACCCTGAGTCAAATTCGCAGTTGTCTCATCCTTTTTTTCCGGATAGTCTCTGGGATGTCCCACAGCTATAGCACTCCGCCTTCTTCTGTCTTGTCATCCGCACATTGCCATGTGCATCGAGCACCACAGAATATACGGTCATGTACTCTCTCTGTTTTGACAATTTCAGACTTTCCGCCACTTTCTTAGATTCCCCATGGTCAACTCTCGTCTATCAACCGGCACCGATAGACCCAGTCACTAACTTGAATCCGGTACTCGTCAACACTGCTTCAGCACCCCCTGCACAATTTGTCTGACCACATATCTAACCAACAGTGCCTTGGCCTGTCGCTGTGTCCCGTGCTTATGGCACGCCTCGTCGCTATCACCGCGCCGAGCCTCTGCTGTCCTGGTCGAGTCTCCCGGGTAGCTAGCCCACACTCCCTCAACCCCCACTGCAGAGAACCACCGATCATCACCGACCGATGCCGAGTATCACGTCTCCATCAGACCACTGGTACCCAGTCCAATCCACGTGTCTCTCGCTATCCTGCTGAAATAGGCTTTGACTTTCCGAATTCTTACACTGTAGCCCCTCCATCCGCACAGAGTGAAGTCATCCGTCTGACTCCAGCTCCACCTTCAACATGACTCCATGGTGGTTGTACGTGCCATCCTCCCGCGCCCTGTCGACTCCAAGCTCTCATGTGCACCATCTTGAATCAACCTTGCGTCATAGTCTGTCGAAGCCGCACAAGCCCTCAGACCTACACCACGTGTTTCCACGCCCCAGAAGTTGGCCACCATCGGCATCACGCTCCTGTGTCGTCGTCGCCGAAATCATCACCGTCTTCTACTTTGACCGACATCACTGTCGATCCGTCAGACAGTCCAATCTGACCCAGCCGAAACTATCCGATTGCAACCATACTTCACCATGCGTCGTGTCCGCCTCGCACAACTGTGCATTGCCTTGACGCCCTGTGTCTGCATGATCCTGTCACGGCATGCTCCAGACTCCTCCGAGCCTTATACGCACGTCGCGTTTCACCGCGCACGTCCATCTTCATTGACTTCAATCTTGTCAATCTTCCATGGACCAGCGATCGCGTCTTTATTCTTGTGTAGCGTGCACCGCTGCCATCCGGTACATACACGTACGTGTACGAAGAATAGAGCCAATGAGAAAATCCTTCTGGTAGCCTTCCCGTATGCACAAGAGATCAATCATTGCACCATTGCTCACGTGCTGACCAAAGCTTCTCCATCTCTGCCCTTTTTCTTGTCCCTGATGGAAGTGTCACGCACACCTATCTGACGCCGTTTTTCTTTTCCTTTAACAAACCTCACGATCTCTGCAGTCCTGTGCTCCTGGCAGCTCCTGACTCCTGATCAGCCTCCAGCACATGCCTGGCCGACTGGGCCATATCCGCATGCCACGTGGACCCCACGCTGCTCCTCCCTAGACGTGCCTAGGCCGTCCGCGCACTAACCTGTAGGCCTGGGCCTTGAGCTGCTAGCGCTCCGCCGCTGCCCTATCCGATCGGTCCAATCGACCTGCCGCACCTGCACCGCAACTCGCCGAGATCGCTACATAACTCTTCAGATTGCCTTCCAAACAATTGTCGCTTCCGATCTGCTCAGTTGCCACGATCTAATTTGCGCTGAACTCGATTCGAACAGTACCTTTCAATCTCGCAACTATGCACCGATCGTGCCATCAACAATTTCTTCCTCTGGATCAATAACCCAATTTCCTGGAACCTTGCTCATGACACCACTTGTTAGAATAAACCCGAGGCGCTTCGTCGATCTACTGAGGACCAAGCAATCACACAAACACGACACCGAGATTTGTTAACGAGGTTCACCATCATGGCTATATCCCCGGGGCCTGACTACGGGCGCTCCTCCCCATGACGCCGTCACAATACCGCACCCCGGCCGCCCGGGCGCCGGCACATGCCGCCGGCTCCCCCGCGTGCCCGTGCTATTATGTTGGCATAGGTTACATCGTGTGTTTAGCCCCGCTATATATGAGAGGCATAGGATACAAGTGTCCTACTTGGACACGACTGCATATCCTGTCTACACAACGTACGACTCCAAGTCCAACTGTAACCTAACTTGTACAATAATATTCGACACAACTCTAACAGTGGCCGCAGCCCATGCTGAGGCGACCACTAGTAGAAAACAGGGCTATGGTCCAGGCCGGCTCAGCCCATTAGTCCCGGTTCAGTGTAGAACCGGGACCAATGTGGGCATTGGTCCCGATTCGTGAGCCCAAGGGGCCGGCCGGGCCACGTGGGCCATTGGTCCCGGTTCGTCTGGACCTTTTGGTCCCGGTTGGTGGGACGAACCGGGACCAATGTGCCTCGCTCCTGGCCCACCACCATTGGTCCCGGTTGGTGGCTTGAACCGGGACCAAAGGCTTCCCTTTAGTCCCGGTTCATGTCATCAACCGGGACCAATGAGGTGCCTATATATACCCCCTCGCGCAAGAGCAGAGCACAGTGCTCTGTTTTTTCTGGCCGAGGGGGAGAGGGCTTTGTGGTGCTCTAGCTCACCTCCTATGCACATGAGGTGTTCGATGGAATGCCCGAGCCACACTACTTAAGCTTTCTCCTCTCGAAGCTCGACCTCCAAACTCCATTTTCCTCGAGATTTGTCTAGATTTAGCGGTCCTTCATGCCCCGTCCCCGTCTTCACCGCCGTCGATCACCCGCGCTGATCTCATCACCGACACCACCGTGGTGAGCCTCTTGTTCTTATCTTCTTTCTGAAAGGAAAAATATTCTTACTTGTATGTTTAGATAGATACTTGTATCATTTTCTTACATTTATTATTGCATCTTATATAGTGCGATGGTTTTGGTATTCGCCCCCGTCGGCCCTCGTCCCGTCTATGATTCGGATTTGGTATGTATATTATCTTTATAACTATTGGTTCATTTATTGTTTATGAAAATTATGCCGACCAACGTGACATAGATTTTATTTATCTAGGATGTATGTGAATCGGAAATGCCAACCGACCCTATTGTTGAGAGGTTAAATTTAGTTGAAGAAGAAAACAATTTGTTGAAGGAAAAAAAATTGAGTAGAAGATGATATTGAAGTTGCATGTTGCGGATGTCGTCGATGATCACAAGATCAAGATGGATGCAATGCGCTTGAAGATTAGAAAGATTAGAAAATATGCCATTCATACCGAGGCTTGGTATCATTATGCCGTTGGATCAATTGTTACCTTGGTTGCGATTATGATCGCATTTGTTTTCGCATTGAAATGTTTTACATAGTTTCAATGTATGGTTTAATTAATTAGATGCTCTGGAGAGCTATATGTTGTTAGATGAGAACTATGTATGCACTTTGGTTTTAATGTGATGATGAACTTCTATTAATATGGACACTTAATTATATATAATGCACGCAGATGAACCGGCAATCGATGTACGGTGACAGACACACCCGCGAGTACATTAAGGGCGTGCATGAGTTTCTCGATGCGGCTGAGGCAAACAAGCAGAATGGTTTTATGTGTTGTCCATGCACTGAATGTGGGAATACGAGGTCTTACTCTAACCGGAAAATCCTTCACTCCCACCTGCTTTACAAGGGTTTCATGCCACACTATAATGTTTGGACGAGGCACGGAGAAATAGGGGTTATGATGGAAGACGACGAAGAAGAAGAGTACGATGACAACTATGTGCCCCCTGAATACGGTGATGGTGCAACGGGGGGAGCTAGTGAAGATCAAGAGGAACCAGACGATGTGCCGAATGATGCTGCCACGGGTGAAGCTGCTGAAGATCAAGAGGAACCAGACGATGTGCCCGATGATGATGATCTCCGCCGGGTCATTGTCGATGCAAGGACACAATGCATTAGTCAAAAGGAGAAGCTGAAGTTCGATCGCATGTTAGAGGATCACAAAAAAGGGTTATACACCAATTGCAAAGATGGCAACACAAAGCTCGGTACCGTACTGGAATTGCTGCAGTGGAAGGCAGAGAATGCTGTGGCTGACAAAGGATTTGAGAAGCTACTGAAAATATTGAAGAAGAAGCTTCCAAAGGATAACAAATTGCCCGACAGTACATACACAGCAAAGAAGGTCGTATGCCCTCCAGGATTGGAGGTGGAGAAGATACATGCATGCCCTAATGACTGCATCCTCTACCGCGGTGTATACAAGGATCTGAACGCATGCCCGGTATGCGGTGCGTTGCGGTATAAGATCATACGAGATGACCCTGGTGATGTTGACGGCGAGTCCCTCAGGAAGAGGGTTCCTGCGAAGGTGATGTGGTATGCTCCTATAATACCACGGTTGAAATGTCTGTTCAGAAACGAAGATCATGCGAAGTTGATGCGATGGCACAGTGAGAACCGAAAGAAAGATGGGAAGTTGAGAGCACCCGCTGACGGGTCACAGTGGAGAAAAATCGAGAGAAAGTACTGGGATGAGTTTGCAAAGGACCCAAGGAATGTATGGTTTGCTTTAAGCATGGATGGCATTAATCCTTTCGGGGAGCAGAGCAGCAATCACAGCACTTGGCCCGTGACTCTATGTATGTATAACCTTCCTCCTTGGATGTGCATGAAGCGGAAGTTCATTATGATGCCAGTTCTCATCCAAGGCCCTAAGCAACCCGGCAACGAAATTGATGTGTACCTAAGGCCATTAGTTGAAGAACTTTTACAGCTGTGGAATGGAAACGGTGTACGTACGTGGGATGAGCACAGACAGGAGGAATTTAACCTTAAGGCGTTGCTGTTCGTGACCATCAACGATTGGCCCGCTCTCAGTAACCTTTCAGGACAGACAAACAAAGGATACCACGCATGCACGCACTGTTTAGATGACACTGAAAGTATATACCTGGACAAATGCAGGAAGAATGTGTACCTGGGCCATCGTCGATTTCTTCCGACCAACCATCAATGTCGAAAGAAAGGCAAGCATTTCAAAGGCGAGGCAGATCACCGGAAGAAGCCCGCCATGCGCACCGGTGATCACGTGCTTGCTATGGTCAATGATTTACACTACGTAATCTTTGGAAAGGGTCCCGGTGGACTAGCTGTTCCGAATGACGCTGAGGGACACGCACCCATGTGGAAGAAGAAATCTATATTTTGGGACCTACCCTACTGGAAAGACCTAGAGGTCCGCTCCTCAATCGACGTGATGCACGTGACGAAGAACCTTTGCGTGAACCTGCTAGGCTTCTTGGGCGTGTATGGGAAGACAAAGATACACCTGAGGCACGAGAGGACCTGCAACGTTTGCACGAAAAAGACGGCATGCCTCCGAAGCAGTATAAATGTCCTGCCAGCTACGCTCTTACGAAAGAAGAGAAAGAAATCTTCTTTGAATGCCTGCTCAGTATGAAGGTCACGACTGGCTTCTCGTCGAATATAAAGGGAATAATAAATATGCCAGAGAAAAGTTTCAGAACCTAAAGTCTCATGACTGCCACGTGATTATGACACAATTGCTTTTGGTTGCATTGAGGGGGCTTCTACCGGAAAACATTCGATTAGCCATTGTGAATCTATGTGCATTCCTCAATGCAATCTCTCAGAAGGTGATCGATCCAGAAATCGTACCAAGGCTAAGGAGTGATGTGGCGCAATGTCTTGTCAGTTTCGAGCTGGTGTTCCCACCATCCTTCTTCAATATCATGACGCACGTCCTAGTTCATCTAATCGACGAGATTGTCATCCTGGGCCCGTATTTCTACACAATATGTTCCCCTTTGAGAGGTTCATGGGAGTCCTAAAGAAATATGTCCGTAACCGCGCTAGGCCAGAAGGAAGCATCTCCATGGGCCATCAAACAGAGGATGTTATCGGGTTTTGTGTTGACTTCATTCCTGGCCTTAACAAGATAGGTCTCCCTAAATCGCGGTATGAGGGGAGACTGACTGGAAAAGGCACTCCTGGAAGAGACTCAATAATATGCAGGGACGGATATTCTTGGTCTCAAGCACACTACACAGTTCTACAGAACTCTACCTTGGTGACCCCGTATGTCGATGAACACAAGAACAGTCTGCGCTCCAAACACCCGGAGCAGTGCGACGACTGGGTTACATGTGAACACATCAGGACTTTCAGCAGTTGGTTGGAAACACGTCTCAGAGGTGACAACACTGTTTGTGATGAGTTGTACTTGTTGTCCAGGGGACCATCTTTGACTGTATTGACTTACAAAGGATACGAGATAAATGGGAATACATTTTACACGATCGCCCAAGATCAAAAGAGCACCAACCAAAACAGCGGTGTCCGCTTTGATGCAGCAACCGAGAGCGGAAAGGACACATATTATGGTTACATAGTGGACATATGGGAACTTGACTACGGACCTGATTTTAAGGTCCCTTTGTTTAAGTGCAAATGGGTCAATCTGTTAGGCGGCGGGGTACAGGTAGACCCACAGTACGGAATGACAACAGTGGATCTGAAAAATCTTGGGTACACTGACGAACCGTTCATCCTAGCCAATGATGTGGCACAGGTTATCTATGTGAAGGACATGTCTACCAAACTGAGAAAAAGAAAAGATAACGAAGCGAATACATCATACGATGAGCCAAAGCGCCATATAGTTCTTTCAGGAAAAAGGGACATCCTGGGAGTGGACGGCAAGACAGACATGTCTGAAGATTATGAAAAGTTTCATGAAATTCCTCCCTTCAATGTCAAGGCTGACCCAAGCATCCTGATAAACAATGAAGATTATCCATGGTTACGGCGCAATAAGCAAATGACACAAGCGAAGAAAAAGTGAAGACTTTCTCCCGCAATAAGCAAATGCTATGTGGGTGAAATTATGATACCATCCCAACTTTCAACTTTTTCAAAGTTCATTTGAAATGCTTTCATGTCTTATGGTTCGAAACTTTGATACTTCGAAAGTGATTGTCCATTTTGTACACGAAGTGCATCAAGTTTTTGTCGTAACCCTCTCTACTTTTTGGAACATGCTATGTGGGTGAAATGATGATACCATGCCAACTTTCAACCTTTTCAGAGTTCATTTTGAAATGCTTTCCAATTTCAGAGTCATTTAGCTCAAAGAATGAATTAATAGCAAACAGAATGAACTACAAAACTTTTATGAAAATAGAAACAATCAATTAAAATATTATGTTATGATCAACTAAAATAAAACTATAATATTCTTCAATAGCAAAAAGAATATAATTTTTGTGACCTAAAATCAAACTATAAGTATTTAATTGTAAGTATAAATAAAAAATAAATAGCAAAGAAGAAAAAAAATTCTATTTTTATAGTAAAGTTATTCATAAACTAGTGATTCACACAAATTTTATAAAATTCCAATTTAAACTATTCAAAATTTTAAAACTAATGGCACTAACAGAAAGTTTACAATTTTTGTGACCTAAAAGCAAAAAGAAATCACTAAAAAACTATAAGTATTTAGTTTTAAGTATAAATAAAAAATAAATAGAAAAAAATTCTATTTTTATAGTAAAGTTATTCATAAACTAGTGATTCACAAAAAATTTTAAAAATTCAAATTTAAACTATTCAAAATTTAAAACCAATGGCACTAACAGAAAGTTTATAATTTTTGTGACCTAAAAGCAAAAAAAAATCATTAAAAAACTATAAGTATTTAGTTTTAAGTAGAAATAAAAAAATAAAAAACCAAAAAAATGTAGAAATAAAAAAGAAAAAACCAAAAAAAAATGCCTCCTACTGGGCCTCCACGGCCTGAATACGACTAGAAACCCTACATGGGCCAGGATTCAGGCCCGCAGAAGGCCCAATAGGCCCACAGGCAGTAGCAAGTTTAGGCCCGAAAGCCTGCATTAGAGAGGAGCTCGAATGGGTAGGAACACCAGCGCTTATAAACCAGTGCCGGCGCCCTTCAGCTAGCGATGTGGGACTAAACTTTTGGGCTCGGGGCAGCAAAGGCCATTGGTCCCGGTTGGTGGCACCAACCGGGACTAAAGGGGGCATTGGTCACGGTTCGTGAAACCAACCGTGACCGATGCCCCCCTTTAGTCCCGGTTGGTGCCACCAACCGGGACCAAAGGCCGCCGCTTCCCGCCCTTTGGGCTGCTGAAAATTGGCCTTTGGTACCGGTTGGTGGCACCAACCGGGACTAAAGGGGGGCGTTGGTCACGGTTGGTTTCACGAACCGGGACCAATGCTCTGGCTATATAAGCCAACCGGGACCAATTCACGAACCGGGACCAATTCTCCTCCGACGACACCGCCAGGCTGCTCCTCGTCCTCGTCGCCGCCGAGCCCTCCGTGAGCCCGCGTCGTCCTCGTCGCCGGCATCCCTGAGCCCGCCACCCTCGTCCCCGTCGCCGCGTGCCTCCCCGAGCCCGCCTCCTTGTCCCCGGCCGTCACCGCGTGCCGCCCGGCCCGAGGCTGCCGTCCCCGTCACCGCGTGCCGCCCCGAGCCCGCCGTCCTCGTCGCCGGACTCCAGCCGTCGCCGCCCCCCTCAAAGTGAGCCCCCCTCTCGAGTGCCACTCTTGCGCCCGAGCGCCCTTGCTCCGCCCCTGCTCCATGGTCGCCGCCGGCCCCGATGCATTCAAGAGTAGAAGGAGAGGAGAAGTAGAGGAGAGGAGAAGTGGAGCAGCAGCAACGCGCTGTCCATTTTTCTGAATTTTTTGGAATTTCTGAATTTTTTTGTCCATATGGAAGGTGTTTGATGAAATGCTAGATGGCTTTGGGCATTTTTGGAATTTAAAAAAAATTTGTGGTGAGGTACTGATGCAAGACAAAGGCGATGGCAAAATTTCAGAATTTTTGGAGAGGTTTAGAATAGGTTTTCAACAAGTTATTTGAATCCGATTCAAATTTCATTTGAATGAAATTTGAAAATTTTGAACTATGGATCAGAATATGCTAAATATGTCAAAAATGTTTTTTTATATTATGTTTTTTTTCATATATGTATTCATTTTTTTATTTAGGTTGTTAATTAGTAGATATCGATTTTAGGTTAGTGTAGAGGAAAAAGTAAAATAAGGAAAAGGAAGAAAAGAGGAAGAAGGAAGAAGAAGAAGAAGAAGAAAAGGAAGGAGTGGAAAAAGTAAAATAAGAAGAGGAAGACTTCTTTTTTTCTTCGATCTTCTCCTCTATTTTGTTCATGGATATATGCTAAAGAAAACGAGGGGGGTGATAGATGATGATGAGGGGTCGAGAGTGGGACGAGAGGTCGAGAGGTGTCGAGGGGAGAAAAAATATGTTATCAGGGACGAGGGTCATCGAGGGGTCGAGAGAGGGACGAGGGGTCGAGAGAACTAAATAAGAAGAAGAAGAGGAGAGGAAGACGAGGAGAAATAAATAAGAAGAAGAAAAAAGAAGAAAAAGAAGAGGAGAAGAAGAAAGTAATAGTGGAGAAGAAGAGAAAATAGAATAATTCTATTTTCTCTTCTTCTCCACTATTCCTTTCTTCTTCTCCTCTTCTTTTTCTTCTTTTTTTTCTTCGACACGTGGGGGGGGTCGAGAACGTCGGACATTCATGAGAGAGGCGAGGAAGAAGGGGAAGAAGAGGGAGAAGAAGAGGAGAGGAAGAAGAGGAAGTCTTCTCCTCTAATCTTTCTTCTCTTCTTTTTTTCTTCTTCTTCTTCTTCCTCTTTATTTTATCGGGAACGAGGGTCGTCGAGAGGGTCGCCGAGCGGTAGAGGAGAAACCCTAAATACAAAGTATCGTCGGTGTGAGATACATGTACCGTCGGTGTAGGACACTACACCCACATCCCACAAGTGGCGCGGGCTTCGACGCCCACGTCACTTGTGGGACGTGGATGTAGAGTCCGACACCGAAGGCCACATGTATCTCACACCCTCGATACTTGCTAGCTATTTAGGCTTTCCTCTACCGAAAAGAAGAGGAGAAATAAATAAGAAGAAGAAAAAAGAAGAAAAAGAAGAGGAGAAGAAGAGAAAAAAGAATATATTCTATTTTCTCTTTTCTCCACTATTCCTTTCTTCTTCTCCTCTTTTTTTTCTTCTTTTCTTCTTCTTCTTCTTCTTCTTCTTCTTATTCTTATTAGCCGGAAGTAGAGAGAGGTTTCCTAGTGTCAAAGTATTGAAGAAATCCATGCCTTCATCATTAGCCGGAAGTAACCAGGGCATGTTGGTACGAAGTTCTGCAAAGTTGTTCTGGAATGGAGTCCCGGATAGAATAATCCGCCTTTTGGTACGAATTTAGCAAAGGCTTTCCAAATAGCGATATTCGGAAGGCTCTTGCTGAACTTTGTACCAAAAAGCGAATTATCCTATCTGGGACTCCGTTCCAGAACAACTTTGAAGAGCTTCGTACCATCATGCACATGTTACTTTCGCCTAATGATGAAGACATGGTTTTGTTGAATCCCTTGACACTAGGCAACCTCCCGACCCCTCGGCGATCCTATCGAACATGAGAGGAAGAAGAGGATAAAAAAAGAAGAGGAAGAAGAAAAAAAAGAGGAGAAGAAAGAATAGAGGAGATCTATTCTTTCTTCTCCTCTTATTTTTCTTCTCCTTCCTCTTTTTTTTATCGGGAACGAGGGTCGTCGAGGGACATAGATGTAGTGTCGTCGTTGTCGATATATACCCCCTCCCGATAGCTTACTATGATTAGGTAGCTAGTTCTACGTTTGGCACTAATATATCCATCTGTCATGTTTGAATAATAATTGCCATGTTGTAAATATTTGTAGAAACTATGGACACCGCCCTAGACGAAGCAACAAAAGAAGCGTTGTTGAGGGACATAATCGCAGAAGGAAGTGATGCCATCTCGTTGTTTCTCAACGAAACCGATGGTCTGGAAGGAGCGGGTGAACAAGCTGGCTACGGCAACCTAATGCCGGTGCAAGAAGAAGAACATGAGGACGGCTCCGGTGACCCAATGCCGGTGCAAGAAGGAGACCGTGATGACGGCTCCGGTGACCGAACCGAGTCCGGCCAGGTATATATATTAGTTAAGCCTATGCTGACTAGCTGATTGATGCATTCATTGTTTGGGTATGTACACATATTAATTAAGTCTTTGTTCTTTTTTCTAGCCCTCCGAATCGAGCACAACTTCGGTAAAGAGATGAGGCCCGAAGAAAAAGTTGAGCTCGGATGAAAAGTTTGAGATCATAGCAATCGCGCCCGACGGCCAACCTATTGAACCCCTCCGGACAAAGAGCGCATTTGTTGCTCAGTGCGGGGTTCTGGTTAGGGACAAGATCCCGATAAGCATCCAGCAATGGTTTAAGCCGGCTACAGAAGACCCTGAGGTGTCTTATGTCAATGATATGCAGAAAAATGATCTTTGGACTGAGCTGAAGTCAAATTTCACCCTACCGCCTGAGGATAATCCAGAGAACCCAGTTAAAGAGAAATTAATCAAGTCTTTTGCTCTGAAGAGGATGGCAGAACTATTCAGGAGGTGGAAGAAAGAGTTGAATAAGTTTGTCGAAAATAATGAGACACCAGAATTCAAGTGCAGATATGAGAAGATCAGAGATCACTGGCCCGCATTTGTGGCCCACAAGACATCAGAAAAGAGTAAGAAGATGTCGGCGACAAACAAGCAAAATGCTGCAAAGAAGAAGCTTCACCATCGCACGGGGTCAGGTGGCTACCTCGTAGCCCGGCCTAAGTGGTCCAAGACTGAGAATGATCTGGTTCATAAAGGAATCGAACCAGAGATAATTAACTGGCCAGACCGTTGCCGGACTTGGTTCTTCGGGGCTGGCGGAACACTGGACCCTGTAACAGGGAAGTGCATTTGGACGAACGATCAAATGGACATACCAGTCAGTAAGCTTAAGCAGTATATCGAAGCAGCGCAGGAAGGGACGTTCTTTCCAGACAGAGAGAACAACGAGCTCACAATGGCCCTCGGGAATCCTGAGCAACCTGGACGGACACGAGGCACGCCAGGCTCCATTCCGTGGAAGGTTGGGTTTCCGGACGCAGGCGGTTACAAATCCCATGAGAGGAGGAAAAAAGTGCAGCAGACCCAAATGCAGGCGCTGCAAGCAAGGGTAGATGCGATAGAGGAACGAGAAGCAAATCGTAGCAAACGTACTGCCGAAGCCTCCCCCGAAGCTACCCCGCCATCTCAGCGCAGAAGCAGCGTGGCTTCCACCGAGCTGCTTCAGCCGGAGCATGCCTTGACGGCTCCTGCCAGCTATCCCGTGGATGCTATAACGGAGTCTCAAAATTGCCACCTTATGACGCAATGGATGAATTTGAAGGTCAAGGCGGCTGTTGGCTCTGTTTATCCTACTAAACTCGGCGCAACTTTTCACTGCCGGCCGATTCTAGAAGGATATGCTAGGGTGATGGTAGATGAGATAACGGAGGGATTTGAGGACCTCGAGCTTGACCACCCTACCGGTGAAGGGGAGACTCGGCTGGGGTCTGCTCTGAAGACTCCATGCCTATGGCGGAAGGAGCTCATCAACCTTCCGAACTGGACGCCACCGCCTCCTCCTCCTCCTCTGGCGAGTCAGGGCACTCCGCCTCCACCGCCTCCTCCTCCGGCGAGTGACGATCAGGGCCCTCGGCCGGCTCCTTCTCCGGCGCGTGGCGGCACTCCGCCTCCTTCTCCGCCTGCGCCGACGCGCCCGAGCAGCCAGCCTCCTCCTTCTCCGCCTCGTTAGCAAGGACGGAAGAGACCTGCCGCCGCTCCAGCTGCTCCGGCGCGTCGTAGTC
Source organism: Triticum urartu (assembly GCF_056163025.1). Taxonomy (NCBI): domain Eukaryota; kingdom Viridiplantae; phylum Streptophyta; class Magnoliopsida; order Poales; family Poaceae; genus Triticum; species Triticum urartu. The sequence continues at coordinate 713,231,813 of NC_141875.1, read as the reverse complement.
CTTCTCCTCCGCCTCTTAAGCAAGTAAAGAAGACAACCGCTATGTCTGCTCGGTCGGCGTCTAGCAGTACAACCAGAGGCGGGAGGACATACAGATTCGGTCCTTCTCTGAAGACTCCAGAGAAGTTACCATACGAGAGGACCCAGGAGGAGAACGCCGAGATCGCGCGAGAAGAAGTGAAGAAATTCTTTGAAGGGGTGAAAGCAAAGAAATATCCACCTCCGGAGAAGAAGGTAGATCGGGTGAAAGTGAAGCGCACTCTGGCTGCCCTGACAAAACCACCGAAGTCTGATCCGCCGAAAGGAAACTATGACCGCATTATTGGAAAGGAATTTGCCGAAGCGGAGCGGTCGGGAAGTACTGTCAGTGATCAAAGGCTGAAAGTACGACGAGCTGGGAAACAAATTGCCCAGCTCGGCGAACAAGCGAAGCAATCGTGCCCCCCGCTCAAGGTGCCTAGCCACAACGTCGATAATGATCCGAGGATGGTGCCCGGTTATAGCAATCTTGCAGATTACATGCCCGACGAAGTACATTATGAACCCATGGAGGTGCAGATACAAAGATACGAGTACGGGAAGCCTCTCATCAAAGATGAAAGATCTCTATCAACGATGATGCGAAGATTGCATGATTGGTACTTGAAAATCTGCAGAGACTCTAGGGGGAGGAGTACTTTGTATGTGAAAGTTAAAAAGGAGCATGACCTCGTTGGAATTGATCTATTGCATGTTCCATTTGAGGAGTTCTATCAGTTTTTCAATCAATTGGCCCTTAATAAAACAACGGTCGCCTGCTATTGTCTGTAAGTAGTACTACTTCTGTCATTAAGTTTCTCTATATAGCTTAGCTCTTTCATTGCATGTATTTATAATCATCCTCACTATATTATGCAGATTGAAGATCGCCGAATTGAAGAAAAGACAAATCGGTAATATTGGGTTCATTAACACATATCTCATAGATGCAACTCAGGTTAAACTTCATGCCGCAGCTACCGAGGCCAGCTTGCTACGATCGTTCGTAATAAATCAAAACAAAGATATAATACTCTTTCCTTACAACTTCAGGTGAGTGTTACTGTCTTGTGCGTATTCGGTTTCCCTTATATATTAGTCAAGGTTATTGTAATGTAATTCATGAGTTATGCATGTGTGTGCAGTTTCCACTTTATTCTCCTAGAGATTAAGCTTGAGCAGGGAGTAGTAATCGTCTTGGACTCTAAACGAAAAGATCCCAAGGAGTATGCGGACATGACTGAAATCCTCAAGAAGTAAGTTAAATCGATCATTATCCACCATATCAGCAACTTTGTTCATTTCCTAATATCAAGTAATTGTTTTTTTTTGTCCGGCAGGGTTTGGAGAAAATTCACCAAAACAGTTTCGGGACTGCTGAAGGAGCTGGAATTTAGACACCCGAAAGTAAGTACTATAGTAGCATGTTCCGCGCATCTCCTAGTGATTCAAGCGCTAGTTTCATCAATACCATTTAGCATTCTTGCTTATCAGTTTGATTGACCTCTATTTCTTGTAAAGTGGTTGTGGCAGGAAAAAGGGAATGATTTCTGTGAATACTACATCTGCGAGTCCATCCGCCACACGACCTGTGAGCGGGGCGGGTACTCTAACGAACAATATGAAGGACGTAAATAACAACATTCACAATTTTATTTTATTACCATCATTTGTGTTGAGTTTCGTTCATTTATATATATATATATATATATATATATATATATATATGTATTGACCCCCTTCTTCAAATTAGATGTTTCGGAAGCGGGATGAACTCCTAGCACCAGCTCGCATGCGAGCAATTCAAGAGGAATTGGTGGCATTCTTTCTTGACCACGTGATCCCTGAAGACGGAGAATTCTATGTGGACCCTGAGTCCGTATGATTATATTTGTAAGAGATAATTATTGTATATATGTAGCCGGTAGTGTCAGATAGATATACGAGAACTTGTTGTTCGACCAATCTCTCGGAGAAGGAGAGGTGGTCGATATCACTTCTCTCTGTATATATACATATATGTTCATGACGATCTTCTGTTTCCTTCGTTTGCTTACTAGCTAGCTAGCATGTCTAGTCCTCTCTATATACGTATGTATAGTACGTAGCGTCGACCAAGCACGGACATAACAGAGGACACTTCTCTCTATTAATTATAACTAGCTAACACAATATATGAAACATCTAAATTAACCCCCCAAACCCCCAACCCCCCCCTTTCAAAAAAAAAACAAAAACCCCAGCCACAGAAGTGCTGACGCGTGGATGCCTATTGGTCCCGGTTGGTGCCACCAACCGGGACCAAAGAGTCTCCTGACTGGGCTCTGCGCACTGCCCACGTGGAGGGCCTTTAGTCCCGGTTCTGGATTGAACCGGGACTAAAGGAGGGAGGTATTAGTACCGACACTTTAATCCCGGTTTCGGAACCGGGACTAAAGGCCCTTACGAACCGGGACTATAGGCCCTTTTTTTACCAATGGACACACGAGGGTTGTGAAAATAAAGGAGAAATAACAACCTAAACGGTACGACGGGCACCCTCACGCGAGCGGCTCGTATAGAAATGACACCAAACGACAGAAAAAGACCAAATAATAGAAATCTTGATGTCTAAATCACATGATTAGAGAGTTAGATATGAGATGACTATTTCACATCTAAATGTGAAAATAGCAAATCTGTTACATCTAGAAACAACGAAGCGAAACGGGCTCCCAGCACACCACAATAATGGATCGACAAAAAAACAATCCACATACATTAAGTTTACGTAGCTTACACGTGTGTCACGTGTTAAAACAATTTACGTACCACCCTCAATACAAATACAGGAAACTACGTGCAGAACGAAGACGAAGCTTTCGCTAAGAGTGTTCGATCGAGCGACGTTAGTTAAATGGGTTTTCAGCGTGACCCAACCTGGCCCAGAGAGCGCGCCGGAAAAACAGGCTAGGCACAATTAATTATTATCTACTATCCCTATAAAAAAAATGCGGAGAACCAAATCATCCTAGCCATCTAAACCTCCAATCTAATGATCTATATCCCTTCAGCCGACTAAACACGTTTTATGCTTTAATTACCCACTATGTCATTGCCTTAATTAATTACCCATCATGCCATTGGACAACATCCTCCCGAACACGTCGCTGCCCTCTCGCTACCACGCCGTCGGGGCAGTTTGGCCACCGCCCCACACCTCGCCCCCACCTCTTCCGTACGACCTCCGCACCAGCCACCGCCGCCGCACCCTCCACGCCGTCCGCCGTCCGCACCCGCGCCGTCCACGCCATCTGCCGCTGCGCCGTCCACGCCGTCCGCACCCGCGTCGTCCACGCGCCGCCGCAGCGTCCACGCCGTCGCACCGTCCGCACCCGCGTCGCCCGGACCGCCGAGCTGCCCAGCGCCCGCGCCGCCTGGACCGCCGCGCCGTCCACGCGCTGCCAGGACACAGCCCACGCGGGAGCTCCACGCTGCAGGTGCTTTGCCCTCACATTCTTCCTGCTTGAAGTCACAATTTTTGGTAATTGTACGGATGTTCAATACCTTCTAATTTGTTCTGTTGTTTCTGCTGCTGTCAATTCTTGGCTTGTCAGTTCTAGGCTTGCTTCATAGAATGCCACGCTTAAAACAGATGCAAATATATGTATTGCTCGACTTCCAATCCCGCACTTTATCTATGTTGCTTCCTCTGAACTCTGTGGTCGCACATTGCACATGCTGTTCCAACATCTGATTATTGCATATGCTGGTGGAGGGCCACCGTCGCCGTCCGACGGGGTGGCTCGCCACCGCTGGGGTGTGGTACTGCGCCGTGCCGGACGCCGCTTGCTTTCCTCCCGCCGACCTCCTTTCCTTCGAGATCTCTCCAGAGGTCGTTCTCCTGGCCGACCTAGCTTGTGTGCCTGCCGCCGCTTCACACACAAGCGCTGCACCTTTCTCGTCCCGGCTAGCGTCCCGATTGCCACCTCTTGCCTCTCCATTCTCCCCTACGTCTGGCTGTCCTCCTCCTCCCCTTGCTTCCCTGACGTTGCCTCCAATGTTGGAAAGGTAATGCGTGCCATTTCTAGAATCTGCTCGTAATCTGCATGTTTGGACTATTTTTTTATTCATGAATTCTAGATTTTGTTCAATTTCTGTCTCAACTCTGGAAGTTTGCAGCAGCACTTATTTTATGGACCCAGGTTCAAATTTGGGTTCAATATTGTCGACAGAAGTTGTTTATCTTGACCTGTGCATTTTGTCATTCTTTAACAAAATGTGAGCAGAAGTAATTCAGAAGCAAAAGACACTGTATGATCAATAACAGTGATGACCATCAACCTTCTGCAGAATTTGTGATTCGTAGAAGCATGGCAATATTTAGACTCCGTAGAAGTGAAAGACTTTGTATGATCATTAACAACAGTGGCCATCAATTGACATGAACAGGCAGTACTCCAGCAAACTGTTGCATAATTTTAGAAATTCAGAAACTTTAAAAATTCAGCACACACTTGCATAATTCAGAAACTTTTTGACGCAGTACTTTTAGAAATTCAGAAACATGGAGCAAGCAAGAAGCAAAATTTGATAAACTTATGTTTACCTTTCTATGTCAGAGCGGTTTAGACATGGTATTGGCTGATGATAAATTCGCTACAATTGTTGCAGTAAGATTCACCCTGTGTCGCAGTGGCTTATAATTGATGAAGCTGATCGCAAACTTGTGCCAAATTTTGAGGAGGACATGAAACAAATATTTAAGTGCCTCCCTCGGGTATGTCATCATCTGGCAATTTCATTTCACATACAAAGTGCAGCCTTTAACTTTCTGCTGAGTTTACTGTATTTTGTTCTAGAATTGTTATGCAGAATAGGCACTTTTCTCTTTATTGTCACCCAGACTCAAAGGGTTAGTGGATCTGTTATTCACTCGATGATTGCTCAATTGTCTCTGCTCCAAATCTGCAGGCTCTCTGCTCGAAATGTCCGCTGAGCATCTTCTTCATTGAGCCAAAATCAATTGCTTGGTGCAGTTTCAGATTGCTCTTACTATCCAATACTAATTTATAAATGGCTACAATCTCAAGAAGGTACACATTTCACTGCTACCAATTTCTGCAGGCCCGTTTTCCTGTGTGAAGTACAATTATTTCTTTTCATGATGTACCTCTCATCTTAAGGTGCAGTGTTAATTAGTTTTTGCCCCCTCCACCTTTTTCGGGTTTGGGACCAGCATTGGCAGTTTTAGGCCCACCTACCCCTATTAGTAGTGAACCATTTTAAGCACATTTGATTAGATGTAGTTTTAATATTTCGTGGATAATAATTAATATATAAATATCAAAACAGGTTTGATTGCGTTGTACATATGTAATATAACAATGTGAACATTAGCTACTGGTTTGCATTTCATAATAAGCTTTAAGAATGATGGATATGGAGAGAAATAAACACAGATGAGATTCTGCATGTTGATGCCCGCCATCTCGTATTGTTAGTATACTTTCCCTTTGTCGTGCTTACTAGACACATAATAAAAAATATTCATTAATGATTTGGTGGTTCAGATCATTATACAGTGTACTACAATGCTTTGGTAGTTACGATGAATATATTTATATTGATTATGGTGGCCTCAGATTGAATACAGAGCTATGTTGCCGAGGATTAGAATGCATTATTTGCATAGAAGCAAGATTATTTAATCTTATTCTAAAATATTTTTTAATGCTTATATTTGGATGGGCACGATGTGGTGCAGGTTCCGCCGATTCTAGAAGCACACGGCTGAATGGAATCCAACGGAACCAATGCTACATCAGGGTGCACTGTTCAAGCATTTTGATTGGCCCGGGAGAAATGAGGACACTGCATCAGACAACCTTTTGCTTACTAACCTCTTAAATATTTGAAGTGTAAGTTTCTAACCGTAAAAATGATCTCATAACCTTGCCTGTGACATTGCACCTATGGTATGAGGAGTACGACAAATTTTACAAATAGAACATATATAATTTGTGGTAGCAGAATTACATTTAGTACTGAATATTTGATGCATAGTCCTTATTCCGTATGGAGCGAAGTCTATAACCTTTATATCCAAAGCAGTTTCACTTTGATACTAGGCAATGGGTATGCAAAGCTTTGCCACTTTCTGAAGTGCGTTGAAACAGGAGTTCCAGTTCTTGATTTTTCAAGAAACTGAAGAGGAGCGTTTGAGGAAAGAGGAGAAGTGGGAGGTACGGGAAGCAAAGAATTGGAGAAGGGAGAGGGAAAAGGAGAAGTTTCTCAAGAAGAGTACTAGAAACGCCTTACCAGTAGGCTTTCGTTGCAATGTTTTCATGGATTATTGGATGAGTCTTCCTCTTGATTGTTTTTTCAGGTAAATTCACGATCACGTTGAAAATATGTGATGCATAAATGGTGTTTTGTGGTGCAACCTGATTTATTGTGCCTTTTTTAGATTTTTGTTTGGAATTAATATTCAGTACAACCAGTGCCAAAGTATATTGATCAACAGATCAACTTCTAAATCATTCATCATTTTTCAATGCTTTGTATGACAGGTTCAGTAACATGATGACATCCGATTAATATCTTGCTGTTCAGGAGGTTTTGACTATATGAAAAATATTGTTTTCTTGCCAGTGAAGATTAGCATGTTTGTACGGCTACCCTAGAGTAAATTGCCGTATTCAGATCAATTGTTGGATTATGTCATGAACTGCTAAAAGATAGTGATGATCCCTTGAGTCTATTATAAGTACCATTTTAGTTTGATGTCCATTTTATTGATTTGTTTATGATGATAATTGAGAAATAAAGAAGCATTGTGGCATATCAAATATTATCATACATGGAAAATACCCTTTGGAACATGGTGGTAATTACATCTGGTTATGTATTTTATTTTATTTTAAATTCAGAAAAAGTTAAAACGTTCCAAAACTTTTTCCCAACAAACTTGATTTGTCATTTCTGTCGTACAAAACTATTCCGTGACAAAATTTTGACAAATATTCTCTGACAATAGCATGAACAGGATGGTGTATATAGCGACAATTTTTTTTACGTCCACAACAACATGAAAGTCATTTCTTGGGAAAAGAATTTATGTTGGTGCAACGTGAAAAATATTATTATTGGAGATATATCATGTATGAATGAAAACTATGTAAATATCAACCCGTATTTTGATAATTATTTGATGACAAGTGAGACGTGCGTTGCACGTGCAAGCTTACTAGTTATTTATAAGAAGAGCTCGACTCTCTGATCTCTATTTTACATTAAAAAAACATAAAGTCTTTCCCGCAAAAGAAAAACACAAAGTCTTACAACTACAAGCAGAAAGAAACGCAAAAGATAACGATGGGTGATCTTTTTTTTAACACAGTACAAACATAAGCACTCATACATATACGCATACACTCCACTATGAACGCACACACGCACACCCTACCTGTTGGGGATATCACTACTGGGCGTAAACCGGCCTATCTGGGCCGGGTTAACTTCGTCAGTAGTTAAATATGTTAAAACCCAAGAAGCCAGATGAGGGCTCAAGGCCCATAGCCGGTTCAAGGCCTAAAGCCGTAAACCGGCGTTAGTATTTAACTTGTATTGTAAGTTAGGAATAAGTAGAGACCAAACCGGACACATCTATGAGCCGGTATTGGGACTCTGTGAACCGACGGGCGTCACCCGTGTATATAAGGGGACGACCCGGCGGCGGTTCAAGGAGAAGAGACAACAACTCGAGACATAGGCGAAGCTTGTTTGCTCCCTGGTCATCGAAACCCCATCAATTCCATCACAACTAGACGTAGGCTTTTACCTTCATCGAAGGGGCCGAACTAGTATAAACTCTCTTGCGTCCCTGTGTCCGCTTTAACCCCTTCAAGCTAACCCGTCGCGATGGCTCCATGACTAAGTCCTTTCTCTAGGACATTTGCCTTGACAAAACCACGACAGTTGGCGCCCATCATGGGGCTTTCGCACGATGGTTTCAAGTTCTTGGAGGGCCGCTTTGAAGGACTCGAGGCCTACACTGTAGGCCGGATGACTAAGAGTCATCGCGGAAAGCTCTACATCGATGATGCAGGCTGGGGCCCCGAGGCCAGCTCAGTTGAGTACGGGTACCGGGTCCCCTTTGGTGGCATACACGTTTTCATCGGCAAGATCGGAGAACCGGGCCCTGAGCTGGATATCTGCACCGACCTCGTCGAAACGGCTCAGCGTGCGCGATCTTCCCAGGTTAAACAGGCCATGAAGCGTGCCTTCGTGGGAGTCATCCATGGAGGAGGTCATGAGGATGGATCAGGATCTGGCGGCGGGACCGTCATTTACTCCGACGATGAGTCATCAACCGGAGAAACCGAATCTCTATATCAGCTACAAGATGGTCGGATTGGGGGCTGTTCCGACGGCGACAGTATTCCGGACCCCTCTGATCTGCCCAACCGAGTTGGAATATTCATGGCCGGCACACAAGCAGCGCTTCATTCTTCGACCGCTGCGGCAACAGCCTCCGGTTCAGCAGCGGCGACGGGTGCCGGGGCAGGAGGCCCTGTGCGCCCGCCGGCTCAAGTTCTATCAGAGCTATTCGATGCATTGGCTGTGCTTATGGCGGAAGCTAATCCGGCGGATCAGGACGTCCACAACGTGGAGATTGCAAAGGTAAGGGAACAGATCACCCAGGCCAAGGCGGACCTGGCAGCTGAGGATACCAGGATGGCCGCAGAGCGGGCCGCTCTAGACGTGCAAGCTTACAGGCTCATGTTGGACCAGAACGCGTCGCATGTAATCATGAGGAGGAAGTACCGATCCCGTTTGCCTCCGGTTTTCGAGGCCAGAGACCGTTTCAACACCCCCGGAGCAGGAACCAGTAATCCGCTGGAGGGAAACCGGGCGGAAGCTCCTGGGACCGATGCGCCGGTTCAGCCTCGTCGGATGGATCCGCCTCGTCAAAACACCGTTATACCTCAGGCTGTTTCAACACCTCCGGGTCACTACTCCAACCCAATGGACAATCTCGTCGCAGCTGCTGCACGGCTGGAGGCCATTCCAATTGAAGGTGACTCACCGCAGGCGATAGAGACGCGACGGGTCAAGGAGCTTCTTAGGACAGCTCTGGACCAACAGGAAGCATACTCGTACAGCTGCGACCGGATCCACTCGACCCCTCGCCCAAGCCGGAGCTATAGCAGGCATATGGAGGAACCGGCAGTGTCAAGTAATGAACGACGTGGAGCACCCCGCAGCAACAACCCGGCGGGTGGTGCTGATAACGCTCAGGAAGTGGTGGACCGGGCCTAAGCACGTAGGGAGGCCGAGTTAGCCGCACAATATCAGGCTCGGCAGCTTACGCCGGTTCGTCCAACTGTTTCGGTCGAACCCGGTGTTACTTCTAGCTCTTTGGGGGTTCCTTGCCTTGTCCCCACTTTATGCAATGTGCGCCTACCCAAGGATTACAAGGGCCGCGCAAGGTACCAAATTACACGGCGGATCAACCCCCAGAGACATGGGTGGAGAGCTATGAGATGGCCATGGAGATGCTGGATGTGGATGATGCGGCATGTGCGAAATACTTCACCATGATGCTTGAAGGAACGGCCCGCAGTTGGTTAAAAAGCTTACCGGCTAATTCTATCAGTTCATGGGCCCAATTACGAGCCCGGTTTATCAATAATTTCAAAGATACATGTAAGCAGCCCATGTCAATAGTAGACTTAGCTGCCTGTGTCCAGGAGGAAGGAGAATCGACGACTCATTGGGTGCGCCGGGTCTCACAAGTGTTGCATTCATCAGACCGCATCAACGCTGACACCGCAGTCTTAACCCTAGAAGGCAACTGCCGGTTTGGGCCCCTAAAACTGAAGACGGGACGGATGAAGCGCCATTGCATTGACATGGGGACCCTCATGGCTGCTTTGGTAAAGTATGCTGATTCTGATAGTACTAAGGATCCCGAATCTGATGATGACAAGGCAGGGAAGGGAAAGAGGAACATCAACTCCAAAGGTCAGCAGCATCACTGGGCAGGCAATGGTGGTGGAGGCAAGCGTAAAGCAGATGGTAACATGGACTTTGTGGCTAATACCAAGGCGCAGGACAATGGCCAGCGACGCAAGGGTAAGCCGAAAAATCGCAGTGGGGCACCCAACCCTAACCCGGATCGCCTAAATTATCTACTGAGCCAGCCCTGTCCAAGACATGGGACGAAGGAGGTGCCAGCAAACCACCTTTGGAAGGATTGCTTTATTATGCAGGAGTTCAAGAATTCTTATGCTTTCCAGTATGATCACGGCTCCGGCGGTGGCTCAGGATCCAGGCCGGGTTACGGTGGAGGAAATTCTGGTTCAGAATTTAATGGTAATCCGGGCGGACATAATAATCAAAATAATCAGAACAAGCAGGGTGGTTATAACCAGCAGCAGCAACAATCAGGTTACCAGAGCAACCCAAAGCAGTTGAATAGTGGGAAGTACCATGTCTTCACCACTAGCTTGGAAAAGCGAGACTGGAAGGTTCAGAGGCGGACAGTCAACTCTGTTGAACCGGCCGTGCCCCGTTATTTACGCTGGTCTGAACAGCCAATCATATGGAGCAGAGAGGATCACCCTCCCCAGGTTGATAATCCGGGTCATTTGGCTCTGGTGGTGGCACCTCAGGTGGGAGGTTACAAGTTCACCAAAGTGCTCATGGATGGAGGGAGCAGCATTAATATCTTATACTATGAGACCTTCCGTCGTATGGGACTAACAGATAAAAATCTCAAACCGTCTAATACGGTGTTCCACAGTGTAGTACCTGGCAAGTCAGCATATCCTGTTGGTAAGATCATGATTCCAGGTCGGAGACATTGACGTTTGAAGTGGTGAAAATCCAAAGTCCATATCACGCCCTGTTTGGGCGACCGGCCTACGCCATGTTTATGGCACGGCCCTGTTATGTGTATTTGCAGCTCAATATGCCGGGTTACAAGGGGACAATAACAGTTCACGGAAGCCGTAAAATCGCTTTGGAGTGCGAGGAAGGAGATGCGGCTTACGCAGAGTCGGTTTGTGCCATCGAGGAATTGAAGTATTATAAGGACAGTGTTGATCCGGCGGACATGACTCCATTAAAAAAGCCAACTACGGAGCATGATCCGGCCCTGAAGTTCCAATCGGCAGCAGAAACTAAGTTTGTTGACTTCGTACCTGGCGATTCGTCCAAGTAGTTCAGCATCAGTGCCGACTTGGATCCGAAATAGGAAAGAGCGCTCATCGAGTTCATCCGTGAGAATCGGGACATTTTTGCATGGAAGCCCTCTGACATGCCAGGTGTACCGAGGCAACTCGCTGAGCACACCCTTAATGTGGATCCTAAATACAAACCGGTGAAACAGTTCCTCCGCCGGTTTAACGAAGAAAGACGCAAGGCGATTGGAGAAGAGGTAGCCAGGCTCTTAGCAGCTGGTTTTATTGTTGAAGTTTTTCACCCTGAGTGGCTTGCCAATCCGGTGCTAGTCCTTAAGAAAAACGGCACCTGGCGCATGTGTGTGGATTACACAGATCTTAACAAGGCTTGTCCAGCAGATCCTTTTGCCCTCCCCCGTATTGATCAAATCATTGATGTGTTGGGGAACGTAGTAATTTCACAATTTTCCTACGCACACGCAAGATCATGGTGATGCACAGCAATGAGAGGGGGGAGTGTTGTCGACGTACCCACGCAGACCGACTGCGGAAGCGTTGACACAACGTAGAGGAAGTAGTCGTACGTCTTCCCGATCCGACCGATCCAAGCACCGTTACTCGGGCACCTCCGAGTTCTTAGCACACGTACAACTCGATGACGCTCCCCGGGCTCCGATCCAGCAAAGCTTCAGGGATGAGTTCCGTCAGCACAACGGCGTGGTGACAATCTTGACGTACTACTGCTGCAGGGCTTCGCCTAAGCACCGCTACAATATTATCGAGGACTATGGTGGCTGGGGCGCCGCACACGGCTAAGGAATAGATCACGTGGATCAACTTGTGTGTCTAGAGGTGCCCCCTGCCTCCGTATATAAAGGAGCCAAGGGGGAGGGGGCCGCCGGCCAGGAGGAGGGCGCAGGAGGAGTCCTACTCCTACCAGGAGTAGGACTCCCCCCCAATCCTAGTTGGACTAGGATTCCCCGAGGGGGAAAGAGAGAGAGGGGGGCCGGCCACCTCTCCTAGTCCTAATAGGACTAGGGGAGGGGGGAGGCGCGCGGCCACCTTGGGCTGCCCCTTTCTCCTTTCCACTAAAGCCCATTAAGGCCCATATGGCTCCCGGGGGGTTTCGGTAACCTCCCGGTACTCCGGTAAAATCCCGATTTCATCCGGAACACTTCCGATGTCCAAATATAGGCTTCCAATATATCAATCTTTATGTCTCGACCATTTCGAGACTCCTCGTCATGTCCGTGATCACATCCGGGACTCCGAACTAACTTCGGTACATCAAAATGCATAAACTCATAATAACTGTCATCGTAACGTTAAGCGTGCGGACCCTACGGTTCGAGAATAATGTAGACATGACTGAGACACATCTCCGGTCAATAACCAATAGCGGGACCTGGATGCCCATATTGGCTCCTACATATTCAACAAAGATCTTTATCGGTCAGACCGCATAACAACATACGTTGTTCCCTTTGTCATCGGTATGTTACTTGCCCGAGATTCGATCGTCGGTATCCAATACCTAGTTCAATCTCGTTACCGGCAAGTCTCTTTACTCGTTCCGTAATACATCATCTCGCAACTAACTCATTAGTTGCAATGCTTGCAAGGCTTATGTGATGTGCATTACCGAGAGGGCCCAGAGATACCTCTTCGACAATCGGAGTGACAAATCCTAATCTCGAAATACGCCAACCCAACATGTACCTTTGGAGACACCTGTAGTACTCCTTTATAATCACCCAGTTATGTTGTGACGTTTGGTAGTACCCAAAGTGTTCCTCCGGTAAACGGGAGTTGCATAATCTCATAGTTATAGGAACATGTATAAGTCATGAAGAAAGCAATAGCAACATACTAAACGATCGGGTGCTAAGCTAATGGAATGGGTCATGTCAATCAGATCATTCACCTAATGATGTGATCCCGTTAATCAAATAACAACTCTTTGTCCATGGTTAGGAAACATAACCATCTTTGATTAACGAGCTAGTCAAGTAGAGGCATACTAGTGACACTCTGTTTGTCTATGTATTCACACATGTATTATGTTTCCGGTTAATACAATTCTAGCATGAATAATAAACATTTACCATGGTATAAGGAAATAAATAATAACTTTATTATTGCCTCTAGGGTATATTTCCTTCATGATGCTACGGCGGGTTGTGAGCGTTTAAGTTTTTTGGATGCATATTTTGGCTATCTCAGATCAAAATGGCAGTTAAGGACCAGGAGAAGACGGCATTCATAACTCCCTTTGGAGCCTTCTGCTATGTGTCTATGCCCTTTGGGCTCAAAAGTGCCCAGGCAACTTATCAACGGTGTGTACAAAATTGTCTTCACAAGCAGATTGGCCGTAATGTGCATGCTTACGTGGATGATATCGTGGTTAAGTCCAGGGAGAAGGAGACTCTGGTTGACGATTTGAAGGAAACCTTTGATAACCTAAGGACATACAAGATGATGCTTAATCCAGACAAGTGTGTCTTTGGTGTACCGGCGGGCAAGTTATTGGGTTTTCTGGTGTCCAACAGGGGAATTAAGGCTAATCCGGAGAAGATCACAGCCATCACCTCCCTGGCTAAACCGAAGTGTATCAATGATGTTCAACGCCTGGCAGGCCGGATTGCCGCGTTAAGCCGGTTTATCAGCCGCCTTGGTGAGAAGGCAATCCCTTTGTACCAGATGTTGAATAAGACGGATCAGTTCGTCTGGAGTTCTGCTGCTGATGAAGCATTTGAGGACTTAAAGTGGCAATTGGCCAATCCACCTGTGCTCGCCGCTCCCATTGACAAGGAGCCGTTACTGCTATATGTTGCTGCTAATGCTCGTGCGGTCAGCGTGGCTATTGTGGTGGAGCGAAAGGAGGCAGGTAAGGAGCATCCGGTTCAACGTCTGGTCTATTATATCAGCGAGGTACTCATTGAGTCCAAGCAAAGGTATCCGCATTGGCAGAAGCTGGTGTACGGAGTTTTTATGGCAAGCCAGAAGCTTAAGCAATACTTCCAAGGGCACCCAATTACGGTGGTCAGTTCTGCTCCTTTGGGGGATATCATCCAGAACCGGGAAGCGACTGGCCGGATTGCCAAGTGGGCTATAGAGCTTGGGCCGCATGGATTGAAGTATGTGCCTCGGACGGCGGTTAAGTCTCAAGCACTTGTTGATTTCATCAATGATTGGACGGAACTGCAAGCACCTGATGAAAAGCCGGATCACACATATTGGACCATCCATTTTGACGGATCCAGGCAATTGGAAGGCTCGGGGGCTGGAGTCGTATTAACTTCCCCATGAGGTGATAACTTATGTTACGTTATCCGCTTAATGTTCCCTTGTACTAACAATGGAGCTGAGTATGAAGCCTTGCTCCATGGTCTCCGGATGGCTAAGGAGATGAATCTAAGTCGAGTTAAGTGCTTCGGTGACTCGGACCTTGTGGCTCAACAAGTGTCTGGCACTTGGGACTCCAAGGACCCACTCATGGCAGCATATCGTCGTGAGGTGGATATTGTTGCAGGTTGCTTTAAAGGCTATCAGGTGGACCACGTGGACCGACGGAAGAATGAAGCGGCAGACGCTTTAAGCCGGCTGGGCTCTCAGCGCAAACCGGTCCCGCCCAACGTTTTTCTGGATGTGCTGCACAACCCGTCGGTCAAGCTCCCTGGTGAAGCGGATTTGGCTATTCCTGATCCGGAGGCTCAATTGGTGGCAGCTCTTCATGTCATTCCGGATTGGACGCTTCCTTACCTGGTGTACATGAACCGGGGCGAGTTACCAGAGGATGAGATTCTGGCCCGACAGATAGTCCGGCGGTCCAAGTCCATGACTATTGTCAATGGGGAGTTGCATCATTGCAGTATATCAGGGGCGTTTCAACGCTGTGTGTCTCCTGAAGAAGGCTGTGAAATTTTGCGTGAGATCCACGAAGGAGATTGTGGACACCACGCCGGTTCAAAATCTTTGGTAGCTAAAGCGTTTTGCCATGCCTTCTATTGGTTAACTGCTCATGCTGATGCGGAAGATCTGGTCAGAAGATGTGACGGTTGCCAAAAGTTTTCAAGACGTGCTCATGTGCCGGCTCAAGAATTGAGAATGATTCCAATTACTTGGCCGTTTGTGACTTGGGGGCTGGATATGGTTGGGCCTTTCAAAAGGTCCAAAGATAAGAAGACCCATCTCCTGGTGGCGGTTGACAAGTTCACAAAGTGGGTGGAGGCAGAACCGATTAGCAAGTGTGATGCGGCCACGGCGGTTCAGTTTATTAAAAAAGTGATTTTCCGGTTTGGTTTTCCACACAGTATCATCACAGATAATGGTACCAATTTGTCCAAGGGTGCCATGAAGGAGTTCTGCGAACGGGAGCACATCCGGCTTGACGTTTCATCAGTGGCACACCCACAGTCCAATGGTCAAGCAGAAAGGGCTAATCAAGAGATTTTGAGAGGCATCAAGCCCCGGCTTATGGTTCCTTTGCAGAGAACACCGGGTTGTTGGGTAGAAGAATTACCATCTGTGTTATGGAGCATCAATACCACACCCAACAGATCAACAGGATACACACCATTTTTCATGGTCTATGGAGCGGAGGCGGTTCTCCCCAGTGATATTCGTCATGATTCACCTCGTGTGACGGCTTATGTTGAAGCGGACAACGAGACAACACGGCAAGATGCTTTGGACCGGTTGGATGAAGAGCGTCACATAGCAGCTGCTCGCTCAGCGATTTACCAACAGGATCTTCATCGTTATCACAGCCGCCGAGTTAAAACCAGAACCTTTTAAGAGGGAGATTTGGTGCTTCGGCTCATCCAAGACCAGAGTGATATGCATAAGCTATCCCCACCTTGGGAGGGACCTTTTGTGGTCAGCAAGAATCTGCACAACGGGTCATACTATCTGATCGATATTCGAGAGCATAAAAACTCACGTACATCAGAGGAGGAGACCAACAGGCCGTGGAACATAGCTCATCTTCGGCCTTACTATACCTGAGCCATTGGCTCTACTTATGTACATATTACGACGATGTATATATTATGATTAAATATAATAAACCGGAACCTCAGCTAAAGTGGGGTATCTGTTCTTTTACATCATGTGTGGTTACACGGAGTTGTTCTAAAGCGGCCTCCGGTTTACCCCTTGAGTTAGCTTTTCAAAAGCATCATGTTATATCACTTGGGGGCTTGGTCGTGTCCGAACCAATACAATACCTCTTGATAGGCGAGAGCCACCAGATCACTTGGGGACTTGGTCACGTCTGAACCAGTCATGCCTCTTGATCGGCCTAAGGCCACAGAATCACTTGGGGGCTTGGTCGAACCCGAACCATTGCCATGCCACTTGATCGGCATAAATGCCACGGTTTCATTTGGGGACCTGGCTGACTTGAACCATAGCTACACCTATCAGGAGCTTGGTCGTGTTCGACCATGGTAACGCCATCTGATCAGCTCAAATAAGCCTCTTTTTGCAAACGGTTTTGTCATTGCCTTTGCTTTACACTTTTTCTTTGAAAGATATTTCTTTCTTTTTATTGCGTTTTTTAAACCGACAAAATTTTAAACCGGTTCACACTGTCTATTGATGGTACACGGTCCATTTTAATCTGGAGACTATTTGCTCGGTTTGATTTTTGTTAACATCCTATTACGGAGTAACACGGTGTTTATTATAACCCGGCACGGTTTACATGGTAAACCGGCATCATATATATACAGGAGCTGCTATCTCCTCCAACAGTGTGGGTTTATAAAACTCCGCTTCAAGATTGGCAAGCCAACTTCACGCCCAACGATGGCAGGTATTATGTATCTCAAAAATTTGGTCATATACTTAAAAATTTCAGATGTTTTGATTTCATGTATGCAGACATCATATTCCGCCTGACGGTACAACCGCGGTGGCACTTTAAGATTTTTTATTACAGAAAGTACTTTGGAAAATTCATCACCCAAAGGAAGAGCAAGTTGCAGTAATTATGCACGAAGGCATATCAAAAGTATCAGCTAGCCTATTACAGGGCAACACGGTGCCCACAATAAGATCATTGTTTTTCGCAAGGGAGAAGCAGTTTTAAACCGGCTTCCGGTTCAAGCTTTGTCACCAGCCTGGCCTGATGGTTGTGGATCATCCCGCGCCGCTTCAGCTTCAGTTTCTCTACCCAGCGGCTGGAAATCAACAGTTGTGCAGTCGATTCCCATTAATGCTTGAAAGAAAGCCTCATCATGGATCAGCAACGACGGGTCAATATCGGGAGCGTAAGTATGCTTACGGATTGGAGGGATAAGATTTTCCGCTTCATGAATTGGTGCAGCTATTCGCTTGTTTTGATTGTCATATTGGGCTTGATAATGAGACAAGTCTGCTTCTTCAGCCAATTGACAAGCTAGCGGACGCACCTCCCGGTTTATTGCTCGCAGATCCGCTTCACTAAACTCTGACCAGTCTTCTTTCAAGCTGGGATAGCCCTGAGCCGCTTCAACAGGGTCAAAATCCGGCAACCAAGCTTTTTCCCGGATTAAAGCATTGATCGCACCGGTTCGAGCAGCAGATTTCTTCAGCTCTTCAACCCGGGCAGGAAGCACCGACAGTTTCATCAGAGTGTCCTGAATCAAAGTGGGTGCCGGCTTGTTGTGGGATGCAGTACAGATGATTCGTTGTGCACCAGTGTACAGTTGTTCAATCAACGTGTAGGCGGCTTTCAGTTTCTTCCGCACATCTGACCCCAAGTGACCAATGCGTGTCCCTGAAATATCACCAAGGGTTAACAAACCAGTAGTTCTATAAGACGGCAGAATCAATTCAGAAGTCAAACCGGCTTACCAAAGGTAGCAGTGGTCATGGCATGCACGTGCCGCTTTATGCTGGTCAGTTCATCCACCACCGGTTTTAGTGCAGCCTCGGCATCTTCTGCTCGTTTGATTAAAGCAGATTTTTCAGTGGCCCAATCCGCCCGCTTCTTCTTGAAGCTCTCCTTAAGCTGTTCCATGGCGCTTAAAGCGCTGGTTAATTCATCTTTTGCTTTGGAGGTTTCAGCTTGTTGGGATTTCAGATTTTCTTGGAGATCGGCGACTTGGCTTTCTTTCGTCTTCAGCTCAGCCTGCATGCAGACAGTTATATGATTCAGCTAAACGGTACAAGGATTGAAGTACCAACCACATAACAAGTTATGCACTTGGCACTTGGGGGCTAATGCATATTCGATCTTCATCTTTCAATTGCTTACAAAGTCTCAAGATCAATACAAGTATTCAACTTGGCACTTGGGGGCTAATGGCTATTTGCTCGTATATATCCTGATGCAGCGATCTCAATTACTTAAAGTCCCGGTTTAACTACGCTAAGTTGAACCGGCCCTTGGAGACTACATCAGCGAATTTCAAAGCATTAAGATTTATATTAGTAAGTCCCTTTTTGTAAGAAGATTACAAACCGGCCCTCGGAGGCTAGGAGAGTCAACAAGAATTGAAATATACAAGCAGGAAAGAGCATATGGAAGTTACCTCATATTTATCTTTCACCATGTTAACCAGACCGGCTTCATAGTCACGACTGGTATACAGCCGGTTCAGGTAGCCGGAATGGATATCTTGGGCGTTCAAAGCAGCGTAAGTCGCCAGATCAGCATTCCACTTGCCTTTGCCAAAGGCAGCAAATTCTTCCTTGGCAGTATGTTTGGACAAAGCGACAGCATTGCTTGGCTCTGTATGGCCAATGCCAGTAATGACAACCTCATCATCCTTGGCATCGTCGGTTTGCACTGGAGCTGTTGGCTTGTCAGTAGGCTTTGTCGGACCGGTGGATTTCTCAATCCGGATGGAGCTTGTGGGCTGATTGACAGGACTTGAGGTATCAATAGGTCTCTCTTCAGCAATAAGATCGTCGTCTTGCTGTGGTGGATCATTGGGTATATCCTCAGGAATAGCCGCTTCAAGATCTGGTGTTTTGCCCGGTTCAAGGACGGCATCCTCTTCGGTCCTTTGTCCAGGCGAGCCTTCTTGCTTGGCCTAGGCTTGGCCCTGAAAGGAATAACAAAATCAAATACAACATATGTTCCAAGGTGATGTACTGCAAATATTATGATAAGTATAGCTTACCCAAGCACCGTTTTGAGCGGTGGCAGTTGAGTAGCCGATGACTCGCCAGAGGATGAGTGGGAAGTAACCTGGTAATCGGAGTCAGATGGATTAAGAGGTTGACGAAAGCAGCCCGCTTTAGGACAAGCACTGACAAGCAAATTAGAGACCTCTGAACGGCGTTTCCGAACCGGACTGTTCGGTAAACCGGCGGAGGTAACTACCTGGCCGCTGTGCCGGGTTGCGCGACGAGCTTCATGCTGTTGGGTCTTCATAAGAAATTTGGGATCCAAATAAGCAAGAGGAAGAGAAAATTTAACCTTCCGGTTTGCCTGACGGATTTTTAGTGAAGGCAAAGGTTCTGAATCGGAAGAGAGAATAATTACCTCTGCAGCATCAGTATGGCTGGCTTCGGCATCATCCTGACAAATATCATCATCAATAAGACGCATGAAAAATAAGCCAAGTGAGTCAAGCCCTACCTCAATGTCCGGATTAGAGGATGCAGTGGTTCTTTTCCTGTGGGCAGTCTTCTTCACACCTTTAGTCTTTTGCCGGGTTGCTCTTTCCGGTTTGTCTAGTTTTTCTGGTTTCTCCTGCATCAGTTTTTTGCTCCAAAATGGATCATTGCCCTGGTTACACAGACACTGATATTAAACAATGACCAGATATATCAATAACAGATTCAACAAAAAGAAAAATCAAACTCTTACAGCTGGCGGTTTGTTGGTGGCACAGAAGGGAAGCAGGCCGGTTTTAGCACAGATGTGTTCCGGTTCATTCAGCATCTTATTCACAGCCTCTGTGATTTCTTCATCGGTGAGCTGGATGTTGGCATGTCGCAGTGGGTCATCAACACTGCCAGTATACTCGCACATCAAACCGGAGCGCTGACTAAGGGGTAGTATGCTCCATATATCCAACAGCGAGCGAGATCAACCCCTGTTAAACCGTTGGCCATAAAGGCTCTGAGCTTGGACAGTTGAGGAGCGTATTTGCTTCTCTCTTTGGCAGTCAACCTTTGCGGAAAGGGGTGTGTATTGCTAAGCCGCTCCGGACGAAAGCCAGGCAAAGGATTTTCACCAGCAGGGGAGGTGTCTTTGCAATAGAACCATGTTTGATTCCACTCTTTGGGGTGGCTATGCAGTTTGGCATGAGGGTATGTGACCTCTTTCCTTTTCTGAATCGCCACACCGCCCAATTCCGTATTGGAACCATCAGAAAACTCAGTACGGCGGTTTAGATGGAAACAGTCTCTGAACAACTCCACTATGGGCTCCTCTTGAAAGAACGCCTCATAGAGCACTTGGAAGTGACACATGTTGGTAACAGAGTTGGGACCAGTGTCTTGTGGGTGGAGTTGAAAATCGGCTAAAACGTCCCGGTAAAATTTAGAACTGGGCGGCTTAAAGCCCCAGGCTAAGTGATCTACGAAAATGACAACCTCTCCTTCTTGAGGTGTGGGAGGGCATTCTTTGCCAGGAGCCCTCCAATGGATGGTATCTTTGCTGCCTAAGGCGCCGATCAGGACTAAATCGTCCAGTTGAGCCTCTGTGACGCGAGAAGGAACTCAGTTGCACTCATATACTTGCTTGGCCATGATGAAATCTACAAGGTAGATGATCCCGGTTCAAAAATGCATTGATTAAGGTACATTGGTATGTGCAATGTTAAACCGGAGACAGATCTATCTAAACCGGAGTTTTATGAAGCAACAACATCTGACGGTTCAACAAGGGGACTAATGGTATATACCGGTTTGGCAATTTTTTCTACAAAGTTAAACCGCCTGGTCTAAACATTGAAGCAGATGAGTAAGTTTACAGAAACAGATTTCACAAGATTTCTCTACAGCGACGGATCTGAAGCAAGTTCAGAAAAGAAGGAAAATATTCAAGGTTCAAAAAAGAACAGTACTGAATCAATAGGCAGAGATACATATAGATCTATGGACTTGAGGCATGAAACTGAAGGCGGATGCTAAAACCTACCGCTACGCAGAGCAAGGATTCACAGATGCATCTAGGAGCTATCGTATGAACACGAAACAGGCGATGAACACTAGAAGAACATGAAATCCTAGAGCAGATCTGTGTTGAAAAGAACAGAAAACTTACTGGAGATGAGAAAGATGCGGAAGGTTGCCGCGGTGCTCTGGTGCGCCCAGGTTGATGCAGCGGCCAAGGTTGATGCAGAGGTTGACGGTGGCGGCGGAGCTCCGAAGCTGGGCGACGCGAGGAAGACGAAGCAGAAGGGCATGGAGGGGGAAAAGAAATGACCCTTCGGTCCTATTTATAAGGCAAGGGACAGGAGTCAGGTGCGAAAATCAAGGGACCGTGGGTCTGGAAATGAAGATGTCGCCTTAATTGTCGCAGACCTACTAAGGTCCTTTATAACAGGTGACGTCACGCCGGTTTACAACGACCAGAGAAGATGACATTACGGCGGTTCAACAAACTACAAGAAGATATTGAAGATGAAGATTTTTGCCAAAGGATTGACATGAACATGTTCAAATCAATCTGGGGCCTAATGTTGGGGATATCACTACTGGGCGTAAACCGGCCTATCTGGGCCGGGTTAACTTCGTCAGTAGTTAAATATGTTAAAGCCCAAGAAGCCAGATGAGGGCTCAAGGCCCATAGCCGGTTCAAGGCCTGTAGCCGTAAACCGGCGTTAGTATTTAACTTGTATTGTAAGTTAGGAATAAGTAGAGACCAAATCGGACACATCTATGAGCCGGTATTGGGACTCTGTGAACCGACGGGCGTCACCCGTGTATATAAGGGGACGACCCGGCGGCGGTTCAAGGAGAAGAGACAACAACTCGAGACATAGGCGAAGCTTGTTTGCTCCCTGGTCATCGAAACCCCATCAATTCCATCACAACTAGACGTAGACTTTTACCTTCATCGAAGGGGCCAAACTAGTATAAACTCTCTTGCGTCCGTGTGTCCGCTTTAACCCCTTCAAGCTAACCCGTCGCGATGGCTCCACGACTAAGTCCTTTCTCTAGGACATCTGCCGTGACAAAACCACGACACTACCCCTATTAGCACCTTCGAGAGACTGAGCCGGCATATCATTTTGAGATTTACGAAGTTATCGTAGGCGCCTCGTCTCGATGGGAACATCTCCTCCCACTAAAAGCTCATCGCCGAAAATACTGAAATAAATCCAGGACTATACGGGCAACATGAGATATCCTCATATGCCCATCATGGCCACAAGTGGGCTATACCACCTAGGCCCAATTAACTACGTAGCCATGCATGATGCCAAGCCTGATGATTAACTTCAAGTTCGTCCTCAGTATAATTTGATAATAATACCACTTTACGTTTCTTTTTGCAAAAGTACCAGTTTACATTTTCACAATGGGGTGGTTGTATCTTAGTGCTCCATGACTTTTGTGGCTTCAGCGAAATTATTTGTCGGTGAAAAAAATATAATGATTGTGTGGCGATCTCAATCGATAGCAAAAATTGTTAGACAGTGTAAAAATTGCACGATACTAGAAAATTTGTCAACATTTGTAAGAAAATGTGCCATCCGACTCGATGTTGTCTCAAGAAAATTATCAAAACTTCAGAAACCAACATGGGGAGATCAACCAGTGGTGGGGGTGCAGGGATGTCTCTGTCAAGTAACGTGTATACAATTAGCGGCGCATACATATGTAAAATAATCAGCCAATAGCAAAACTGACTCGATCCGACCTACTAAAAGTAATCAAGCAAGTCTCCTCTTCTACTACTAGTAAATAGAACTCCTTCACAAAGGAAGGACGTACAGCCATGTAGGTATGCCTAAGAGCAAGGAGCGTCTCAATCGCTATGTACAATTGGATCGTATATCATTTTGTGGCGGCATCGATAATTTCCCTGTTGGTAGCATGTCCTTTTAGCAAGGTTGGTAAATGAATGAATGCTCGACACAGCAAGCTTGTTGCATGTGGTGTTTATCGAGCTCCTCTGCGTCTCCTAGATACTGCAACCTCGACGTGTCGAGATGGTACATTACCACCGCTCCGCTAAGAACGAGGATGAGTGCATTCTTGTGTGGATGGAATCCCATGATACTGCAGTAAGGACCCCGTTCTACCAACTCATGGTGGTCGGCGCCTCCAACCATGTCGATGAAGTTATCCTCATCCGAGTCCCAGGAATGCTCAGAGTAAGACGGTGTGGCCCAGTCGTCCTGCGCATCATTGTCGGTCAAGCTGACTGGTCCACCACTGCTTCCAACAATCCTCCATGTCACCTTCGGCTGTATTTTAAGAGTGCGAATCATGTGGACATGCAGGTCGACGCTGGAGTCATGTGATAATGTCCAACCTAGTTGTCCATCGGCCAGTTCAAATAGCATCCATACTTTTAGCTGTGAATTCTTAGTCGCCACATAATGTACCCCTCTCTCATAGCTTGCTAAGACCGAATTTTTGGGCAGCGACCACCAGCTTTTTGGACCGCAGGGTTCCCCCTGGAAGCTGGACCATGTCATGAGTTACCTTCGAGGGGCGTAGGATCACAAGGACGCTATTTTGGCAATGCATGTAGACAGACCCATGCCAGTAATTAGATGAATGAAATAGGCCCCTGTAGCCAGGGGCGGACCCAGGAAAAATTATGAGCGGGGGCAAGAGAATTTTTTTTTTGATGATGCAAGGAGGGTGCTCCTGCCATTTCATATAGACAGGGAAAAGGAAAAATACAAAGTGGCCCGTTCTATTAAAAGAGAAACTAGGCTGAAAACCAAAAGAGAAAGTAAGAAGAGCAAAAAAGAACAAAGTCGATGCCGGTATACCAAAACACTACCACCAAATCGCGAGCGAGCAGCCCCCTGGGCGAAGGAAACAAAGGCTCGCCATCGCCGGAGGGGGTTGCCGGTGACAAGAAGAAAGAGTGCAGGGAGGAGGGGGGAGGAATACTGAATTTGGGCAGTTGCTCCGGGGAGGGAGTGGCATAGGGTCTGCATCGAAAATTTTAATATTCTTCTTACAAGTGAAAGTGAAACGATGAGTAAGAATGTATGGTCATATACTCATATTCATGGAATAATAAGGCAAAGGAAACGTCCCAAACTCCCAATAAACTAAAAATGGGGAGTTGGGGCTCCGGTTGAAGTGTGCTAGGATTCAAATATACTTCTTTGTAAACAAGTGTCTAAAATGTCTTATATTTGTTTATTACAAAGGGAGTAGTATAATAGATAATCCAAAGTAGAAAGTTGCAAACTTAAATCTATATGTCAATTTTATTCGAGGTAGAAAGTTGCAAACTTAAATCTATATGTCATAACCGAACTGCTTGAGCAGCTGAACTGATCTGATCATCCAAATGGGTAAAATATACACATAAATAGATGAGACGAACATGGTTTCTATAATAGAATTTGCAAACAAACAAAAAAGTTGCAAACAAAAAAAAACCCTAGATGACTTATATGGCATACCTTGGTGTCATGTAGAATTACGGAGTTGCAGAATAAACGGGGCTGTTTTGTGGCATCTTGCTCTGCAAGGCCGAGAGGGACGGATGACGGCAAGGCTGTGATTGCCTGTAGGGGCAACATCGCCGTGAGCCGGCGGCTGCATGATCGCTTCAGGGCAGAGATTAGGGCTTCGGCCGTCTCGTGCGTGCGTCAGGTGCGTTTGTATACGCTGAGATCTGGAGCGAGGCACCGAGCCGCAAGGCCACTGCGATCGAGTAAGCCAGGAAACGATGGAAACGCAGGCTGCGGGCTACATGCTACAGCAAATAATGGGCTGCTTCTTCATAGTTTAGAGTACGTGGGCTTCTGAAAATACAAAAGAAATTGTGGCAAGCGGGGGCAAAGTATTCGGCCTAGTGGGGGCACCCACGTATTTGGAGGACTATGCATACGCGGATGAAAAAAACGAGTGGGGGCAGCTGCCCCCACAACCTATAACGTGGGTTCGCCCCTGCCTGTAGCTCTCAGGCGTTCTACCAACCATGTCGTAGAGGTGCCGCGGTGCACAAAGTCCAGGCGTGAATTCTTGGTCCTCCCACTGCCCTGTGTATGACGAGTACATTAACATTGACAACACTTTTTTCGTGGTCTCCTCGAACTCCTCTGCTTGTGCTTCCTCGAGCGGCGGAACCTCGCCTTGCATTCTAGTTGCTAATAATGGCTCCTTGAGCAAGCCTCCCTTCGGAAAGCGGAACACATGGTAGTGGAACGACACGGCAGGGTCGAAAGCTAGGGATACGCCATACCTGCACCACGGCATCGATGGCGGCGGTAGACGAGTATATCGCGCTGTCGCCGGGTTGAGCACGTCGTAGTAGCCATTCCACTCCTTGAGGAGGAGGAGGCCATTGCAGGACTGGTATACTATCGCCTGGTGCGGGTAGATGGGGCCCGAAAGCCAGGCGCGCCGTGCATGGCTGGCGGCGCAAAGAATGATGTATTGGAGCGGCACCCGGTCTTGTTGACGAAGAGGCCAGGGAAGGCGCGCCGAGGGAAGTAGCGCTCAAGGGAGAGCCAGTGGTCGTCGTTGACGATGTCGCGCCATGCGCGGCACACGCACTAGGACGCGGAAACCTCACGCCCCGGCAGGCGGCGGAGGATGTCGAGGAGCACGTCCTAGGGCAAGCGCATGCCGTCGCCGTCTGCGTCCATCGCCGTGTGGATCGGTGGATCGAAGCTGCACGCACGCGCACAAGGAAACCTGGTAGTATATGCGATCTGATGGAAACCTGGAAGCCTGAAATATGCGATGTGATATCTGGGGCCAACTTAGCCTCCACGGATTTGATTGGAAAGAGACTTAGCCTCTAGGGCATCTAATTAAAAAAAGGCTTAATCTCTCCGGCATCTTAAAAAACTTAACCGCTACGGCTGTTTTCTTCTTCTTTGGGGCATTGTCGGCCGCATGAGGGCATGAGAGACCGGACACTAGTGTCGTGTCTGTTTTGCATGAATTTTTGCATGTTGGTAATTATCTTTATTCCTAATGGACGAGTTGGTTGAATAATACGGTTTATTTTCATTCCATCATTTTCAACCGTTTTTTTTTCGCTGGTTTTTTTCCGTCTCCGCTGCCCCCCTCCCCCCGCAAACGCACCAAAAAAACCCTCACGATTCCTGTCCCTACGAGACATCAAAGTCCCTCCAGTACGTACGACGTCCTTCGCCGCCGCCCCGTCTACGATCTCCCTGCCGCCGACCCTTGCGGCCGACTACGGACGAACTTCGATTCGTACCTAAGCCGCCGTCCGAGGGGAGACGCCGCCGCCGCGTCTCCAAGGCGGGGCGGTTTGATCCGCGTCTCCAGGTCGGGGCGGTTTGCCGCCGCGTCTCCAGGGCAGGGTGGTTTGATCCGCGTCTCCAGGTCGGGGCGGTTTGATCCCCTGTCGCCGCCGACGTTCGGGATCGCCGCCGCCGCCAAACTCTGGGAGACGCCGTCGCCGCCCTCCGAGGGCAGTGCGCTTTCAATCTCAGGTATGCTGCCTAGGTCTCATCCGGGACCTGGACGTAGTAAACTTTAGATGATCAAAACAAGGCGGGTCTACACATGTGTTTGTGTCATGACCTGGACGTAATAAACTTTTGTCGATCAAAACGGCTCCTGATGGATTACATCTCAGGACGCCATAAACTTTAGCCTGGCACAATGTTGGTCGTCTTGGACATCCGGATATTCAGAGATAAGCAGTCATGCAGTATCTAATATGTGGGCATTGCCAGTTCCCAGTTGATAGTTTGATCCACTTCCCCAGCTGAAGACTTCCGTTGCAACTAAAATGGGAAAAGGTAAGGAGGATTTGTAAGCGCATCCTAAAGAATTATAGACAAATTAGCTGTCGTACGAAACAGAAGAGAGGCATGCTACCTGAATTGGGAGAATACCCATTAGCCTGTGATACAGGGCAAGAGAGAAGATCAATAGGTATACGACCCTTGGTGTACTCCAAATTGAGCCTGGCACGACGACGGACGGCCTCGGCTGCGACCTCGTTAATGCTGGTGCAAATTGGCCATGAGGTACAGTGGTGCAAATTGGTGACCCATCTTCTCAGCAGCCATGGAGGAAGCCAAAGGAACCACCAGAGATGGAGAAGCGGTGCTGGAACCACCAGAGATGGGGAAGCGGTGCTGGGGTAGATCTCTTGTGCTGGAAAAGGACAAGAGATGTAATTCAGGTTACCCAGAAAACTGAATGTATACTTCAAGAGGAAAATCAGGTGTGCTTATTATACTTCAAGAGGAAAATCTGGTTTCCCAGAAAACTAAATGCAAACAGGTAAGTAATTCATGCAAGTACCTAAGCAAAATCAGGTGTGAACATCAGGTGTGCTTAGTATACTTCCATAGGAAACTCAGTCTGACCAGAAAACTGTATGCAGACAGGTAAGTTATATGAAGTCTATGTGAAGTACTGAAATTTCATATGAAGTGTATATGAAGTACTGAATGCAAACAGTTAAGTTATATGAAGTCTATATGAAGTAACTAAGCAAAATCCCTACTGAAAATGGTGACAACCAACAAGTCTATATATGAAGTACTGAAATTTCAATAAGTGTGCGTACTATACACACATCAAGTGTTTGTGCTCTTCAGCAACCATTGGCAATATCATATATAGGAAAGTCCATTTAAAAAATCAGATCACAAACCAGTAGCCATCTTGAAGTACTTTGGCACGATCTGATGAATAGCAACCTGCATTAAACCATCAGTAAATCTCTATTTTTTGCTGTCAATTCATAGGTACATATGGGGAATCCACAAAGCAAAGCAGCGGAACAAACGACTTTGTCAGATGTACCTCCAGGTATAACTTTGTCTATAAATCTTGCTGTATATGTCAAGCACTATCCCGCGCTGCTTTGCTGATGAGTAATGAAGTCGTTGCAGATCAAATGGAGGGGGCAAATGTTGATGAAATTTACCCAAGTAGTCCAGGTATGAGTTTGTGCGGATATAGTAATCATAATTTTATGCTTTTAATGTGATCAATTATACCCACGGTTTTACGAACATCCTTCAGAACGGAGGATACTTGAACAAACCGAACAACCGGTTCTTCCCCAACCGACTGATGGTGATAGCACAAATGTTCAACGACCTTCCCATCTGATTATAGGTGAGTATTAAACATAAAATGCTTAATTGACGCTCTTCAGTTAGCACTACACTGACTCGTTCTGTCCAATAACTGTTATTTTTACATCAAGCAGACAGCCCCGCAAAATGTAATGAACCTTCGTTTGTGCTTCCCAGTTGTCTCACACAAGTTTGTGCCACAGATGTAGCACAAAGTTCAAATGGTATTAACTGACGGCGGCATTTCTATGTAAACCGTATATCATGCTTACAGGGGTATTAACCCAGTTTATGGCTTTTGTGTTGTTCCAGTAGCTGAAGGTGCGTCTCATATACATGGAGGAAGACATGTGGGGATGAATGCGTCAATACGTGATGCCTTACAAGTTTTACCCGTGTCCGATGCAACATCCGATTACATGACTACAACATCTGGAGTGAATGTCACCAAACAAACTATGAAAGGTAAATTGTCTGACGAAAAAAGGGAGCAGATAAATGCCAGGAGACGAGCTGCTTATCGGAAGAAAAAACAGGATGATGCGTTCAAGCTCCATGATGACATTCAAACTTCCCTTACAATGTCTGGTATGAATGTTTGTTTTTAATCAATACGGTAAACAATTAATACATCATGCTTTTTTGGTTCGAAAAGTCTCACATGTTGCTCCTTCAATGACAATTAACTAGCTAGCATGCAACATAACGAGGAAAAGAGGGAGATAATAAACACGCGGAGGCGGGCAGCTTATCGGAAGAAAGATGATGAGGTTACCGTTGTACGGGAAGCAGTTGTGCAAAATGTTCTCCGGGCCCCTCTCGGTGATATTACTAATGGGTATCAACCAACCTCTGTGGACCTTGACGAAAAAAAGGAGCAGCTAAAAGCTCGGAGGCGAGCTACTTATCGGAAGAAAAAAGAGGACGCCGCCGTCAAGCATCTACATGAAAATCTGCCTGCCCTTGCGATATCAGCTATGAATATAGTATGTTTCAGCAGTACGATGATATATATAGGCCCTTTGTTGCAAACTATAAGGTTATTATCGGAAGATAAATGACGAGTGTACCACCTTCAATATACAAGCAGATGTGCAAAATGTTCGTAGGCCCGCTCTCAGTGATATCACTAATGGGTATAAAACATCCTTTGTGGACCTTGAAGATAAAAGGGAAGAGATAAAAGCTCGGAGGCGAGCTACTTATCGAAATAAAAAAGATGAGGCCGCCGTCAAGCATCTACATGAAAATCTGCCTGCCCTTACGGTATCAGGTTAGAATGTTTTCTGTTTCAGCACTGCAATTATATTACATACCCGCTCTGTTTCAGAATATATGGTTAATATATTTTTCATTCAACTCAACCATTTGAATCTTTGTCCAACCTTCAAAAATAAAACAACAATGAAACAAACTTCGTATTGTCGATATTGATATTTGTTGATATTCTACTAGCTTCATTCTTATTGACCAATGAAGTTCTGATTATGTTTTCACATTGCTGTATTACCAGCCAACCCAACTAGGTCGAGCAATACATCATTGTCACATGATGATGCAGTATTGCCTCCTTCCACTACACTCATATCTGGTGTCTTAACAAACGAGCAAATTGAGCAGAGAAACGCACGGAGGCGAGCAAGTTATCGGAAAAAAGTGGGTGACGGAACGATCGATCTTCAAGAAAAAAATCAGAAGCTGCGAGAATGGCGCATGCAACACCCTAAAACCATGACTTCGGATGAGAGGGGGGAGTCAAGTGCAAAGAGAAAGGCAAAGTATGCTGCAAAGAAAAACACCCCGTGTGCTGAATCGATCGCAATGCCACGTCCAGATTTAACTAGCACATTGTCCAACCCTCATGCACATTGTCCGACTCTCACGCTTTCAACCCTCGCGCAACAATACAGTGAACAAATAGAACATGCTCCTACCGTCAATGTTGTCCCCACATACATTCGCAACACCGAAACCGATGGTAGTTATCCTATCAACCATCATGTTTCATCATTTAATCATTCATCAGATATTTACAATGATTCAATAATGTTGTAGGTGCATACCTAAGTAGAACCTTCGCTGATGGTGCTATAGATGGCGACATCATCGAAATCAATGAGCACCTACAAAGTGCCGACCAGCAAACCAGTGATCCGGTAACAATAGCGGATAATGGAGTGGACGAGCAGAGTCATGAGTCCAGAGCTCGGCGTAGGACGAGAGAGCAAGCTTGCAAGTGCAGTATGGCGGTGAAGAAGCGTCGGGAGAATATTGGCAAGCAAAAAACATGTACGCATGTACCACGTGGTGAGAGGAATGCTCTACTAGATCGCCGTAATGAAAGGTTTGCAGGTAGGGTGAAGACCCAGACCATCGGTTCCATCTCCAAACCGGAAATGACCGAGATCGGACAACCTGTCGTAGTTGAAGCACACGGTAACTCGACCTCATCTAGCACGCCGGAGTACATGATCAGAAGTGAAGGTAACACTCCCATCCTTACTCTCCTTGCGTCCCTTGAGACTGAACCCTCATTTATTGGTTTCGCACCTGATCAGACGACATGGACGCTTACCTTAGTCGTCTCATGAATGAGGATGTCAACCCTGACAGCCTCTTTGACGATGAGTATTACCTGTTTGCTGGTGAAGGTATGTACACCCACTTGAGCAACATCCACCCGTTGGGAATATCACACTAATTATAAGCCATTGTTTACAGGCTCAGATGCTGATGACATGGAGCACGACGAATTGGAAGACTCAAGTCACAATACCTATGTCGACCATGATCCATTGGACTATGTCTACTCAAACCTCCCAGACCACACACACATACTGAAGCACGCCGCAAATTGCGATCACTGCAAGGCCAAGAAGTTTGTGTCCGAGGCCCCGGGATTCTGCTGTCGCAGTGGGCAGATCCAGCTGAAGCAACCGGAGCCCATCCCGGAGCTAATGAGGCTTTGGTCTAGCATGGATGCGGACTCAAGGCATTTTCGGGAGAACATATGGTTCTTCAACGGCCACTTCTCCTTCACAACCCTCGGCGTCAGCCTTGATGAAAGCTACACAAACATGAAGTCTGGGGTGTACACGTTCCGGGCGCACGGCACCATCTACCACAACATTCATTCCTTCGGGCCAACATCACGTCCAGAGCATCTACAGTTGTACTTCTACGACGACGACCCAGGCCTAACCCATCGCAAGGCTGCCACCGAGCAATTAGACCAGGATGTCGTCAGAAAGTTAGTGGACATACTCAGGGAAAACCCATACTCCCAGCAGTTTAGGAGTTTGGGTGCGCACAGGGACAACCTCGACGATTATAGGATAGACCTCAACACTGACCAGAGACTAGACCAACGGAAGTATAATAGACCTCTGTCATCTGAGGTCGCTGCAATTTGGGTGGAGGGCACTGACCTAGCGAAGAGGTTCGACCGTAGGATTACACTTTGCGGGAATGACAACCAGAGGCATAGTATACATGTGACGGCTGGCTCGTATGACCCGCTCTCTTACCCACTCTCCTACCCAAGAGGGGAGCTTGGTTGGCACCCGAAACTTCCTAAACGTGATGTCCCTTGGCCAGTTGTGCAACAACCAAGAGGTAGGTGTGATGATGATGATGATGACGATGCAGGTAAGCCTTATGCGTATTCTGTCGTTTAGATGAATTGTATACTTCTCATATGAATCTTAATGTCCGCGTTACTCATCCATTTGCAGAGGGGAATAGCAGGTTATGCGTCTCGGTGAGAGACTACTACTGTTACATGCTCCAGACATGACCTGGGATATTCAATCCCATACTCTGTGGAGCACGATTGCTCCAGCAATGGGGGGTGGACATGTAAATCAAGATTGAGAGTTGTAGGTTGAAATGGTACAGGAAGAACCAGACAAAGATCCGTGCCGACCTGTATAAAGGAGTTGTTGATGCAATTACATCCGGGGAGACCTAGGCAAGCGCTGTTGGAGTAAGGATAGTGCTCCCTGGAACGTACCCAGGTGGCGACCGCGACATGAAGCGGAGGCATATGGATGCCATGGAAATTGTCCATACCTATGGGAAGCCTGACATCTTCTTGACCATTACCTGCAACCCTAACTGGGAAGAGATAATGAATGAGTTGTTTCCTGGCCAGACAGCGCAAGACCGACCTGATCTTGTGGCTCGTGTGTTCCATGGCAAGCTAGAGGCTATGAAAGAGATGTTGTTCAAGAAGAATATCCTGGGTGTTGTTGTCGCACATGTATACGTAGTCGAGTTCCAGAAGAGGGGCCTCCCCCATGCACACTTTTTGTTGATCATGGATTCTGCCTATAAGCTTGTTGTTCCAGAGCAGTATGACCGGCTCATTTCTGCCGAGCTCCCAGACAAGCAGAAGTATTCTGAACTCCACGCCTTGGTGGTGAAACATATGATGCATGGACCATGCGGTGCTCTCAACCCAAAAAATGTGTGCATGCAACAGAATGAGTGCAAGTGCAGATACCCGCGGCCGTTCAATGAAAACACAGCACAGGGCAAGGACTCATACCCAGTTTATCGTCGTCGAGATAATGGTCGGTAGGCTAAGGTCCGGAGTAAAATGTTTGACAACAGATGGGTTGTGCCGTATAACCCTTACCTTCTGCAGATGTTCAATTGCCACATCAACGTTGAGGTTTGCTCTAGCATAAAGGCCGTTAAATACCTTTACAAGTACATATACAAGGGCCATGATAGGGCTTCTTTCAGCATCGACCAGCCCAACGCCGATGGTAATATTGATGAGATCAAAAGATACGTAGACGCGAGGTGGGTTACTCCTCCAGAGGCGATGTGGAGGATATTTGGCTTCCCCTTGTCTGCCAATGACCCGCCTGTCCTACAGTTGCCTCTTCATCTCCCGAATATGGACAGGGTGGCATTCAATGAGAAAGCTCACTTGACCGACATAGTCGCCTCTGAGAATGCTTCCAAATCCATGTTGACAGAGTATCTCAAAGCTAACCAAAACCACCCGTGGGCTAGGAATATAGTGTACAAGGATTTTCCTGGAAGGTTCACATGGAAGAAGGGTAAGAAGTATTGGAAAGAGCGGGTGGAGCGTTATTAGATAGGTCGAATTGTGTCTGCTAATCCTGCAGAGGGGGAGCGATACTATCTGCGTGTGCTGCTAAACCATGTTGCTGGCAAGACATCCTATGAGGACCTGCTCACCGTGGACGGTAGGCTATGCGGGAGCTTTAGAGAGGCTGCCGAAAGGTTGGGACTCATCGAGGCAGATAACACGCTCGACGACTATCTTACCGAGGCAGAGCAGTGGGCGATGCCATGTTCGCTCAAGAAGCTCTTTGCAACAATTTTGGTGCACTGTGAGCCAGGCGACTGTTGGGGAACGTTGCAGAAAACAAAAATTTTCCTACGGTTTCACCAAGATCCATCTATGAGTTCATCTAGCAACGAGTGATTAGATGCATCTACGTACCTTGTAGATCGCGAGCGGAAGCGTTCAAAGAACGGGGATGATGTAGTCGAACACGACGTGATTCAAATCACCGATGATCTTAGCACCGAACGGACGATGCCTCCGCGTTCAACACACGTACGGAACGGATGACGTCTCCTCCTTTCTTGATCCATCAAGGGGGGAAGAGAGGTTGATGAAGATCCAGCAGCACGACGGCGTGGTGGTGGATGCAGGGCGTCACAGTAGCAGGGCTTCGCCTATACTACGAGAGGGAGACGTAACGGGGAGAGAGGAAGCACCAAAGGCTGAGGTTATGAAATCCTCCCTCTCCTCAACTATATATAGGAGGGCCAAGGGGGGGTGGTGCGCAGCCTAGGAGATCTGATCTCCTAGGTGCGGCGGCCAGGGGAGGTTTCCCTCCCCCCCAAGGCACTCAGGGGTGCCTTCCACTAGTGGGACTCCTCCCATATGGAAACCCTAGGCGCATGGGCCTAGTAGGGCTGGTGCCCTTGGCCCATGTAGGCCAAGGCGCACCCCCTACAGCCCATGTGGCCCCCCGAGACAGGTGGCCCCACCCGGTGGGCCCACGGGACCCCTCCGGTGGTCCCGGTACAATACCGATAACCCCGAAACTTGTCCCGATGCCCGAAACAGCACTTCCTATATATAATTCTTTACCTCCGGACCATTCCGGAACTCCTCATGACGTCCCGGATCTCATCCGGGACTCCGAACAACATTCGGGTTCCTGCATATACATATCTTCACAACCCTAGCGTCACCGAACCTTAAGTGTGTAGACCCTACGGGTTCGGGAGACAAGCAGACATGACCGAGACGACTCTCCGGTCAATAACCAACAGCGGGATCTGGATACCCATGATGGCTCCCACATGCTCCATGAAGATCTCATCGGATGAACCACGATGTCGAGGATTAATCAACCCCGTATACAATTCCCTTTGTCAATCGGTATGTTACTTGCCCGAAACTCGATCGTCGGTATCCCAATACCTTGTTCAATCTCGTTACCGGCAAGTCACTTTACTCGTACTGTAACGCATGATCCCGTGATCAACCACTTGGTCACCTTGAGCTCATCATGATGATGCATTACCGAGTGGGCCCAGTGATACCTCTCCGTTATATGGAGTGACAAATCCCAGTCTCGATCCGTGTCAACCCAACAGACACTTTCGGAGATACCTATAATGCACCTTTATAGTCACCCAGTTACGTTGTGACGTTTGATACACCCAAAGCACTCCTACGGTATCCGGGAGTTACACGATCTCATGGTCAAAGGAAAAGATACTTGACATTGGAAAAGCTCTAGCAAACGAACTACACGATCTTTGTGCTATGCTTAGGATTGGGTCTTGTCCATCACATCATTCTCCTAATGATGTGATCCCGTTATCAATGACATCCAATGTCCATAGCCAGGAAATCATGACTATCTGTTGATCAACGAGCTAGTCAACTAGAGGCTTACTAGGGACATATTATGGTCTATGTATTCACACGTGTATTACGATTTCCGGATAATACAGTTATAGCATGAATAAAGACAATTATCATGAACAAAGAAATATAATAATAATGCTTTTATTATTGCCTCTAGGGCATATTTCCAACAGTCTCCCACTTGCACTAGAGTCAATAATCTAGTTACATTGTGATGAATCGAACACCCATGGAATTCTGGTGTTGATCATGTTTTGCCCTAGGGAGAGGTTTAGTCAACGGATCTGCTACATTCAGGTCCGTATGTACTTTACAAATCTCTATGTCTCCATTTTGAACATTTTCACGAATGGAGTTGAAGCGACACTTGATGTGCCTTGTCTTCTTGTGAAACCTGGGCTCCTTG
The DNA here is from genome assembly GCF_056163025.1 of Triticum urartu. Classification (NCBI taxonomy): domain Eukaryota; kingdom Viridiplantae; phylum Streptophyta; class Magnoliopsida; order Poales; family Poaceae; genus Triticum; species Triticum urartu. The sequence goes on along the minus strand of NC_141875.1, from coordinate 713,196,123 downwards.
GCAAGTGCAATAGCTCCAGTGTTGTCACAAAAGAGTTTGATTGGCCCCGACGCATTGGGTATGACTCCTAGGTCGGTGATGAACTCCTTCACCCATATTGCTTCATGTGCTGCCTCCGAGGCTGCCATGTACTCCGCTTCACATGTAGATCCCGCCACGACGCTCTGTTTGCAGCTGCACCAGCTCACTGCTCCACCATTCAACATATACACGTATCCGGTTTGTGACTTAGAGTCATCCAGATCTGTGTCGAAGCTAGCGTCGACGTAACCCTTTACGACGAGCTCTTCGTCACCTCCATAAACGAGAAACATGTCCTTTGTCCTTTTCAGGTACTTCAGGATATTCTTGACCGCTGTCCAGTGTTCCTTGCCGGGATTACTTTGGTACCTTCCTACCAAACTTACGGCAAGGTTTACATCAGGTCTGGTACACAGCATGGCATACATAATAGAACCTATGGCTGAGGCATAGGGGATGATACTCATCTCTTCTATCTCTTCTGCCGTGGTCGGGCATTGAGCTGAGCTCAATCTCACACCTTGCAAAACAGGCAAGAACCCTTTCTTGGACTGATCCATTTTGAACTTCTTCAAAATCTTATCAAGGTATGTGCTTTGTGAAAGACCTATGAGGCGTCTTGATCTATCTCTGCAGATCTTGATGCCTAATATATAAGCAGCTTCTCCAAGGTCCTTCATTGAAAAACTTTTATTCAAGTAGGCCTTGATGCGGTCCAAGAGTTCTATATCATTTCCCATCAAAAGTATGTCATCTACATATAATATGAGAAATGCTACAGAGCTCCCACTCACTTTCTTGTAAACGCAGGCTTCTCCATAAGTCTGCGTAAACTCAAACGCTTTGATCATCTCATCAAAGCGAATGTTCCAACTCCAAGATGCTTGCACCAGCCCATAAATCGAGCGTTGGAGCTTGCACACCTTGTCAGCATTCTTAGGATCGAAGAAACCTTCCGGCTGCATCATATACAACTCTTCCTTAAGGAAACTATTAAGGAATGCCGTTTTGACGTCCATTTGCCATATCTCATAATCGTAGAATGCGGCAATTGCTAACGTGATTCGGACAGACTTTAGCTTCGCTACCGGTGAGAAAGTCTCATCGTAGTCAACCCCTTGAACTTGTCGATAACCCTTAGCGACAAGCCGAGCTTTATAGATGGTCACATTACCATCCGCGTCTGTCTTCTTCTTAAAGATCCGTGTATTTTCTATGGCTCGCCGTTCAACGGGCAAGTCAGTCAAAGTCCATACTTCGTTTTCATACATGGATCTTATCTCGGATTTCATGGCTTCTAGCCATTTGTCGGAATCCGGGCCTGCCTCGCTTCTTCATAGTTCGAAGGTTCACTGTTGTCTAACAACATGATTTCCAAGACAGGGTTGCCGTACCACTCTGGTGCGGAACGTGTCCTTGTGGACTTTCGAATTTTAGTAGGAGCTTGATCAGAAGTATCTTGATCATCATCAATAACTTCCTCTCTAGTCGGTGCAGGCGCCTCAGGAACATTTTCTTGAGTTGCGCCATTTTCCGGTTCAAGAGGCAATACTTCATCAAGTTCTACTTTCCTCCCACTTACTTCTTTCGAGAGAAACTCTTTCTCTAGAAAGGATCCATTCTTGGCAACAAAGATCTTGCCTTCAGATCTGAGGTAGAAGATATACCCAATGGTTTCTTTAGGGTATCCTATGAAGACGCATTTTTCCGATTTGGGTTCGAGCTTTTCAGGTTGAAGTTTCCTGACATAAGCATCGCATCCCCAAACTTTTAGAAACGACAGCTTAGGTTTCTTCCCAAACCATAATTCAAACGGTGTCGTCTCAACGGATTTCGACGGAGCCCTATTTAAAGTGAATGCGGCAGTCTCTAAAGCATAGCCCCAAAAAGATAGCGGTAAGTCGGTAAGAGACATCATAGATCGCACCATATCTAATAGAGTGCGATTACGACGTTCGGACACACCATTACGCTGAGGTGTTCCAGGCGGCGTGAGTTGTGAAACTATTCCACATTTTCTTAAGTGTGTGCCAAATTCGTGACTCAAGTATTCTCCTCCACGATCTGATCGTAGAAACTTGATTTTCCTATCACGTTGATTCTCAACTTCACTCTGAAATTCCTTGAACTTTTCAAAGGTTTCAGACTTGTGTTTCATTAAGTATACATACCCATATCTACTTAAGTCATCAGTGAGGGTGAGAACATAACGATAGCCACCGCGAGCCTCAACACTCATTGGACCGCACACATCAGTATGTATGATTTCCAATAAGTTGGTTGCTCGCTCCATTGTTCCTGAGAACGGAGTCTTGGTCATTTTTCCCATGAGGCATGGTTCGCATGTGTCAAATGATTCATAATCAAGAGACTCTAAAAGTCCATCTGCATGGAGCTTCTTCATGCGTTTGACACCTATGTGACCAAGGCGGCAGTGCCACAAGTATGTGGGACTATCATTATCAACCTTACATCTTTTGGTACTCACACTATGAACATGTGTAGTAATACGCTCGAGATTCATTAAGAATAAACCATTGACCATCGGAGCATGACCATAAAACATATCTCTCATATAAATAGAACAACCATTATTCTCGGATTTAAATGAGTAGCCATCTCGTATTAAACGAGATCCTGATACAATGTTCATGCTCAGACATGGCACTAAATAACAATTATTGAGGTTTATAACTAATCCCGTAGGTAAATGTAGAGGTAGCGTGCCGACGGCGATCACATCGACCTTGGAACCATTCCCGACGCGCATCGTCACCTCGTCCTTCTCCAGTTTTCGTTTATTCCGCAGCTCCTGTGGTGAGTTACAAATATGAGCAACGGCACCGGTATCAAATACCCAGGAGTTACTTCGAGTACTGGTAAGGTACACATCAATTACATGTATATCACATATACCTTTTGTTTTGCCGGCCTTCTTGTCCGCTAAGTATTTGGGGCAGTTCCGCTTTCAGTGACCCTTCCCTTTGCAATAAAAGCACTCTGTCTCAGGCTTGGGTCCATTCTTTGACTTCTTCCCGATAGCTTGCTTGCCGGGCGCAGCAACTTCCTTGCCGTCCTTCTTGAAGTTCTTTTTACCCTTGCCCTTTTGAACTTAGTGGTTTTATTCATCATCAACACTTGATGTTCCTTCTTGACTTCTACCTCTGCTGATTTCAGCATAGCAAATACTTCAGGAATGGTCTTTACCATCCCCTGCATATTGAAGTTCATCACAAAGCTCTTGTAGCTTGGTGGAAGCGACTGGAGTATTCTGTCAATGACCGCGTCATCCGGGAGATTAACTCCCAGCTGAGTCAAGCGGTTATGTAACCCAGACATAGTGAGTATGTGCTCACTGACAGAACTATTTTCCTCCATCTTACAGCTGAAGAATTTGTCGGAGACTTCATATCTCTCGACCCGGGCATGAGCTTGGAAAACCATTTTCAGCTCTTCGAACATCTCATATGCTCCATGTCTCTCAAAACGCTTTTGGAGCCCCGGTTCTAAGCTGTAAAGCATGCCGCACTGAACGAGGGAGTAGTCATTAGTACGTGTCTGCCAAGCGTTCATAGCGTCTTGGTTCTGTGGGACGGGTGGATCACCTAGCGGTGCTTGTAGGACATAATATTTCTTGGCAGCTATGAGGATGATCCTCAGGTTCCGGACCCAGTCCGTATAGTTGCTGCCATCGTCTTTCAGCTTGGTTTTCTCTAGGAACGCGTTGAAATTGAATACAACGTTGGCCATTTGATCTACAGGACATATTGTAAAGATTTTAGACTAAGTTCATGATAATTAAGTTCATCTAATCAAATTATTAATGAACTCCCACTTAGATAGACATCCCTCTTCTAGTCATCTAAGTATAACATGATCCGAGTTAGCTAGGCCGTGTCCGATCATCACGTGACACGGACTAGTCAACGTCGGTGAACATCTTCATGTTGATCGTATCTTCTATACGACTCATGCTCGACCTTTCGGTCTTCTGTGTTCCGAGGCCATGTCTATGCACATGCTAGGCTCGTCAAGTCAACCTAAGTGTATTGCGTGTGTAAATCTGTCTTACACCCGTTGTATGTGAACGTAAGGATCTATCACACCCGATCATCACGTGGTGCTTCGAAACGACGAACTGTAGCAACGGTGCACAGTTAGGGGGAACACTTTCTTGAAATTATTATGAGGGATCATCTTATTTACTACCGTCGTTCTAAGCAAACAAGATGCAAAACATGATAAACATCACATGCAATCAAATAATAATAGTGACATGATATGGCCAATATCACATAGCTCCTTTGATCTCCATCTTGGGGCTCCATGATCATTCTGTCACCGTCATACTCATCGACATGTAAGTTGTGATTCCTATTACAATAGCATGAACATCTCATACATCACATATAGATCATTCATCATTCATCACAACTTTGGCCATATCACATCACATAGCATACCCTGCAAAAACAAGTTTAGACGTTCTCTAATTGATGTTTGCATGTTTTACGTGGCTGCTATGGGTTTCTAGCAAGAACGTTTCTTACCTACGCAAAGACCACAACGTGATATGCCAATTGCTATTTACCCTTCATAAGGACCCTTTTCATCGAATCCGATCCGACTAAAGTAGGAGAGACAGACACCCGCTAGCCACCTTATGCAACTAGTGCATGTCAGTCGGTGGAACCTGTCTCACATAAGAGTACGTGTAAGGTCGGTCCGGGCCGCTTCATCCCACGATGCCGCCGAATCAAGATAAGACTAGTAACGGCAAGCATATTGAACAAAATCAACGCCCACAACGACTTTGTGTTCTACTCGTGCAAGAGAACTACGCATAGACCTAGCTCATGATGCCACTGTTGGGGAAAGTTGCAGAAAACAAAAATTTTCCTACGGTTTCACCAAGATCCATCTATGAGTTCATCTAGCAACAAGTGATTAGATGCATCTACGTACCTTGTAGATCGCGAGCGGAAGCGTTCAAAGAACGGGGATGATGTAGTCGAACACGACGTGATTCAAATCACCGATGATCTTAGCACCGAACGGACGATGCCTCCGCGTTCAACACACGTACGGAACGGATGAAGTCTCCTCCTTTCTTGATCCAGCAAGGGGGGAAGAGAGGTTGATGAAGATCCAGCAGCACGACGGCGTGGTGGTGGATGCAGGGCGTCACAGTAGCAGGGCTTCGCCTATACTACGAGAGGGAGACGTAACGGGGAGAGAGGAAGCACCAAAGGCTGAGGTTATGAAATCCTCCCTCTCCTCAACTATATATAGGAGGGCCAAGGGGGGGTGGTGCGCAGCCTAGGAGATCTGATCTCCTAGGTGCGGCGGCCAGGGGAGGTTTCCCTCCCCCCCAAGGCACTCAGGGGTGCCTTCCACTAGTGGGACTCCTCCCATATGGAAACCCTAGGCGCATGGGCCTAGTAGGGCTGGTGCCCTTGGCCCATGTAGGCCAAGGCGCACCCCCTACAGCCCATGTGGCCCCCCGAGACAGGTGGCCCCACCCGGTGGGCCCACGGGACCCCTCCGGTGGTCCCGGTACAATACCGATAACCCCGAAACTTGTCCCGATGCCCGAAACAGCACTTCCTATATATAATTCTTTACCTCCGGACCATTCCGGAACTCCTCGTGACGTCCGGGATCTCATCCGGGACTCCGAACAACATTCGGGTTCCTGCATATACATATCTTCACAACCCTAGCGTCACCGAACCTTAAGTGTGTAGACCCTACGGGTTCGGGAGACAAGCAGACATGACCGAGACGACTCTCCGGTCAATAACCAACAGCGGGATCTGGATACCCATGATGGCTCCCACATGCTCCACGAAGATCTCATCGGATGAACCACGATGTCGAGGATTAATCAACCCCGTATACAATTCCCTTTGTCAATCGGTATGTTACTTGCCCGAAACTCGATCGTCGGTATCCCAATACCTTGTTCAATCTCGTTACCGGCAAGTCACTTTACTCGTACCGTAACGCATGATCCCGTGATCAACCACTTGGTCACCTTGAGCTCATCATGATGATGCATTACCGAGTGGGCCCAGTGATACCTCTCCGTTATATGGAGTGACAAATCCCAGTCTCGATCCGTGTCAACCCAACAGACACTTTCGGAGATACCTGTAATGCACCTTTAGTCACCCAGTTACGTTGTGACGTTTGATACACCCAAAGCACTCCTACGGTATCCGGGAGTTACACGATCTCATGGTCAAAGGAAAAGATACTTGACATTGGAAAAGCTCTAGCAAACGAACTACACGATCTTTGTGCTATGCTTAGGATTGGGTCTTGTCCATCACATCATTCTCCTAATGATGTGATCCCGTTATCAATGACATCCAATGTCCATAGCCAGGAAATCATGACTATCTGTTGATCAACGAGCTAGTCAACTAGAGGCTTACTAGGGACATATTATGGTCTATGTATTCACACGTGTATTACGATTTCCGGATAATACAGTTATAGCATGAATAAAGACAATTATCATGAACAAAGAAATATAATAATAATGCTTTTATTATTGCCTCTAGGGCATATTTCCAACAGCGACGTGCGTGGCTTATGGGATAGGAACTTCGAGCCTATGTCTGATGACTATCGGCGATCACACACGTGCTCGATTGAGGTGGAACAGATGGTGTTGCTTGACATTAGGGGTATGTTGCAGTCCATGGGCAAAGACATAGCTGATTTCGCTCTTCCATGCATTGACGAAGCGTTCGACCCAACCGAGGGCGAGGCCAGAGAAGTGATCGAGGAATCCAATGTCGATTTTGACATCAACGACACTTAATTGGCTTCGTCGCTAAACTCAGAGCAGAGGGCTGCATACGATGCGATACTAGCTTCTGTTGAACACGGTGATGGGGGTGTGTTCTTTGTTGATGGCCCGGGAGGTACAGGGAAGACCTTCCTATATAGGGCGCTGCTCGCCAAGGTTTGAAGCGAGGGAAGCATCGCTATCGCTACCGCGACGTCAGGCGTCGCCGCTTCTATCATGCCTGGAGGCAGGACTGCCCACTCGTGGTTCAAGATCCCGTTGAGCTGCGACGATGGCGCCTCATGCACCTTCACGAAGCAAAGTGGTACCGTCAAGCTACTAAGGATGGCCTCATTGATACTATGGGATGAGGCCACCATGACTAAGCGACAAGCGGTCGAGGCATTGGACAACAACATGCGTGACATCATGGGAAGACGGGACCGACCCTTTGGAGGAAAAACTGTTGTGTTTGGCGGGGACTTCAGACAGGTGCTTCCGGTCGTCAGGAGGGGGTCCCGGGGTCAGATAATCGATGCAACCCTCCGAAGTTCACACCTCTGGAAGGGTATGCGCCAGCTAAGGCTCATCACCAACATGAGGGCTCATAATGACACCTGGTTTGGGGATTACTTGCTAAGGGTAGGCAATGGCACCGAGGAAGTTGACGATCAAGCAAACATACGACTCCTTGAAGATATTTGTGTGCCATCTACAGGCGAGGGTGACGACCCGGAGAAGCTGATTGACCATGTGTTCCCAAGACTAGATGAGAACATGTCCGATCCGAATTACATGACTTCACGCGCAATCCTCTCCACCACGAACGACAACGTCGACAAGATAAACATACGCATGGTAGAGCGTTTTCGGGGAGAAGAAGTAATCTACCATAGCTTTGACAGTGCAGAAGACGACCCGTATGGCTACTATGCTCCCGAGTTCCTAAATGGATTGACTCCCAATGGTCTGCCTCCGCATGCACTCAAACTGAAGCTCAACTGCCCTGTCATACTTCTGAGGAACATTGATCCGGCTAATGGTCTGTGTAACGGGACGAGGCTTGTGGTGCGAGGTTTTGAGAGGAACGGCATCGACGCAGAAATAGTGATCGGACACGCAGGTAGGAGGGCATTCCTTCCTCGAATACCCCTATGCCCGTCTGACAACGACATGTTTCCATTCAAGTTCAAGAGGAATCAATTTCCTGTAAGGCTTAGCTTTGCTATGACGATTAACAAGGCTCAAGGACAGACGATTCCGATTGTTGGCGTGTACCTACCTAATCCGGTGTTCTCTCATGGTCAACTCTATGTCGCATTGTCTCGAGCCACCGCGAAGAAAAATATAAAGATCCTCATTGAGAAGGAGAAGGAGAAGGAGAATGCCAAGAAGCAAAGCGGTAAATCTAAGAAGCGAAAAAGACCTGTCTTGTCCTTACAGACCTCGACGAAGAACATCGTCTATAAGGAAGTCCTTATAGGCTAAAGTCCGCTCTTAGATATGACAGAGGATTTACTCTTATGCTACAGATAATTTGGTGCTTTCGATGTTCTTGTACAGATCTCTATATTTTGATGTTAGCAATTGAACTTTATTATGTTTATACTACAAGGCGTGATTTAATAATATTGCCTCAAATTTGAGACTTTGCAAGTTTCCAAGTTTTGCTGTATGTGACATTATTTTCCGTTTTGTTGGTTTGCTTATGTATATTATTCTTTTGTTGTTTTGTAATCAATCATCTACAACATCTAAACTCGCCTTTGTTTTCTTGTACAAATAATGCACACTGCCTGGGTCACTCCGTTGTTGTAAAACTAGAATCCACTGGAGTGTTCTACATTATATAAATATTTATGATGCGGCCCCAAAGCATGCACAGTCAATGTTATTATTATTTTACTATTTATTTATTTCCCTTATGCAGAATAACTCTGGTTGCTTGATCATGACCGAGACTATCTTTGGTATTAGAACTCCAGTTACACCAATTGATTATTTGCATCTCAAGTTAAGTTAGTCACTGTTAATCAACAATGAAATGTGGCCATTGGTTCTTCGATAATTGATGGTACGGATGGGCAAAGCAACCAGAGTATATCCCACTGGATTAATGGTACAGATGGGCAAACCGTTAAGGGCGGTGGCTTCACTGCCTTAGGCTGGACGGTTCAATATTTAGTAGCAAACCGTTAAATATTTAGTAGCAATATTAACTCCCTTCCATCCCATTACAAATTAATTTCAGTTAAAAAAAACTTGTATCTCAGAATAAAGGTGGTGGAACTCCCCTTAATCTGTACCAGATATTAATACTTAACCCTACATGGAACATTGCAAGTAGTCGCTGGAAGTCGTAGTGATGCTGAAAAAAAGGTGTACAGTAAACATCCATGGCAATAGCTAATGGTTCAAAAGCCAACAGAGAAACTCTACTTCACAGAAAGCTTGTGTGCGTTTGGAAGCAAAGTAATTTTGAAGTTTTTCAGGAATAGGAGCCCACAGTTTACCTCCTATCTTTGGAAGCCCATTCACAATCCTTACATCCTTTGATAGAAAGAGATGAACCAGTCGGCGTTAAAAATTTCAGCAAAGTCACTGCAGAGTGCAGAGAAATAGTATAAACACAAGAAACACGTTTCAGTCTTCTTAAAAACATGAGCAGACCTAGAAGACTAGGATAAGAAATTGCAGGTACTTGAAAAAACCTGCTGCTTTCCAGAAGGAGGTTTGGTCCAATTTGGGAACAACGAGTGTTGCATTTAAAATACGTGCAGCAACAACAGCATCAATTATCTGAGAAGAAGCACACATTAATCAGGATAATGGGCATAGTTATGAGAATATCATAATATGTAATCAGGAAACACACGTAGCTACTATAGTTAGCTGTGAAACATGACGAGACACTCCTAAGCTTACTCACTTTCAAAATAAAACTTGCAGAGACTTCAGACTGCAAGCTTTGCCACATCCTTACACACTACTATACTCAGGAGGTGCCAAACTGTTCATTGAATTAGCCTATAATTTTCATAGTCTGACTGAAGATTACTAATGGTTTCAAAATATTGCAAGAGAATACAAGCTCTAACATGTGTTTTGTGGTTTCTGGAAAAAGCCATAGCACTACATACTTTCAAGTGTTTGGCTTAAAAAAATACTGTTGTTTAAGTTACTGTGGTATCTATCATATTGAAGTTTTTCTGTAGCATTTAAAAAAATACTGTCGCGGTCAATTTTTTTTAACTAAACCAACAGAAAACATGAGGGAGAGATTAACAGAGAAATGTTACACGGCAGGGGATTCATCTTTACACCAAGTCAAGACAGAGTATTCATAGTTTTATTAGGCTCTGTTCCATGATAGCTAGCACCACAATCCTTCGCAAAAGGTGTCGAGATTTGTTGCTATTTCTTACAAATTTGGAGCACCATATTAAAGTACATTTAGAAGAGGCATGCTTAGATCATACGGCAATTTCATCTACTACTGATCAAGTCACTATTAGTATAAAACTTGCCAAAAAATACTGTGTCCCAAAATACAGAATGCAATGCAAACTGCCCTATCCGTGCCATCATGCAGAAGTAGTAATTTAATTTTTTGCCTACTCACTACTCGAGCATTTGTACATAGCATCTACCATTCAATAACTAATCCTTAAACAGAAAATTAAATTGGGCGAAGTGAGCACGGCACATTTTCAACTCGGCTACATCTAACAGAAGCACAAAACTTAAATAAACACCAACGAAGCAACTGAAGAGTACCTCCTCCACGCCAGCCTTTAGCCTCCATCTTGCCCTCACGCACAGCCACTCGGTCCGCATATCTGCAGAAACAGAAACATTACTCCTCCAAGCCCACAGCAATGGCACGCATTTCTCGAAACCACACCAATTCGAGCCAGACCGCACCTGGACCACTTCTCCCCAAATCACGGATATGACGGCGCTTACCTCCGCGTCGGAGAGTTCGATCTTGAACGCCTGCTCCGCGCCGGGCCTGACGATACTGAGACGCCTCCGGGACTGAACCACCGCCGCCGCGTACCAATGGATGTAGCATCACGTCGCGTACGAGACCGGAGCGGATGAGGGTGGGGCTGTCTATAGCGAAGATGGAGGCGGCAGGGATGAGATCGGGGCTGGCTCAAACTGGAAGGGATTGGGGTTTCAAGACGTGGAGGTCGGCCCAAAGGCCAGAGCTAGCGGCGGAGATGCGGGCGCCGCCGTCGTGGGGGAGAGGGGGAGGCCGGCGACACGGCGGGAAGAGGACGGGGAGAGAGTGAGCGGATGTGAGGGGGAGAGAGTGGGCGGGGAGAGGTGGGGTTTGAAGATGCGGAGGTCAGCCCAAAAGCCAGAGCTAGCAGCGGAGATGCAGCCATGCAGGCGCCATCGTCGCATCGGAGAAGAGGAGGCCGGTGATGCGGTGGGGACAGAGTGAGTGGGTGTGAGTGGGAGAGAGTGGGTGGGATTAGGTTGGGTGGGTGAAAAAGAAAATTATTCTTTTTGCAAATAGAAAAATGTGTTAGTCTCACTTTTGTTTTTACTACTCCCTCAGTTCCTAAAACTAGATCTTGTTAAAAATAAAGACTACATACGCATGTATATAGATATATTTTAGAGTGTACATTCACTCATTTTTCTTCGTATTTGGTCTGCATTAGAATCTCTAAAATGACTTATATTTAGGAACAGAGCGAGTATATATTTTACGATGCTTATGTAATGCAGTATAAAATATCATTTATATTTTATGTGTTCCCCTTTGTTCATCAGAGATAACAAAACGTGATGGATTTGGATGATGTAACGACGGACCAGACTGAAACATCACAAGAAGGGTGCATATAGCTAATCCTTTTTATATATATGTTGCAAAAAATAATACAAAAAGATGCATAGTTTTATTATTATTTTTTCAGAATACAGGAGACATAGATATGGATTTTGGAGACGCTCGAAGGAGTCCATCGACAAGGGTTTCGGAGCGACGTCGCTGGAAGGGGCCAAAATTCACCGAGTTTTTTACAACATAATGGTGTGGAAGCGGTGATATATCTCGTAAAAAGAAAAAGGACGCCAATTTAAATGTTATCACACAAAGTATTTTTTTCAATGGTAGTATCAATTTTCCTTCGCCATATTGCCTTTTGTATTCAACTAATTTGGCTTATATTTTATATTGATTTGGCTCGTTTTTTGTATCATGCCGACGGACTATGTTTGTACCCCTAGAAATATTATAATCATCGAATCAATCATGTCGCTCCCAAGAAAACCAAGTTTGTGGACATTGGAGAAGTCTTGTTATCAAATGACGATTTGGAATGCCTTAATATTATATGTTTTTGCATGATGGTGTAAGGCCAATTGCATAAACTTTTTACTTAGTAATATAAACCATATAATATCTAATAACATAAATATATTTTAAATATGGAATTACAGATGATAAATGATTTATCTACGAGACAAGGAGGGTGAAAAGATACATATTATTAGCACGTTTCTATCTGGTCAGGTAAAAGAAGACGGAGAAAAACACGCAGACTCATCAAAATATCATAATATCTTACAATATTTTAATACTTATGTACAACAAGATATTGTTTATTTCGTCTCATTATCCATGCATATAATAATGTATTGTTTTAATTAATCCATGTGTATAATGATTTATTATTATTTATATCTAAGTGTGACTACTCTTGTACGATATTTACACCAGTTATTCATTCCGATTAACATTCCTGAGTACCAATGGTATCTAGCAGTCGTCAATGCCAAAAAACAAGAGATTCAAGTATTGGATTCACTTGGTGCTCAGATCAAACGGAGCGACCTTGCTACTACGGTAACCATCTATGTGTGAAATTTAACATGGATTATCTTTGTATAACTCCATTAAAATATTTCAAGAGCCCGTGGCAACGCACGGGCATTCTACTAGTTCAACAATGTTTATAACTTCCACGGATGGATGTTGAGGAGATGATGAGTGAGATGAGACAACCGGAGGCGGACGAGGGGGAAACCGGTCGACTTGAGGAGTGTCACGGAATCACCTCACCTTGGAATCGACGACGGTGAGGAGATCTGGCCATCGGCAGTGGCAGCCCACACCGGGAGATGCACGGGGACAACGGAGGGAGGAAGGCGACTCCGCCATTCACTCACGGACTCACCAGCGGCGGCTGAAGGTGTCGCTGTCGAGCAGGATACGGCGGTGGAGAGGTGCCGGCGCCGGTAGAGAGCTTCTCGAGCGGGCTGGGGAGGAGTGGGGCGCCCTGTTCTGCTTTTTTTTGAGACAATCTCGCGAAACTTTATTCAAACCACCATAATGTTTACAGGGATGAAACGAATACCATCGGGTTGGCGCAACCAAACATGACGGCCAAGCCCTAACCTTAACGCATGCTTCGCTAGATTGTGAGTCTCAACATTTGAGCTCCTACCTTCGTGGACTATATTACAAGAAATGAAAGACAGTAAATTTAATTGTATTTCATTGATGGTCGCCCCAAATTCAGCAGCAGTTCCACGTCTCACGTCTCGTACCACTCCTTCACAGTCAGAAGCAAGCTGTAGTTGATATAGATTCAAATCTTCTGCCAGAGCCAGTCCCTCCCGAATAGCCAGAGCCTCCAGTATTGCCGGATCATCAATGTTGTTAAACACTATCGCCGAGGCTCCAAAAAAAGTACCCTGTTTACTTTGGCATACTGCTCCGACCGCTCATCCTCATCCCTTAATGACAGCAGCATCAACATTCAGCTTAGCATGATCATCAGGAGGTGCAATCCACCCCGTCCGTCGTTTCTGCTGCTGCAGCCTCCTTCCCTCACCAGCTTTATTTGATAGAGCCTGTAATTCCACCAAATAAGAAGTTATATGCCCATGTATTGCATGGGGGCTTTTGAAGATATCCTCATGTATGGCCTTCCTCTGTGCGCTCCAGATGGCCCATAACGTAACAACCAACGTCACAAATTCCTCGGATGATAAAGCTTTGTTCATAGCGAAAATCCACTCCTTTGCATTCTCTTCCTGGTGGATGCTCATCTGATATAGGATGTCCTCTCAAGATAACGCCCAGGTGCTTCGAGACACCGGACAATTTAATAATGTGTGTCTCCATGTATCATGAGCTCCACGTAGATTGCATGAGGAAGTGGTGGCCATATTCCGACGCTGGAGTACTTCACCGGAGGGTATGGAATGTCTCACCAGACGCCAAACGAATACCCGGATTTTTTAAGGGACTTGAACTTTCCAAAGTGATTTCCACTCCTCGCTCTCTGCCTCCACATGCGATGAACTCTCCCGTCCTTCCAGCCAGCCCTCTCTGTTATACTTTGTGCGGACTAACATCCGATATGCCGAGCCAACTGTGAAGAAACCTCACGGCTCCTCATACCAGGCCCAAAAGTCATCGATCCTTCTTGTGCAAAGTGGTATTTTGAGGATTGCTTCAGCGTAAAAAGGTGTGAATACTGATCGAACAACTCCCTCCTTCCATGTCGTCGTAGACTGCTCAATCAACTCAGATACTCTTTGTGGAGGGTCCTGTACTAAAGAGGTGATTGGTCTTTTGTAGCTCGCTCGCGGGATCCAATTATGTTCCCAGATGCTGGTAGTTTCACCATCTCCTATCCTCCTTACAATTCCCTGCGCCATAATGTCTCTCTCATTCATGATGGCTCTCCATATTTGTGATGGATGGTTTCCCAATTCCGCATCAAGAAGTGAACAGTTCGGGAAATAGGCTGCTTTCAGGATGCAAGAACTTAACGAATCTGGTTCTGTCAATAGCCTCCATGATTGTCTTGCCAAGAGGGCAAGATTAAAGAGCTCTAGATCCCTGAATCCAAGGCCTCCCATATGCTTCGGTCTGGTCATGACGTCCCATGCAACCCAAGTGGGTTTCCTTCTCCCGCTCTTACTTCCCCACTAGAACTGACGTATGATGGTTGAAACACTTTCACATAAACCTCTCGGGAGCCTAAAGCATGACATCGAGAAAACAGGGATAGCCTGAGCTACTGACTTTATCAGAATTTCCTTTCCAGCAGCAGACAGAAGTTTTCCCATCCAGCCTTTCACCTTCTCCCATACTCTGTTCCTTAGGTACTTAAAGGTCCCATTTTTAGAATGACCAACCTCGGTTGGCATCCCCAGATATCGATCATTGAGCGATTCATTCTGCACTTGTAATTTGGTTTTCACCCCTTTTCTTACTACCCGTGGGCACCCTTTGCTGAAGAAGATAGATGATTTTGCATTGTTAATTTTCTTCCCCGATGCCATACAGTACTTGTCCAGTAGGTTTGAAACCTCTTCGGCACCCTCCACACTAGCCTTGTAAAGCAACAGGCTGTCATCAGCAAATAAAAGGTGATTCACCGGCGGAGCCGCGGGAGCCACCTTAATACCTTCCAACAATGATGACCGAGAACTGGATTTCAGAAGGCATGAAAGGCCCTCTGCTGCAATAAAGAAAAGGTAAGGGGAGATAGGATCTCCCTGCCAGATTCCTCTGGATGGATGAAAATTTTCAAGCTTCTCACCATTAAAGAGCACTGAAAAAGAAATAGATGATACCATAGCCATAAATGTATCAATCCATACATGGGCGAATCCCAACTTGCTCATAATGGCCCTAAGATAGTCCCACTCTAGCCTATCATAGGCTTTCATCATATCCAACTTAAGAGCACAAAAACTATTGTTCTTTGACTTGTTTCGCTTTATAAAGTGTAGACATTCATAGGCACAAAATATATTATCCGTAATCAACCTTCCGGGGACAAAAGCAGATTGTTCCCTGGAGATAATATCTGGGAGTATTTAGTTTAATCTGTTTGCTATCACCTTCGAAGCTATCTTGTAGAGGACATTACATAAACTGATGGGTCTGAACTGTGAGAGCAAAGTAGGGTTAGTAACCTTTGGTATCATGACAAGGACTGTGTCGTTTATGCATTCTGGACTCTCCTCCCCTCTTACAATCCTGAGCACAATGTTGGTCACATCATCCCCACACACCTCCCAGTGCCGCTGATAAAACTGGGCCGGGAACCCATCCGGTCCTGGCGCTTTAGTGGGAAACATTTGAAACAAAGCGTTCTTAACCTCCTCCTTAGTGTAAGGGACACATAAAATTGCGTTCATGGCGGCTGTAGCTTTACAAGGAACATGAGCAAGGACCTTGTCTAGACCCTATACACCCTCAGATGTGTATAGGTCTTGATAGAAAGCATTTGTCATAGCCCTTAGTTCTTCCTGATTATCTACCAACACACCGATGGAGTTATCAAGAGCTTTAATCATATTTTTCTTTCTACGTAGACTAGCCCGAAGATGAAAAAATTTCGTGTTTTTATCCCTAGATGATAGCCATTCCGTGCGTGCACGCGGCCTCCACATAAGTTCCTCATGATGATAGAGCTCGACAAGCCTCTCGTTAATTTTCAACTCAAGATGCAATGGGCCTAGGCGCAGCGGATCACCTCTCAACTCTTCTATCCTCTTTTTGAGCCCTTTAATCTCTCGGCAAACGCTTCCGAAAGCCTGTTTACTCCACTTAGTAAAACCTCTCGAGACTCCTGCCAGTTTATCCCGCAGCTCCTGAACAATTCCACACGGCCCATCAGCAAACCATTCATCGTTAACAACATCCCCAAAACCATCACGCCTCTCCCACATGGACTCATACCGGAAGGTCCGGTGTTTTACTTCTTGAGCTCGCCTCATATCAAGAAAAATCGGGCCATGGTCCGATGTGGCCGCATCATGGTGTTCAAGAGATGCAAGAGGAAACCGTGTCATCCATTGGGGGTTAGCTAGCGCCCTGTCAAGCATGCATCTGGTGTAAGTGCCCCCTATCACTTTCTTCTCAAAGGTCCAGGACCTGCCCTTATAGCTGATGTCCATCAGCATGCAAACGTCTGTCGCCTCTCTAAAAGCCTGAATTTGTGCATTGCTTCGCTGACGTATTCCCACATGTTCATTCGGACGTAGAACTTCGTTAAAATCGCCAATACATAACCAAGGGAGAGAGCTCAAAGTGCTAATATTCTTCAAAACCGTCCAAGTTTGGTGTCTTAGATGGGTTTGTGCCTCGCCATAAGCACACGTCAGACGCTAGATATCTTGCCCATGCTCCTCAACAGAAACATCCAAGTGATAACATGAGTATCCCAAGATTTCAACTATTATTTCATCATTCCAGAAAAGCCATATTCCACCACTTCTACCTTGACTATCAACTGCATAAGCTTTAGCGAAACCTAAAGTACCCGCTAAAGATTTGACCCTCGCCCCATCTATCTGTGCCTCAACAATGCACAGGAGAGAAGGGGCAAATTTCTTCGCGAGTTCGCGAAGTTCATTGACCGTCGCGGCATTGCCTGCCCCGCAACAGTTCCAGCATAGTACACTCATTGGGCTGGGCGGCACCCCTCGAAGGAGCTCGCCATATTTTTCACCATGCTACCATGTCTGTCATTCTCACTTCCTCCCATCTTTGTGCGTTTCAGGTCTCTTGTTGGTGGAGGGCTGACCACATCACCCCCGGACGGGACTATTGCCAGTTCGTTGCCCTTGGGTATAGTTGTCTGATCTTCAGGTCCCTTGCTTCTGTCGAGACCAAGCTCTGTCCTTTGAGCCCTTTTCCTGCTGGGATCATCTATGTGTATAGCAGAGGGACCTGTGTCCTTATCCTCATCAAAAAGGCCATCCCTGTATATCTCTCTACCTTCTTTTCGGTTGCCTCTACCTCGGCCCCCGCTTGTGCCTCCACGGCGCCCTCGGCTCCCACCAGAGTTCTGACTAGCAGGACGCATTGTCCATGATGCTCTCATGTCTTTGAAAACTAGCGCTGACTTTGGATGAATCCCATTGCCATGTTCTTTAAACACGTGGCCCAAGTGTCCACAAACTGCGCACCAATCAGGCAGTCTCTCATATTTCACCCTGTATATTTGCTTCTTCCCCTCCCTGACAAGAGACACTGTGTTCTTCAATGGCTTGTTGACATTAATTTTAACCCAAACACGGTAAAAATTGCCCATGAAATCATATGAAGCAGGTTCGGTATACAGGACCTCGCCCACTTTCGAAGCCAAAGCAGGCACCAGATGCGCAAACAGACTCGGGACATCATGAATCTGAATCCAAATATCCAAAGTATCCAACTTGACCATGGAAGGCTGAGTAACACCATCATAAGGAGTGATGATTACTGCATTACCTCTGAAATTCCATGGACCCTCCTGCATAACTCTTTCCCAATCACCCAGGCAATGGAACTGTAGGGTGCATAGATTAGCTTCAAGCGGCTTGAAATTAGCAGGCTGCGCCAGATTCCAGGCCGCTCTCATGTTTCTGAAGAACATGATCACGCTTCCTCTTGATTATTGCTCCGTCCTCTTTGGTGAACCCGTGCTCTCATGTTTCCATAGACGTGTTCCAGGGACGTCATGTTTCCAAGCTGATCTTCATGTCCCTGGCTGTAGGGTTTGTCAATGTGAACCCGCGCCACTGCCAACCATCTTGCCGCGTCCTTGGGAACATGTTCTTCATCCACCACCATGTCATCCATATCGTCCTCTTGGAGTCCAAGTTCCGCCATCAAACTCTCGAGCTCTGCTGCAGAAGAAGACCCGCCGGTCGAAGCCGATCCGCCTCTAGTATCCGCAGCCATCAGTCAAAACCCTAACCCGATCTACAACAGAGAACCGGGTAATAAGAGGTGGGGGGCCGAACCCGATCCGTCATAGGCAGGGAAACTCAAACACGTCCCGGAGAAACAGTCCGAGTTGAACCCCTGGTACAGAACAGAGGGAAGGAAGAAGCGACAACTCAACGGCGACAAGTACGCCGCCGAGAGGAGAAAACCCTAACGAGAGGGGATGATCCAAATCGATTATTACAAGTCATGACTGGAGTGAAAGTGGAAAGGGGAAAGTGCGCCCTGTTCTGCTGTTCGCCAACCTCTACGTGACCAAGAGCCCAGGAGCGAAAATATAAAAGAAAAAATAAAGCCCAGTTTAACCCAATTTTAGTGTGACTAAAAAACCCACTTCTGGCTGTGACTAATAAAGCCAGATTTTGCCATGCTATGATTTTTTCTTTGCAATGGTCCAAAATTAAAACTTAAAACTGTTTGTGATACATAGAGAATGAAAAGCTGTATATTACCAAAAAAACAAATGGAAAAAGGATCCTTTTTAATTCAAATGGCACAAAAAAGAAAAAGATCAAGGCAATTTTTTTTGAATTGTTTGGATTTCTTACCACATGTATCATGTGGTAAGATCAAGGCAATTTGCATCTGAACATGGCGGCAAGAAATGTAGATTGAAAATATATGGCATTTTTAACACGTTTTTTAGAAGTAAATGTGCCATAGTGTACGGAAGTAAAAAATTCCAATGAACAATCGAAAAAGGCAAAAAAAAATGCAATGGATACAAAGTATTTTTGACGTGGCAAAATAGAAGTAAAGTTGCCATGCTACATAAATGTACATTTTTCATGAGGGATGCATGTAAAAATTGTAGTGTATGTGAAAATAAAGTAATTTTTTCATGGCAAAGGTAGAGTAATTTTTCCATGGAAATAAATTAAAACTTTCCATGGCTACACAGGTATATTAGCCATGCTACATATTAAAATTTGTCATGTTCTAGAAAATGTAAACCGCTCAAGCGCATGATGTTGGGGCAGAGGTCCCGGTGTCATGGCGGATGTAGGTTGCTAGTTTGCACATGTATGGTGTGACTGTTGTCAAATCCGCACCGTGTCATGGACATCCCCTGACAGTCGGTGTGGTGGTCTATTGTGGGAAGATGTCTTATCCATCCACTAGTGCCTTTCGCCCTGGCGTGGAGTATGGGCTGGCGTGACTTTGGAAGATCCCCCTTCAAGATGATGATTGGAACCGCCTCTGTCGCAGCCGGTTGAGCATCACCCGCCTCTGTCCCACCTCGAGCTCCGACCGTCCCACCCTGGAAGACGGACACGCACATGGAGGAGGTCGAGGCTCAGCAGCAGCGCGCTGCCGCTCACGTACTGCTCGAGCTTCACCCCCTTGGCCGCCGCGTCCGGCAGCATTGTGATCGCGCTAGCTAGCCGCTCACATGCTTTGTACAAGCTTTAATGATCAAGGAGCACAAGGCAGTAGCAAGAGCTCGGGTGCGAGCAAGGAATCAGCCGCGCCCGCCCCGCCTCGGGCATGCGAAGAACCCAATTACAATCTATATTTTGCTCGTCGAGGGATTTATGCTATTTTACAGAGACCTTGTGGTAAATTTAACTAGAGACTAGCTAGTGGGTTCCACATCTGACCGCTGACAATTTGTGTGCGATCTGTTCTGTCCAATGTGCCCCGGTACTGTAAATCCAGTTTATGGGCAACTATATAATGTTTTACGGGACGAGTTTTTGCATCATATGCTAGAGTTACTCTTACATATGCAAAATAATATCTGGCCGTGTCGTCTTCGCTGATAAGGATTTTTATTGCCGAGCTGAGCAACCAGATAAGAGAAGAGAGATGTTATCATCTGACCAAAAATAATAGAGAATACGTATACCTAAAAATAATCTTTTTTCGTCATGATACATTATGAGAGGAAATACATGATAACATATTGTTTGCGACATCTAGTCTTAGGTTCCAAACATTGTGTCATAACCTTTTTGCATATTAAAGCACCAACTCTGGAGGGAAGAGCCCCGTTGTTCCAGAATACTCACGAAACTTTGACAGGCTAGAAGTACCAGATTTTATTTATAAGGAGGGCGCGATGAATATGATGTATACTTATATGATATATCAATGGGAAAACAAGCATCTCATCTGGTAATATAACAGCATATTGTTTCAATGATGACAAACCGGCATCATCTGTCGATCAAATGGCCTATTGTTTTGTAAGGGTGTGACGCCAACTGAGCTGCTACGACAAAGAAAAGTTGGATTTATTTAGTGAGCTCCGATCAGGTGTGACATTGCCAACCAATTAAACCACCGTCGAAAGTCAGTGGTATCTTCAAGCCTCAAGGCAAAACTAATCTACGTACCACCAACAATTCCTTTGGATTGCTGCTACCGCATGACGGTTTGCTATGTGCTGCTCCGCACATCTATACTTACATATGCAAAATTATATTGCCGAGATGAGCAACCAGATAAGAGAAGAAAGAGGATTATAATCAGACAAACAATAAATAAAGATTACGTATACCTAAAAACAATCTTTTTCATAATACATTATGAGAGGAAATTCATGATGACATAATGTTTCCGACATCTAATCTGGGCAAGATGACTAAGACTCTGTTCTTCGGAACAATGGAGCGAGCAACAGATTTGTTGGAAATCATACATACTGATGTATGTGGTCCGATAAATATTGAGGCTCGCGACAAGTATCATTATTTTCTGATCTTCACAAATGATTTGAGCAGATATGAGTATATCTACTTGATGAAACATAAGTTTGAAACATTTGAAAAGTTCAAAGAGTTTCAGAGTGAAGTGGAAAATCATCGTGACAAGAAAATAAAAGTTTCTACGATATGATCGCAGAGGTAAAATATTTGAGTTACGAGTTTGGTCTTCAATTAAAACAATGTGAAATAGTTTCACTACTCACGCCACCTGGAACACCACAATGTAATGGTGTGTCCGAACGTCATAACCGTACTTTATTAGATATGGTGTGATCTATGATGTCTCTTACCGATCTACCACTATCATTTTGGGGTTATGCATTAGAGACAGCTGCATTCACGTTAAATAGGGCACTATCTAAGTCCGTTGAGACGACACAATCTGAACTGTGGTTTGGCAAGAAAGCAAAGTTGTCGTTTCTTAAAGTTTGGGGTTGTGATGCTTATATGAAAAAGTATCATCCTAATAAGCTCAAACCCAAACCGGAGAAATATGTCTTCATAGGATACCCAAAGGAGATTGTTGGGTACACCTTCTATCACAAATCCGAAGGCAAGACTTTTGTTGCTAAATTCGGAGTTTTTCTAGAAAAGGAGTTTCTCTCGAAAAAAGTGAGTGGGAGGAAAGTAGAACTTGATGAGGTAACTGTACCTGCTCCCTTATTGGAAAGTAGTTCATCACAGAAATCTGTTCCTGTGACTACTACACCAATTAGTGAGGAAGCTAATGATGATGATCATGTAACTTCAGATCAAGTTACTACCAAATCTCATAGGTAATCCAGAGTGAGATCCGCACCAGAGTGGTATGGTAATCCTGTTCTGGAAGTCATGCTACTAGATCATGATGAACCTACGAACTATGAAGAAGCGATGGTGAGCCCAGATTCCGCGAAATGGTTTGAGGCCATGAAATCTGAGATATGATCCATGTATGAGAACAAAGTATGGACTTTGGTTGACTTGCCCGATAATCGGCAAGCAATTGAGAATAAATGGATCTTCAAGAGGAAGACGGACGCTGATAGTAGTGTTACTATCTACAAAGCTAGAATTGTCGCAAAAGGTTTTCGACAAAGTTCAAGGTGTTGACTACGATGAGATTTTCTCACTCGTATCTATGCTTAAGTCTGTCCGAATCATGTTAGCAATTGCTGCATTTTATGAAATCTGGCAAATGGATAAACAAAACTGCATTCCTTAATGGATTTACTAAAGAAGAGTTGTATACGATGCAACTAGAAGGTTTTGTCAATCCTAAAGGTGCTAACAAAATATGCAAGCTCCAGCGATCCATCTATGGACTGGTGCAAGCATCTCGGAGTCGGAATATACGCTTTGATAAGTTGATCAAAGGATATAGTTTTATACAGACTTGCGGTGAAGCCTGTATTTACAAGAAAGTGAGTGGGAGCACTACAGCATTTCTGATAAGTATATGTGAATGACATATTGTTGATCGAAAATAATGTAGAATTATTCTGCAAAGCATAAAGGAGTGTTTGAAAGGAGTTTTTTTTTCAAAGAAAGACCTCGAAGAAGCTGCTTACATATTGAGCATCAAGATCTATAGAGATAGATCAAGACGCTTGATAAGTTTTTTTAATGAGTACATACCTTGACAAGATTTTGATAAGTTTTTTCAATGAGTACATACCTTGACAAGATTTTGAAGTAGTTCAAAATGGAATAGTCAAAGAAAGAGTTCTTGCCTGTGTCATAAGGTGTGAAGTTGAGTAAGACTCAAAGCCCGACCATGGCAGAAAATAGAATGAGAATGAAAGTCATTCCCTATGCCTTGGCCATAGGTTCTATAAAGTATGCCATGCTGTGTACCAGATCTATTGTATACCCTACACTGATTGGCATGGGAGTACAATAGTGATCTAGGAGTAGATCACTGGACAGCGGTCAGAATTATCCTTAGTGAAATAAGGATATGTTTCTCGATTATGGACGTGACAAAAAGGTTCGTCATAAAAAGTTACGTCGATGCAAGTTTTCACACTGATCTGGATGACTATAAGTCTCGATCTAGATACATATTGAAAGTGGGAGCAATTAGCTAGAGTAGCTCCGTGCAGAGCATTGTAGACATAGAATTTTGCAAAATACATACGGATCTGAGTTTGGCAGGCCCGTTGACTAAATTTCTCTCACAAGCAAAACATGATCACTCTTTGGGTGTTAATCACATAGCGATGTGAACCAGATTATTGAATCTAGTAACCCTTTGCGTGTTAGTCACATAGAGATGTGAACCAATCACATAAAGATGTGAACTATTGGTGTTAATCACATAGCGATGTGAACTAGATTATTGACTCTAGTGCAAGTGGGAGACTGAAGGAAATATGCCCTAGAGGCAATAATAAAGTTATTATTTATTTCCTTATATCATGATAAATGTTTATTATTCATGCTAGAATTGTATTAACCGGAAACATAATACATGTGTGAATACATAGACAAACAGAGTGTCACTAGTATGCCTCTACTTGACTAGCTCGTTAATCAAAGATGGTTATGTTTCCTAACATAAACAATGAGTTGTTATTTGATTAACGGGATCACATCATTAAGTGAATGATCTGATTGACATGACCCATTCCATTAGCTTAGCACCCGATCGTTTAGTATGTTGCTATTGCTTTCTTCATGACTTATACATGTTCCTATGACTATGAGATTATGCAACTCCCGTTTGCCGGAGGAACACTTTATGTGCTACCAAACGTCACAACGTAACTGGGTGATTATAAAGGAGCTCTACAGGTGTCTCCAAAGGTACATGTTGGGTTGGCGTATTTCGAGATTAGGATTTGTCACTCCGATTGTCGGAGAGGTATCTCTGGGCCCTCTCGGTAATGCACATCACTTAAGCCTTGCAAGCATTGCAACTAATGAGTTAGTTGCGGGGTGATGTATTACAGAACGAGTAAAGAGACTTGCCGGTAACGAGATTGAACTAGGTATTGGATACCGACGATCGAATCTCGGGCAAGTAACATACCGATGACAAAGGGAACAACGTATGTTGTTATGCGGTCTGACCGATAAAGATCTTCGTAGAATATGTAGGAGCCAATATGGGCATCCAGGTCCCGCTATTGGTTATTGACCGGAGACGTGTCTCGGTCATGTCTACATTGTTCCCGAACCGTAGGGTCCGCACGCTTAAGGTTTCGATGACAGTTATATTATGAGTTTATGAGTTTTGATGTACCGAAGGAGTTCGGAGTCCCGGATGAGATTGGGGACATGACGAGGAGTCTCGAAATGGTCGAGACATAAAGATTGATATATTGGAAGCCTATATTTGGACATCGGAAGTGTTCCGGGTGAAATCGGGATTTTACCGGAGTACCGGGAGGTTACCGGAACCCCCCGGGAGCCATATGGGCCTTTATGAGCTTTAGTTGAAAGGAGAAAGGGGCAGCCAAGGTGGCCGCGCGCCTCCCCCCTCTCCCTCTTTCCCCCTCGGGGAATCCTAGTCCAACTAGGATTGGGGGGGGGGGAGTCCTACTCCCGGGAGGAGTAGGACTCCTCCTGCGCCCACCTCCTGGCCGGCGGCCCCCTCCCCCTTGGCTCCTTTATATACTGAGGCAGAGGCACCCCAGAAACACACAAGTTGATCCACGTGATCGTTCCTTAGCCGTGTGTGGTGCCCCCTGCCACCATATTCCACCTCGGTCATATCGTTGTAGTGCTTAGGCGAAGCCCTGCGACGGTAGTACATCAAGATCGTCACCACGCCGTCGTGCTGATGGAACTCTTCCCCGACACTTTGCTGGATCGGAGTCCGGGGGTCGTCATCGAGCTGTACGTGTGCTAAGATCTCGGAGGTGCCGGAGTAACGGTGCTTGGATCGGTCGGATCATGAAGACGTACGACTACTTCCTCTACGTTGTGTCAACGCTTCCGCAGTCGGTCTGCGTGGGTACGTAGACAACACTCTCCCCTCTCGTTGCTATGCATCACCATGATCTTGCGTGTGCGTAGGAAATTTTTGAAATTACCACGTTCCCCAACAGTCACATCATTAGGAGAATGATGTGATGGAAAAGACACATCTGTTAGCTTAGCATTATGATCGTTAAGTTTTATTGCTATTGCTTTCTTCATGACTTATACATGTTCCTCTAACTATGAGATTATGCAACTCCCGAATACCGGAGGAACACCTTGTGTGCTATCAAACGTCACAACGTAACTTGGTGATTATAAAGATGCTCTACAGGTGTCTCCGAAGGTGTTTGTTGGGTTGGCATAGATATAGATTAGGATTTGTAACTCCGTGTATCGGAGAGGTATCTCTGGGCCCTCTCGGTAATGCACGTCATTATAAGCCTTGCAAGCAATGTGACTAATAAGTTAGTTGCGGGACGATGCATTACGGAACGAGTAACGAGACTTGCCGGTAACGGGATTGAACTAGGTATGAGGATACCGACGATCAATCGGGCAAGTAACATACCGATGACAAAGGGAACAACGTATGTTGTTATGCGGTTTGACCGATAAAGATCTTCGTAGAATACCATATGAGCATCCAGGTTCCTCTATTGGTTATTGACTGGAGATGTGTCTCGGTCATGTCTACATAGTTCTCGAACCCGTAGGGTCCGCACGCTTAACGTTCGATGACGATTTGTATTATGAGTTATGTGATTTGATGACCGAAGTTTGTTCAGAGTCCCAGATGAGATCACGGACATGACGAGGAGTCTCGAAATGGTCAAGAGGTAAAGATTCATATATTGGAAGGCTATATTCGGATACCGGTAGTATTCCGCGTGATACCGGGTCACCGGAAGGGGTTCCGGGCAACCCCCGGCAAAGATATGGGCTTTATGGGCCAAGTAAGGGAACACATCAGCCCACAAGGGGCTGGTGCACCCCTATAGGGCCAGCCACGTGGGGAGAAAGGGAAAGGAGATGAGGAAAAGGAAATTATGAAGTAGGACTCCTACTTCCTTCCCCTCCCCCCTCCTTCCTTTCCCCCTTGTCCAAATATGGTAAGGGGGGCCGAATTGGACTAGGAGCCCAAGTAGGATTCCTCCTACTTGGGCATGCCCTAGGCTGCCTCCCTCCCTCTCCCTCCTTTATATACGTGGGGAGGGCACCCCTAGAACACACATCAATTGTTCCTAGCCGTGTGCAGCGCCCCCTCCACAGTTAACACCTCGGTCATATCGTCGTAGTGCTTAGGCGAAACCCTGCGCCAGTAAGTTCATCATCACCGTCGCCACGCCGTCATGCTGATGAAACTCTCCCTCGGCCCCAACTAGATCAAGAGTACGAGGGACGTCATTGAGCTGAACGTGTGCTGAACACGGAGGTGCCGTACGTTCGGTGCTAGGATTAGTCGGGTCGTGAAGACGTACGACTACATCAACCGCGTTGATAAAACGCTTCCGCTTTCGATCTACGAGGGTACGTGGACACACTCTCCACTCTCGTTGCTATGCATCTCCTAGATAGATCTTGGGTGATCGTAGGAATTTTTTAAAAATTACTGCGTTCCCCAACAGTGGCATCCGAGCCAGGTCTATGCGTAGATGTTATATGCACGAGTAGAACACAAAGAGTTGTGGGTGATAATAGTCATACTGCTTACCAGCATGTCATACTTTGATTCGGCGGTATTGTTGGATGAAGCGGCCCAGACCGACATTACATGACTGCGTTCATGAGACTGGTTCTACCGGCGTGCTTCACACACATGTGGCTAGTGGGTGTTTGTTTCTCTCACTTTAGTTGAATCGCGTGTGACTATGCCCGGTCCTTGTTGAAGGTTAAAACAACACACTTGACGAAAAATCGTTGTGGTTTTGATGCATAGGTAAGAACGGTTCTTGCTAAGCTCGTAGCAGCCACGCAAAACTTGCAATAACAAAGTAGAGGACGTCTTACTTGTTTTTGCAGGGCATGTTGTGATGTGATATGGTCAAGACGTGAAGATATATAATTTGTTGTATGAGATGATCATGTTTTGTAAAAGTTATCGGCAACTGGCAGAAGCCTTATGGTTGTCGCTTTATTGTATGAAATGCAATCGCCATGTAATTGCTTTACTTTATCACTAAGCGGTAGCGATAGTCGTAAAAGCAATAGTTGGTGAGACGACAACGATGCTTCGATGGAGATCAAGGTGTCAAGCCGGTGACGATGGTGATCATGACGGTGCTTTGGAGATGGAGATCAAAGGCACAAGATGATGGTGGCCATATCATATCACTTATATTGATTGCATGTGATTTTTATCCTTTATACATCTTATTTTTCTTAGTACGGCGGTAGCATTATAAGATGATCCCTTACTAAATTTCAAGGTACAAGTGTTCTTTTTGAGTATGCACCGTTGCAACAGTTCGTCGTGCCGAGATACCACATGATGATCGGGTGTGATAAGCTCTACGTTCACATACAACGGGTGCAAGCCAGTTTTGCACACGCAGAATACTCGGGTTAAACTTGACGAGCCTAGCGCATGCAGATATGGCCTCGGAACACTGAGACTGAAAGGTCGAGCGTGAATCATAAAGTAGATATGATCAACATAGTGGTGTTCACCATTTAAAACTACTCCATCTCACGTGATGATCGGACATGGTTTAGTTGATTTGGATCACGTGATCATTTAGATGACTAGAGGGATGTCTATCTAAGTGGGAGTTCTTAAGTAATATGATTAATTGAACTTTAAGTTATCATGAACTTAGTCCTGGTAGTATTAGCATATCTATGTTGTAGACCAATAGACCGCGATGTAGCTCCCCGTTTATTTTTATATGTTCCTAGAGAAATATAAGTTGAAAGATGATAGTAGCAATGATGCGGACTTGGTCCGTGATCTGAGAATTTTCCTCATTGCTGCACAGAAGAATTATGTCCTTGATGCACCGCTAGGTGACAGACCTATTGTAGGAGCAGATGCAGACGTTATGAACGTTTGACAAAGCTCGGTATGATGGCTACTTGATAGTTTAGTGCATCATACTTTACGGCTTAGAACCGGGACTTCAAAAATGTTTCGAAATGTCACGGAGCATATGAGATGTTCCAAGAGCTGAAATTGGTATTTCAGACGCATGCCCGAGTCGAGAGGTATGAGACCTCTGACAAGTACTTTGACTACAAGATGCAGGAGAATAGCTCAACCAGTGAGCATGTGCTCAGAATGTCTGAGTACTACAATCGTTTGAATCAAGTGGGAGTTAATCTTCCAGATAAAATAGTGATTGACAGAGTTCTCTAGTCACTATCACCAAGTTACTGGTACTTCTTGATGAACTATAATATGCAAGGGATGACGAAAACGATTCCTCGAGCTCTTCGCGATGCTGAAATCGGCGAAGGTAGAAATCAAGAAAAGCATCAAGTGTTGATTGTTGACAAGACCACAAGTTTCAAGTAAAAGGGCAAGGGAAATAAAGGGAACTTCAAGAAGAATGGCAAGCAAGTTGCCACTCCCATGAAGAAGCCCAAAGCTAGACCCAAACCTGAAACTGAGTGCTTCTACTGCAAAGGAAATGGTCACTGGAAGCAGAACTGCCACAAATACTTGGCGGATAAGAAGGATGGCAAAGTGAACAAAGGTATATTGGATATACATGTTATTGATGTGTACTTTACTAGTGTTTATAGCAACCCCTCGGTATTTGATACTGGTTTAGTTGCTAAAAGTAGTAACTCCAAACAAAAGTTCCAAAATGAACAGAGACTAGTTAAGGGCGAGGTGATGATGTGTGTTGGAAGTGATTCCAAGGTTGATAAGATCGCCATCGCACACTCCCTTTACCTTCAGGATTAGTGTTGAACCTGAAATAAAAGTTATTTGGTGTTTGCGTTGAGCATGAATATGATTGGATCATGTTTATTGCAATACGTTTATTCATTTAAGTCAAAGAATAATTGTTGTTCTATTTACATGAATAAAACCTTCTATGGTCATACACTCAGTATAAATGGTTTATTAAATCTCGATCGTTGTGATACACATATTCATAATATTGAAGCCAAAATATGCAATGTTCTTTATCGAAAAAAAGGACTCCTACTTCCTTCTCCTCCCCCTCCTTCCTTTCCCCTTGTCCAAATATGGTAAGGGGGGCCGAATTGGACTAGGGGCCCAAGTAGGATTCCTCCTACTTGGGCACGCCCTAGGCTGCCTCCCTCCCTCTCCCTCCTTTATATACGTGGGGAGGATACCCATAGAACACACATCAATTGTTCCTAGCTGTGTGATGCGCCCCCCTCCACAGTTAACACCTCAGTCATATCGTCGTAGTGCTTAGGCGAAGCCCTGCGCCGGTAACTTCATCATCACCGTCGCCACGCCGCCATGCTGGCGAAACTCTCCCTCGGCCTCAACTGGATCAAGAGTACGAGGGACGTCATTGAGCTGAACGTGTGCTGAACATGGAGGTGCCGTACGTTCGGTGTTAGGATCGGTCGGATTGCGAGGACGTATGACTACATCAACCGCGTTGATAAAACGCTTGCTTTCGGTGTACGAGGGTACGTGGACACACTCTCCTCTCTCGTTGCTATGCATCTCCTAGATAGATCTTGCGTGATCGTAGGAATTTTTTTGAAATTACTGCGTTCCCCAATAGTCAAGGCCCGCCCCGTGAGCGGCATCGGCATGCAAGACATGCTATGCTAGCAAGCCGTCCTCTTTTGTGTCATCAAGTTCATGCTTGCATGTTCATTTGCATACCATTTTGCCAATGTGCTTACATGGAAACATTTGTAGGCATTTCAAGCTTTGGAGGGATTAAAGGTCCAACACAATGGCAAGTGCTTCAACCTCTCCCATTGCTTTAGGGTCATCAAGGACGAGAAGTTCATGCGCAATATGCCGCCCTCAAGTCGCGTGGGGGGAAGCAAGCCGTGGAGGAGGTTGGGGACGGCGAGCCGGCATGGCCGCGAGGGAAGACCAACTCCAAGAAGGAGGGCAAGCGGGATGCGGTATCGAACACCTTGATCGCAAGCGTGGAGGGCATGATGAACAAGAAGGACTCAAGGGAGAAGAGCAAATGAACGCCTTCATGGAGATCCAAAGGAGGAGGCTTGATATGGAAGCGGAGAAGCAAGCCAAGATGCTTGAGATGGAGGCAGCGAAGCAAGCCAGGATGCTTGAGATGGGGGCGGCGAAGCAAGCCAATATGCTAGAGATCGAGGCCGCCAACGCCAAGACCAAGGCGAAAGAAGTGGCTCTCGCGAGCATGATGACCGGGGTGGAGATCATGAAGGTGGATCTCAACACCGTGTCGCCAAAGAAGAGGCCGTGGTTCGAGAAGATGCAGGCCGACGTGCTCAAGTTCACCGACGAGTGATCTCGTTGCCGCGAGTGCCTTCCTTTTTGTATGCCGGCTTGTGTGCTGGCATGACCACGGGGCCACGATGGCGTGGTCGGACTCATGTCCCACCCCATTTTGTGTGCTGACATGTGTGCCGGCCGCTGGCAAGTGCGCCAGCATGAACTGTGTCGTGATATTTTTTGAAGCTGGCAATGTATGCCGGCGTTGGCATGGTGCCGGCCGCTGTCATGATCTATGGCCGCGGACATGAAATGGGTCGGCGCGTTGGGCGCACTGCCGACCCAAATGCAAAACGGCGCGGACGTCGGACTGACGGTCGACCCAAACGGATAAAAAACAGTCAGATGTGTCGTCTGTTTGGATCAACCCGTTGGAGTTGCCCTAAGCAAAATAACCATAAGTGTCTCGGCCCAGCTCCAACTCGGCATCGTACGTACGCCTGCGACCCCATCGGAGCCCGTGGAGCTGCCGACGTCAGCGCCACTGCAAGCGGGCTTGAGGTAGGAAAGGACAACACGAAACTCCAGAGGCCGGCAACGCAAGACCTCATGCGAGAGTGACGGAGAGGCTGGCAACGCTGACGCCGGCGACAACACACTGTCGACGGCTAACATGGACACGATAATTTCTGCTCGAAGTTGACGGCCTTACCGTGGGCTCCTTCTGCATCAACGCCCGCACGCACCAGTCTGCCGCGCCGCTCGAGGCTGGCAAAACTAGGACAAACTCTTTGTCATCGCCGCCCTTGAGCAGGAAGCTGAGAAGCTCCTTCAGGCCCGCCACAGCACCACCGGCTGGAACAACAATCGCTTGGACAAACACAAGCTGAGAAGCATCGTTTGGGCGAGAGCAGCGTGTTAAAAGGAAGACGAGGATTGGAACAAGGGCGGTGCAGGATGCGACGGGTAAACAAGGAGGGGCCGTCCTTGGTGCAATTGTTCTAGAGAGAACTTACTGGCCGTCAATGAACGGCAGTTGGTGTGGCATTCTATGCGTCGACATTTACGCTGTGGAGCTGGAGGAGTAGCAGGGTACCAATAAGGAATGCCCTCATGGAGATGGAAGGTGGAAAGTGCTTCCCACGTGAAAAGCATCTTCTGTGACGCCGACGCCGGCAGAGCAGCCGGCTTCGATCGGATTGCGGGCTCGACTACTTAAACTGGAGCCAAGCCGAGGCATCATGAGATGGAATAATGATTCCGTAATATTGCTGCACCACACGCCGCGTTGGACGGGATTAACCTTTCTTCTAAGTCTTCACAGTGAGAAAAATGTCGAACAAGTTGACGAGCTCCCATGTAAAAATAATATATTATCAAATGACAAAAATTCTGATGTTTTTAGTCATTAACACTTGTCTTGCATGTCCGTTTAATTCACCATTAAAATTTGATAAGATTTGCTTGAAATTTGAAAACTTATTTTTCATGATTACAAGATTGTTCTTTTCTACGACATTAATTTTTCATTGTTTCAGGTATAACTAATTTTATTTTTATTTTTATGTAAATATACACGTGCTTGAAGCCTGAATGTGTACACTCGCAAGCAGTTCATTTGGTACTATCAACTCTTCTCTGAATTTAGCGAAGAACATTATCCTCCCCTTAATAGCTTCGACATGGAGAACCTTAATTAGGTAAAGTTATATGTTTGCGACAAAGTAGGACAGTAACCGCGCAGGAAATAGAACCAAAGACTTGATGATTAAGGAGGAAAAATGTCCAACAGAAGTATGGTATGATACATGAATATGTATCAGGGGGCACTTGATCGACTCAATGGTTGCCATCCAACATCAATGTAGACCAGCAAACATACATCCTTGAGGGCACTTCTCATATCGCCCATACATAACATCAGACACGTATAAGCTTGAACATGCCATGAGAAAACGGTAACCTGGAGTCCTGGACTGATATGGCAAAACGAAATCATATGGCAAAAAGCAAGAAGGCCAGCGAGTGCTCATTAAGGTGGAAAAACATCACAGTTAAGGCTTTGTTTTAATTGTACACTCTCATCCTTAGATCACACATAATAATTATAGGCAGCTTCCACATAATGGAACAATAAATTTGTGCATGAAATTATAGGTTTTGTAGAACCAATGACATAGAAAGGGAATACATAGTACGATATCTATCAATCAAAAAGCCTGGACTACAAGCGAGCTCCAACTAGCTATCAGTGCCTTCAAGGATTGTAATTTTTCATGACGTGCATTATTTAATAGTTAGGGCTTGGAGAAACATAGTCACACCTAATACAATAATGTAATAGTT
This sequence comes from Triticum urartu, assembly GCF_056163025.1. Lineage (NCBI taxonomy): Eukaryota > Viridiplantae > Streptophyta > Magnoliopsida > Poales > Poaceae > Triticum > Triticum urartu. The sequence continues at coordinate 713,163,217 of NC_141875.1, read as the reverse complement.
GGGGTTTGGGGAATCAAACAAAGTAAAATCCTAAAATCAGGTTTACTGCATTTATTGAAGGCAAAAAATTAGTCAAGCAGAAGAAAATCAAGTGACATGAGACTACAACTACTATTTCATAGTGACAATTATTGATGAGACATGCCACTCTGCGAGTATCATAGCTTCATGGGTAAAGGACATAGAGCAAAAAAAGTGTAAGAACAGTGTAGACATATTTAAATAGGGAAAAAGTCCATTTTAAACCCTGAATTTGTAGGTGTTCGGCGAAATGAACCTCCAATTCAAAATCCCGGTCGATTGCACCCTGAAATATGCAATCCCGGTCTAAATTAAACCCTGGCTACAGTTAACCGGGATTTGTCTAGCTGATGGGCCAAGGAGCGGCATGTCAGCAGCTCAACGCACAGGCTTGATACATGACTGGGCCGGCCCACCAACCCGCCCGTTGTTTCGTATCCTTTTCCGCGCGACAAAAAAATGTTGAAATTAAACAGCGAGTACCAGGACCCGATCCCACGACCGCGGAGACCAACCAAGAGCCACTAGCCACTACACCACGAACAGAAACATGAACATTGCGGCGCAGAAATATATAAGAATAGACAGCAGCGTTGAGATTGGAAAACATTTTCGAAAACATTTCTTGAAAATTGCGAGCAGTTTTAAGATGCCGCACTTTTTTGTATTCCATATTTTTGGAAAAGTGAAGGTGTTTTGTAATTCAAAATGAAACACGAACAAATTTTGCAAACCCCAAATAGATTCCAAAAACGCGAACAATTTTTAAAAAACAAATCTGAAAAACAAACAAATTACGAAAAACACGAACACTTTTTGAGATTGTGAACAGTTTTTAGTATTTTTAGAAAATATATAGCAGGAATATTTTTAATTTAGCGACAAAAAAAGTTAAAACAAAAACTTTTTTTTAAAAAGCGCACAAAATTTGTATTGTACGCATTTTGGACACGCAAATAAAAATGAAAAGGTGGTGGACCATAATTCAAACTCGCGGCAAATATATGAAAGCATTTTTGAAAAAATATTTATAAATGAATATTTTTGTTATATATGTTGAACAAATTCGGAATAAATATTCAACAATTGTGCGATATACACTGAACAAATTTCTAATACAAGATGAACATTTTTTTAAATGAGTGAAATTTTTGGAAATTACTGTGAAGATTTCCTTAATATACGCAATATATTTGTATATATACATGAAAAAGAAAAAAAAGATAGTAAAGAAATATTAAAGAAAAATAGCACGAACACTTTTTCAATTTTACAGTTTGTTTTTCAAAATCTATGAATTTTTTCCCCAAATCCGTGGACTTTTATTTTGAAAACCCGTGAACTTCTTTCAAAATTGTTGAACTTTTTCTAAATCCGTGATCTTTTTTCAAAATTTGTAAAATATTTTTATTTTTGAAATTCTAGTTCAGAAGTTTCTTTTTTTCGATCAAACAGCACCAGCATGGGGTCTCGTGTTCGAGCAGAGTTTTTTTTTTGCTTTTTAACGAAAAAAATAGGCGGGCCGGCCCAGCAGGGAGTAGCGCCCTTTGCGAATTTTGTTTTTTAATTGAAAAAAACTAAAGCGGGCTGGCCCAGCAGGAGCTGGTGTGCGCCCTCCGCGAAATGTCTGAATCCCGGCCATCCAAACGACCCGAAGGTTCGATTTAGACCGGGATTGCATAGTTCAGGTTGGAATCGACCGGGATTTCGACTTGGGGGTTCATTTCACCAAACCTCTACATATTCAGGGTTTAAAATAGACTTTTTCCTTTAAATAGTGTAAATACCTGAAGGTAACCGTCAATGCATTCATCGTGACAAAAATTAAATCACTTGCTATAAATGTGTTTATTTAAATATCACATTACTTACCATAACATAATCTATGGCCCATTGTCGAACCATTTTTACTGGGACCTAACAAATAAACTTGGAATGGTATACTATGTAGGGTGTCATCACATAGAGAAAGAGATGCTCAAATGCCAAAACAATGGTTGTGCAAAATATATAAATAAAAATAATAAACATCTAGCCGCGCAAATGCGCTGGTGGACCCGCTAGTTATTGATAAAGAGAGCTCGACTCTCTGATCTCTATTTTACATTAAAAAAACACAATGTCTTCCCCGCAAAAGAAAAACTCAAAGTCTTACAACTACAAGCAGAAAGAAACGCAAAAGATAACAATGCATGATCTTTTTTTTCTTAACATAATACAGACATAAACGCTCATACATACGCGCATACACTCACCCCTATGAATGCACACACACACACCCTACTCTTATGAGCACCTTCGAGATACTCAGGCGGCATATCATCTTGAGATTTACGAAGTCATTGTAGGCGCATCGTCGTCGACGGGAATGTCTTCTCCCACTAAAAGCTCATAGGCAGAAATCCTGAAATAAATCCAGGACTATACGGGCAACATGAGATATCCTCAGATGCCCATCATGGCCACAAGTGGGCCATACCACCTAGGCCCAATTAGCTGTGTAGCCATGTATGATGCCACGCCTGACGATTAACTTCAAGTTCGTCCTCAGTATAATTTGAGAATAATACCACTTTACTTTTTTTTTGAAAATACCACTTTACATTTTCACAATGGGGGTGGTTGTATCTTAGTGCTCCATGACTTTCGTGGCTTTGGTGAAATTATTTGTCGGTGAAAAAAAATATAATGATTGTGTGGCGATCTCAATCGATAGCAAAATTTGTTAGACAGTGTAAAAATTGCACGATAGTAGAAAATTTGTCAACATTTGTAAGAAAATGTGCCATCTGACTCGATGTTGTCTCAAGAAAAATATCAAAACTTCAGAAACCAACATGGGGAGATCAACCAGTGGTGGGGGTGCATGGATGTCTGTAACAAATAAGGTGCATACAATTAGCGGCGGATACATATGTAAAACAATCAACCAATAGCAAAACTGACTCAGTCCGACTAACTAAAAGTAACCAAGCAATTTTCCACTTCTACTACTAGTTACATAGAACTCCTTCACCAGGGAAGGACGCATGTAAGTAAGCCTAACAGCAAGGAGCGTCTCAAGCGCTATGTAGAATTGGATCGTATATCATTTTGTGGCGGCATCGATAATTTCCCAGTTGGTAGCATGTCCTTATAGCAAGGTCGGTAAATGAACGAATCCTCGACACAACACGCGTGTTGCGAGTTGTCTTTATCAAGCTCATCCGCGTCTCCTAGATACTGCATCCTCGACGTGTCGAGATGGTACACTACCACCGCGCCGCTAAGAGCAAGGATGAGTGCATTCTTGTGCGGATGGAATCCCATGATACTGCAGTAGGCACCCTGTTCTACCGACTCATGGTGGTCGGCGCCTCCAACCATGTCGATGTAGTTGTCCTCATCAGAGTCCCATGAATATTCAGAGTCATGTGGTGTGGCCCAATCGTCCACTGTGTCATGGTCGGACAAGCTGACTGGTCCACCATTGCTTCCAACAATCCTCCATATCATCTTGGGTTGTATTTTAAGAGTACGAATCATATGGCCATGCAGGTTGAGGCTGGCGTCGTGTGCCAATGCCCAACCTAGTTGTCCATTGGAAAATTCCATTAGCATCCATACTCGAAGCTGTGAATTGTTAGTCACCACATAATGTACCCCTCTCTCATAGCTTGCTAAGACAGAATTTTCGGGAAGTGAGTACCAGCTTTTTGGACGGCAGGGTTCTCCAGGAAGCTGGACCATATCATAAGTTCCCTTCGAGGGGCATAGAATCACGAGGACGCTGTTGTGGCAATGCATGTAGACAGACCCATGCCAGTAATTAGATGAATGAAATGCATCCTCGTAGCTCTCAGGCGTTCTGCCAACCATGTCGTAGAGGTGCCCCGATGCACAAAGTCCAGGCATGAATTCTCGGTCCTCCCACTGCCCTGTGCATGACGAGTACATTAACATTGGCAACACTTTTTTCATGGGTTCCTCGAACTCATCTGCTTGTGCTTCCTCGAGCGGCGGAACCTCGCCATGCGTTCTAGTGGCTGATAATGGCTCCTTAAGCAAGCCACCCTTCGGAAAGCGGAACACATGGTAGTGGAACGATACGGCAGGGTCGAAAGCCAGGGATATGCCATACCAGCAAAACGGCGTCGACGGCCGCGGTAGACGAATATACCGCGATGTCGCCGGGTTGAGCACGTAATCGTCCCCCTCTTCAAGGAGGAGAAGGCCATTGCAGGACTGGTATACTGTCGCCTGGTGCGGGTAGACGGGGCCCCTGAAGCCAGGCGTGCCACGCGTAGCTGGCGGCGCAAAGAAGGATGTATTGGAGCGGCACCCAGTCTTGTTGACGAAGAGGCCGGGGAAGGCGCGCCGGGGGAAGAAGCGCTCAAGGGAGAGCCAGTGGTCGTCGTTGACGATGTCACGCCACGCACGGCACACGCACTGGGACACGGAAACGTCGCGCCCCGGCAGGCGGCGGAGGATGTCAAGGAGCACGTCGTAGGGCAAGCGCATGCCGTCGCCGTCTGCGTCCATCGTGGTGTGGATCGGTGGCAGATTCAATTGTTTCCGCGGGCAGACGCACGCGCGCAAGGAAACCTAAAATACGCGATGTGATGGGGAAAGAGACTTGTCCTCTACGGATTTGATGGGAAAGAGACTTAGCCTCCACGGCATCTTAAAAAAATTAACCCCGCTACGGCAGTTTGTTTTTTTCTTCGGGGGGGGGGGGGGGGGGGGGGGCAATGTCGTGTCTGTTTTAAGTCATGACAAACTTAACTGACCCAGATTCCGCTTCCAGTGTCACAAATTTTTGCATGTTGGTAAATATTGAATGTTTATCACAAGATTTTTTTAATGTTTTTCCTTTTTTTCAATTTTTTTTACTGTTTATCACAGATGCATAATCACCTGAGAACTGAAGAACAGCACTTCCATGGAACAAACATAGTCATAGGCTGCAGCAAAAGGAATATACTCCTACTTTGGATTAATCAGATGGCCTATGTAGCAATGAATTCGCAACGTCATAAGCACAACTCGTAAACCGTCTCACTTGGTTGTACCAGATAATCAATCAACAAGGACATATTTCGAGCTAAACAACATACCAAGATCATCTCAAGCGAACATGCATTAATCTTATTTGTCATCATGGATGTAAGGGTAGGAATCATCATGAGCGGACGAATATATGGTGTGTAATGACCTCTCCTAGCTGAAGACTGCACAAACATGAGAACGAACTATAAGTTTAGTTCTGATACGCCCTGACATAAATACAGACAGGAATGTCAGACTGTTCAGTTAGCATTTTTTTTAAGTAGAAGAAATAACATGGATGCAAATTTAGCGTCTGTTGTTTTGCTTTGCTCTAGCAAGGGATCGAGTTTTAACAAGAGGTTAAGCCATAGGTTTTGATTAACCATCAGAGTAAATAGACTTCTGAGGGCAACGTATGAACACAGCCATGTGAGCAGTCGCGGAGCATGGCGAAAGCACAAGAGGGGGCCAACTCCATGTAACTCTTGTGTTCTCTATACTGCCATGATTGATGAATAGACTGGAAATTTCTCTTGCAGAAAAAAAAGCCGAAAAATATGCATGAAAAACCATTAAGTCAATCATAGAACATATGCAAGAGATAATTATGTGGCCTCATCATAATATATGTATCTTGTTCACACAAGTACACCATATATAACATTTTCACACTTTTGGTGGTTAAAAAAAAAGACCACACCTTCATGTCCAAAATACAACTAAGCAGGACCAATAACTAGAGATATGTTATTCTACTCTTCCTACTTATAGTGTACTAGTATAAAATTCTGTAGCATTTAATGGAGTGGACATCCAAATGAATAAATTACCATCACGCCTAAATTCTCAATTATCATCTGTGTAATTGAAAAATACGACATACACGTTCTGCAATCAACCAGCCGATAACCAAGCAAGCAAGGCAATTAGGCAAGCATGAAGCACTAAACTAAACCAGCAGGCATGGGCGTTTGATTTCAATTGACGAGGAGCCGCAAGCCCGCAAGAGGATTAAGTTCCGGCGACGGTGCACGGCTTGCTGGCGTCGGTGGCGTGCAGCTCCAACACGCCGGCCCATCATGCTGTACCGGTGGTAAGAAAAGAAAGCAAAAAGGGGGAAGGGAAACGCGATGGAAACTCGAACCTGCGACATACAGATTCGAAGCGCATGCTCCCAGCCACTCCATCTGACTAGCATTTCTTGTACTAGCATACAAACGTGCACTTATAATAACTTAGTACAATCGTACAACCAGAATTACACACTGTAGTGAACATCTTAAAAGAAATTGTATATTTTTTCTGAAAGTGTATATTTTGAAAAAGTGCGACCATTTTTTTCATTTCTAAACATACTTTGTACACAGGAACATATTTTGTACAAAAAAAGTGTATATTTTTTGTACACAATGTTCTGAATCTTGAAGACAAATTTGAAGCACAAACATTTTTTGAATCTTCAGAACAAATTTAGAAATGGAGAACAAATTTGGAAGCGCGAACAATTTTTAAAGCACGAACATTTTTTGAATCTTGAGAACAAATTTTGAAAACTCCCGAACAAATTTGGAAGCGCGAACAATTTTTTAAAGCACAAACATTTTTTTAAACTCGAGAATTTTTTTTGAAATAGAGAACAATTTTGAAAAATCCCGAACAAATTTGGAAGCATGATTTTTTTTTGGAAAATGTGAACAAAATTGGAAGTCCGAACAATTTTTTAAAGCACGAACATTTTTTGAATCTTGAAAACATATTTTGAAACGGAGAGAAATATTTAAAAATCCCGAACAAATTTGGAAGCGCGAACATTTTTTGAATATGTGAACAAAAAATTGAAATTCAGTACATGTTCTGAATTTTAGAAGTTTTGTACTTTTTTGTGTAACGAGAACAAATTTTGAATTTTGAGAACATTTTTTCAAAAACTGAACATTTTTTGGAAACCCGAACAAAATTTAAATTTTTGATTTTTTTAAAGGAAGAGAAGAAAAGGAAAGGAAATAAAAAAGAAAATCATAAACATTTTGTAAAACCAAGAACATATTCTGAAAAAAAGTAAACTTGAAAAAGAAAGTGAAACAAGAAACAAAAAACGAAAAAATGAAAAAGAAACAGAAACGAAAAAAAGAGAAATAAAAAAACAATAGAAAGCCGAAAAAGAACCAGATAAAAACGATACAGGAAAAACACCCGATTCAGGGAACCTTCTGGAAGGTTTCCAAAACCGGTTTGGACGCATTATGTGTGAGCCGGCCTATTTCTGTCGCTCGCGCGCTGCCCCTGTGTGATCGCTCGACAGTTTGCCGCAGCAAGGGGGAAGGGGCGGCCGCCCCGGGCCCCCAACATCATCCCAGGGGCCCCTCCTCTGGCCAGGTACGCACTAGCCCAATGTACAGATCGTGAAGAAAAATCTCAGGTCCAGCAAGCAGCCCGCATCCTTCGTCGCTCCGCATCCTGCTCTCAATAGGAAAACAGTCACGTAGATAGCCTAATACATGGGGCCTGCCTCGCTACAATCATGTTTTCTCCTAACAAGATTGCTACTATCCTAAAAAATACTCCCTCCATTTCTAAATATAAGTTTTTTTAAACATTTCAAATGGACCACAACATACAGATGTATCTAGACACATTTTAGAGTATAGATTCACTCATTTTGCTCCATATGTAGTCACTTGTTGGAATATCTAGAAAGACTTACATTTGGAAACGGAGGAGTAGATAGCTAGTTATCCCTAATTCCACTATCCACCGGAATCAGAGCTTCGATTTCCCTCAAAAAAAAAAGGAATCAGAGCTTCGATCGCGAAAATTGCGACTGCCCACGCGTGGACGCCGACGAACTCCACTCGCGATCGCGAGACACCATTCTCCAGACGCTGCCAGACGCACACGCGCATGCACGGCCAGGCCGCATGGCCGAGCGCCTCCTGCCAAGCGTCGAATTACCGATCAACCGATGTGAATCCAAGATGTATCATATTATTGTTATGAAAATCAGCCATTTGTGAGGTATACATGCTCGTAATCATACTTACAAATTATATCACTTCTGTTAAAACTAATTAATTGGAACAATGAGGAAGCTACTTTTACTTTTTAGTAAATGGTAGAATTTTAGTGCTGAAAGATTCTTAGATTGAATGAGATATTTTTCACATGATTTTTTGCGGTATTTTTGCTACACATTTATTTTCAATAGTTTTGAGTTTAGAGCTCTTAAAGATTGTCTTATGCAATTACATCTATAGTCACTCAAATCATTGCAAATTCAAGAGCTTTAAACTCTTGCGTAGTTAAAAAAAGTCATGGTATCTATATTACGTACTTCTTATTTTCGTCTTCGTGCGTTTTAGGATTGAACGTTCCAAAACATTATTTTAGAAATTTACGCATGAATTATGTGCCGAGACATGCATGATCGTATAGTTATACGCAATCCACATATTATTTCGATTATTAGTAGGCCCAAAGTTTTAGTTTTGCCCCGGGCTCAGCACCGGCCCTGAGTCGGACGGACGGAGGAGTTCATGGTCGTAGACCGTAAACGGCAAGTCGTCGTGGTCGAGTCCTGAAGTAGCGGAGGCTTGGGGAAATTGGCTACGGAGGCTGGCTGGAGCTAGATGCGTGACATGCGAACAGCCAAAATAGGGGAGAACGCTGCTCGATCGTGCTCCAAGCCTGTTGGTGGGCTTTATCATCTGGGCTAAAATACTGCATATACCTAGTAATTTTTCTTTTGCCATTTCGCAAGGGGGGGCCAGGGCCCAGTTTGGCCTCCACTACGCTCCGCCAGTGCATGTGAGAAAAATGGTTACGGGTTTACATAAAGTAAAAAAAACAAAAAAGCACACCAACAGGAGATTCTTGAAAATATGACACCAGCAAGTGGAGTAAAAGAGCAGAGATAAACTGGTTTGAAGATGACAACATACTGTCTTCATCAGAAATTAATCAGTAAAGGAGAAGAAAATCATACCCACACAGATTTTGGCACGGACGAGTACAGCGTTATTGGTGCCATGATGATGTGTGGAAGCAATTGTAATGTTGCAACAATTACAGAGTAACTACTTTAGGTGAACTTTAACAGGCATTCTGAAATCGGTCCGCTTGCAGTTCAATAGCTAAAGTACGTTAAGTTCCAGATACAGATTTGTAAAGGGGTGATACAATCTAATTGATGTCTAAATCTACAGAAGAGAACTTATATGTGCTGCTTTCATTTCATTGTAACAACAAGTACGAAGACTGCAAAAAAAAAAGTATCACAACAGTCAACTCACACTGGTAGAAAAAGGGTCTATAGTCCGGGTTCGTAAGGGCCTTTAGTCCCGGTTCCTGAACCGGGACTAAAGTGTCGGTACTAATGCCCCGACCCTTTAGTCCCGGTTCAATCCAGAACCGGGACTGATGGGCCTCCACGTGGGTAGTGCGCAGAGCCTAGGCAGGAGACCCTTTGGTCCCGGTTGGTGGCACCAACCAGGACCAATAGGCATCCACGCGTCAGCATTTCTGTGGCTGAAGTTTTTGTTTTTTTTTTGAAGGGGGGGAGGTTTGGGGGTTTTGGGGGTTAATTTAGGTGTTTCATATATTGTGTTAGCTAGCTATAATTAATAGAGAGAAGTGTCCTCTCTTATGTCCGTGCTTGGTCGACGCTACGTACTGTACATACGTATAGAGGACTAGACATGCTGGCTAGCTAGTAAGCAAATGAAGGAAACAGAAGATCGTCATGAACATATATGCATACAGAGAGAAGTGATATCAACCACCTCTCCTTCTCCGAGAGATTGGTCGAACAACAAGTTCTCGTATATCTATCTGACACTACCGGCTACATATATACAATAATTATCTCTTACAAATATAATCATACGGACTCAGGGTCCACATAGAATTCTCCGTCTTCAGGGATCACGTGGTCAAGAAAGAATGCCGCCAATTCCTCTTGAATTGCTCGCATGCGAGCTGGTGCTAGGAGTTCATCCCGCTTCCGAAACATCTAATTTAAAGAAGGGGGTCAATACATATATATATATATGAATGAATGAAACTCAACACAAATGATGGTAATAAAATAAAATTGTGAATGTTGTTATTTACGTACTTCATATTGTTCGTCAGTGTAGCCCCGCTCACAGGTCGTGTGGCGGATGGACTCGCAAACATAGTATCCACATAAATCATTCCCTTGTTCCTGCCACAACCACTTTACAAGAAATAGAGGTTAATCAAACTGATAAGCAAGAATGCCAAATGATATTGATGAAACTAGCGCTTGAATGACTAGTAGATGCGCTTAAAATGCTACTATAGTACTTACTTTCGGGTGTCTAAATTGCAGCTCCTTCGGCAGTCCCGGAGCTTTTCTGGTGAATTTTCTCCAAACCCTGCCGGACAAAGAAAACAATTACTTGATATATCAGGAAATGAACAAAGTTGCTGATATGGTGGATAATGATCGATTTAACTTACTTCTCGAGTATTTGAGTCATGTCTGCATAGTCCTGGGGATCTTTTCGTCTTGAGTCTAAGACGGTTACTAGTCCCTGCTCAAGCTTAATCTCTAGGAGAATATAGTGGAAACTGCACACGCATGCATAACTCATCAATTACATTACTATAACCTTGACTAATATATAAGGGAAACCGAATACGCACAAGACAGTAACACTCACTTGAAGTTGTAAGGAAAGAGTATTATATCTTTGTTTTCATTTATTACGAACGATCGTAGCAAGTTGGCCTTGGTAGCTGCGGCATGAAATTTAATCTGAGTTGCATCTATGAGATATGTGTTAATGAACCCAATATCACCGACTTGTCTTTTCTTCAATTCGGCGATCTTCAATCTGCATAATATAGTGAGGATGATTATAAATACATGCAATGAAAGAGCTAAGCTATATAGAGAAACTTAATAACAGAAGTAGTACTACTTACAGACAGTAGCAGGCGACCGTTGTTTAATCGAGGGCCAATTGATTGAAAAACTGATAGAACTCCTCAAATGGAACATGCAACAGATCAATTCCAATGAGGTCATGCTCCTTTTTAACTTTCACATACAAAGTACTCCTCCCCCAGAGTCTCTGCAGATTTTCAAGTACCAATCATGCAATCTTCGCATCATCGTTGATAGAGATCTTTCATCTTTGACGAGAGGCTTTCCGTACTCGTATCTTTGTATCTGCATGTCCATGGGTTCATAATGTACTTCATCGGGCAGGTAATCTGCAAGATTGCTATAACCGGGCACCATCCTCGGATCATTAGCGACGTTGTGGCTAGGCACCTTGAGCGGGGGGCACGATTGCTTCGCTTGTTCGCCGAGCTGGGCAATTTGTTTCCCAGCTCGTCGTTCTTTTAGCCTTTGATCACTGACAGTACTTCCCGACCGCTCCGCTTCGGCAAATTCCTTTCCAATAATGCGCTCATAGTTTCCTTTCGGCGGAGACTTCGGTGGTTTTGTCAGGGCAGCCAGAGTGCGCTTCACTTTCACCGGATGTACCTTCTCCTCCGGAGGTGGATGTCTCTTTGCTCTCAACCCTTGAAACCAGTCATCCACTTCGGTTCACGCGATCTCGGCGTTCTCCTCCGGGGTCCTCTCATATGGTAACTTCTCTGGAGTCTTCAGAGAAGGACCGAATCTGTATGTCCTCCCGCCTCTGGTTGTACTGCTAGACGCCGACCGAGCAGACGGAGCGGTTGTCTTCTTTACTTGCTTACGAGGCGGAGGAGAAGGACTATGACGCGCCGGAGCAGCTGGAGCGGCGGCAGGTCTCTTCCGCCCTTGCTGACGAGGCGGAGAAGGAGGAGGCTGGCTGCTCGGGCGCGTCGGCGCAGGCGGAGAAGGAGGCGGAGTGCCGCCACGCGCCGGAGAAGGAGCCGGCCGAGGGCCCTGATCGTCCCTCGCTGGAGGAGGAGGCGGTGGAGGAGGCGGAGTGCCCTGACTCGCCGGAGGAGGAGGAGGAGGCGGAGGCGTCCAGTTCGGAAGGTTGATGAGCTCCTTCCGCCATAGGCATGGAGTCTTCAGAGCAGACCCCAGCCGAGTCTCCCCTTCACCGGTAGGGTGGTCAAGCTGGAGGTCCTCAAATCCCTCCGTTATTTCATCCACCATCACCCTAGCATATCCTTCTGGAATCGGCCGGCAGTGAAAAGTTGCGCCGGGTTCAGTAGGATAAACAGAGCCAACAGCCACCTTGACCTTCAAATTCATCCATTGCGTCATAAGGTGGCAATTTTGAGACTCCGTGATAGCATCCACGGGATAGCTGGCAGGAGCCGTCAAGGCATGCTCCGGCTGAAGCAGCTCGGTGGAAGCCACGCTGCTTCTGCGCTGAGATGGCGCGGTAGCTTCGGGGGAGGCTTCGGCAGTACGTTTGCTGCGATTTGCTTCTCGTTCCTCTATTGCGTCTACCCTTGCTTGCAGCGCCTGCATTTGGGTCTGCTGCACTTTTTTCCTCCTCTCATGGGATTTGTAACCGCCTGCGTCCGGAAACCCAACCTTCCATGGAATGGAGCCTGGCGTGCCTTGTGTCCGTCCAGGGTGCTCAGGATTCCCGAGGGCCATTGTGAGCTCGTCGTTCTCTCTGTCTGGAAAGAACGTCCCTTCCTGCGCTGCTTCGATATACTGCTTAAGCTTACTGACTGGTATGTCCATTTGATCGTTCGTCCAAATGCACTTCCCTGTTACAGGGTCCAAGGTTCCGCCAGCCCTGAAGAACCAAGTCCGGCAACGGTCTGGCCAGTTAATTGTCTCTGGTTCGATCCCTTTATGAACCAGATCATTCTTAGTCTTGGACCACTTAGGCCGGGCTACGAGGTAGCCACCTGACCCCGTGCGATGGTGAAGCTTCTTCTTCGCAGCATTTTGCTTGTTTGTCGCCGACATCTTCTTACTCTTTTCCGATGTCTTGTGGGCCACAAATGCGGGCCAGTGATCTCTGATCTTCTCATATCTGCCCTTGAATTCTGGTGTCTCATTATTTTCGACAAACTTATTCAGCTCTTTCTTCCACCTCCTGAATAGTTCTGCCATCCTCTTCAGAGCAAAAGACTTGATTAATTTCTCTTTAACTGGGTTCTCTGGATTATCCTCTGGCGGTAGGGTGAAATTTGACTTCAGCTCAGTCCAAAGATCATTTTTCTGCATATCATTGACATAAGACACCTCAGGGTCTTCTGTAGCCGGCTTAAACCATTGCTGGATGCTTATTGGGATCTTGTCCCTAACCAGAACCCCGCACTGAGCAACAAATGCGCTCTTTGTCCTGAGGGGTTCAATAGGTTGGCCGTCGGGCGCGATTGCTATGATCTCAAACTTTTCATCCGAGCTCAACTTTTTCTTCGGGGCTCGTCTCTTTACCGAAGTTGTGCTCGATCCGGAGGGCTAGAAAAAAGAACAAAGACTTAATTAATATGTATACATACCAAAACAATGAATGCATCAATCAGCTAGTCAGCATAGGCTTAACTAATATATATACCTGGCCGGACTCGGTTCGGTCACCGGAGCCGTCATCACGGTCTCCTTCTTGCACCGGCATTGGGTCACCGGAGCCGTCCTCATGTTCTTCTTCTTGCACCGACATTAGGTCACCGTAGCCAGCTTGTTCACCCTCTCCTTCCAGACCATCGGTTTCGTTGAGAAACAACGAGATGGCATCACTTCCTTCTGCGATTATGTCCCTCAACAACGCTTCTTTTGCTTCGTCTAGGGCGGTGTCCATAGTTTCTACAAATATTTACAACATGGCAATTATTATTCAAACATGACAGATGGATATATTAGTGCCAAACGTAGAACTAGCTACCTAATCATAGTAAGCTATCGGGAGGGGGTATATATCGACAACGACGACACTACATCTATGTCCCTCGACGACCCTCGTTCCCGATAAAAAAAGAGGAAGAAGAAGAAAAAAAAGAGGAGAAGAAAGAATAGAGGAGAAGAACTCCTCTATTCTTTCTTCTCCTCTTTTTTTTTCTTCTTCCTCTTCTTTTTTTATCCTCTTCTTCCTCTCATGTTCGAGAGGATCGCCGAGGGGTCGGGAGTTTGCCTAGTGTCAAAGGATTCAACAAAACCATGTCTTCATCATTAGGCGAAAGTAACATGTGCATGATGGTACGAAGCTCTTCAAAGTTGTTCTGGAACGGAGTCCCAGATAGGATAATTCGCTTTTTGGTACAAAGTTCAGAAAGAGCCTTCCGAATATCGCTATTTGGAAGGCCTTTGCTGAATTCGTACCAAAAGGCGGATTATTCTATCCGGGACTCCATTCCAGAACAACTTTGCAGAACTTCATACCAACATGCCCTGGTTACTTCCGGCTAATGATGAAGGCATGGATTTCTTCAATACTTTGACACTAGAAAACCTCTCTTGACCCCTCAGCGATCCTCGACCCCTCGAACCCTCGACGACCCTGGAACCCTCGACCCCTAGACGACCCTCTTCTTCCTCTCATGTTCGAGAGGATCGCCGAGGGGTCGGGAGGTTGCCTAGTGTCAAAGGATTCAACAAAACCATGTCTTCATCATTAGGCGAAAGTAACATGTGCATGATGGTACGAAGCTCTTCAAAGTTGTTCTAGAACGAGGTCCCAGATAGGATAATTCGCTTTTTGGTACAAAGTTCAGCAAGAGCCTTCCGAATATCGCTATTTGGAAGGCCTTTGCTGAATTCGTACCAAAAGGCGGATTATTCTATCCGGGACTCCATTCCAGAACAACTTCGCAGAACTTCGTACCAACATGCCCTGGTTACTTCCGGCTAATGATGAAGGCATGGATTTCTTCAATACTTTGACACTAGGAAACCTCTCTCGACCCCTCGGCGATCCTCGACCCCTCGAACCCTCGACGACCCTGCTGGAACCCTCGACCCTCGACCCTATAGAACCCTCGACCCTAAAACCCTCGACCCTTGACCCCTTAACGACCCTCGACCCTCTACCCTAGTTCCCGACCCTCGACCCCTCGGCGATCCTCGACACCCTCGTTCCCGATAAAAATTAAGAAGAAGAAGAAGAAGAAGAAGAAGAAGAAGAAGAAGAAGAAAATAGAGGAGAAGAAGAAAGGAATAGCTAGAGGAGAAGATCGAAGAAAAAAAAGGAAGAAAAAGAAGAGGAGAAGAAGAAAGGAATAGTGGAGAAGAAGAGAAAATTAGAATATATTCTAATTTTCTCTTCTTCTCCACTATTCCTTTCTTCTTCTCCTCTTCTTTTTCTTCTTTTTTCTTCTTCTTATTTACTTCTCCTCTTCTTTTCCTCTCCTCTTCTTCTTTCTTTCCTCTTCTTATTTTCTTCTTTCCTATCATTCTTTTTCTAAAATTGTAACTTTTGCTTATATAGAACTTTTCTAAAATTGTAACTTTCTATATAAAACTTTCCGATCGGGAGGGGGAGAAGATCGAAGAAAAAAAAGAAGAAAAAAAAGAGAAGAAGAAAGGAATAGAGGAGAAGAAGAAAAAATAAAAAAAAATTCTATTTTTTCTTCTTCTCCTCTATTCCTTTCTTCTTCTCCTCTTCCTTTTCTTCCTCTCCTCTTCTTCTCCTTTTTCCTCTTCTTATTTTCCTTTTCCTCTCCTAAATATATAAAACTTTTCTAAAAATGAAACTAACCTAAAATGTACTAAATCAGAGAACATATATAGATAATCCTTTTCTAAATATATAAATCTAACTTTTTTGCATATATGAACATATATACACAGAGAACATACAAACATATATACATTTTTATAAAAAAGCAAAATACAAATCATCATATGTATGAAAAAAATCTGAAAAGAAGCAGCATACACAATACATATACTCACATATATACATATATATAATCTGAAAAAAACAAGCATATAATATATGAAAAAAAGGAACAGGGGAGGGGCGGCGCCGGCTGGACCAAGGGAGGGGCAGGGGTGCGGGTTCGGCAGCGAGGACGGCGACGGGGCAGGGGGCGCGCGTTCGGCGGCGAGGAATGGGGCGGGGCAGGGTGACGGCGATGACGGGGGCGCGCGGGCCGGGGCGCGCGATGCGCGTCGGGGCAGGGCGGCGATCGGCGACAGTGTCGGGCGAGGGCACGGGCGACGGCGAGCGGACGGCGACGGCGACCTCGGGCGGCTAGGGGAGGCGACGGCGTCGAGGAGCAGCGCAGCAGCCTGGCGGCGTTGGAGAGAAGAATGGCGGTTGGCCAAAATTTCACAAGTGTTGGCTTATATAGCCAGAGCAATGGTCCCGGTTCGTGCTATGACCCGGGACTAATGCTCCCTTTAGTCCCGGTTTGGTGCCACGAACCAGGACCAAAGGCCAATTTTCAGCAGCCCAAAGGGCGGGAAGCGGCGGCCTTTGGTCCCGGTTGGTGGCACCAACCGGGACTAAAGGGGGGCATTGGTCCCGGTTGGTGCCACGAACCGTGACCAATGGCCTTGTGCTGCCCGCGCCCAAAAGTTTAGTCCCACATTGCTAGCTGAAGGGCGCCGGCACTTGTTTATAAGCGCTGGTGTGCCTTCCCATTCGAGCTCCTCTCTAATGCAGGCTTTCGGGCCTAAACTTGCTACTGCCTGTGGGCCTATTGGGCCTTCTGCGGGCCTGAATCCTGGCCCATGTAGGGTTTCTAGTCGTATTCAGGCCTGGAGGCCCAGTAGGTGGCATTTTTTTAGTTTTTTCTTTTTTATTTCTACATTTTTTTGGTTTTTTATTTTTTTATTTCTACTTAAAACTAAATACTTACAGTTTTTAGTGATTTCTTTTTGCTTTTAGGTCACAAAAATTATAAACTTTTTGTTAGTGCCATTAGTTTTAAATTTTGAATAGTTTAAATTTGAATTTTTAAAAATTTGTGTGAATCACTAGTTTATGAATAACTTTACTATAAAAATAGAATTTTTTTCTATTTATTTTTTATTTATACTTACAACTAAATACTTATAGTTTTTAGTGATTTCTTTTTGATTTTAGGTCACAAAAATTATAAACTTTCTGTTAGTGCCATTAGTTTTAAATTTTGAATAGTTTAAATTTGAATTTTTAAAAATTTGTGTGAATCACTAGTTTATGAATAACTTTACTATAAAAATAGAATTTTTTTCTATTTATTTTTTATTTATACTTACAACTAAATACTTATAGTTTTTTAGTGATTTCTTTTTGATTTTAGGTCACAAAAATTATAAACTTTCTGTTAGTGCCATTAGTTTTAAAATTTTGAATAGTTTAAATTTGTATTTTTTTAAATTTGTGTGAATCCCTAGTTTATGAATAACTTTACTATAAAAATAGAATTTGCTTTATTTTTTAATTCTTTATGCTTTTAGTTTTAAAAAGATTATAAACTTTCTGTTAGTGCCATTAGTTTTCAAATTTGAAAACACTTTTTTAGTTTTTTAGTTTTCTTTGTTGCTTTATTTATTTTATTTTGTGATTAACTTTACTATAAAAATAGTTTTTCCCTGTTTTTTTGATTTGTTTTTTGCATTATTTATTTTCTTTTGTTTTTTGATTTAATTTTTAATTCTGTTTGGTTTTAGGTTAGCAAAATTATAAACTTTCTGTTAGTGCCATTAGTTTTAGAAAAATTATAAACTTTCTGTTAGTGCCATTAGTTTTCAAATTTGAAAACACTTTTTTAGTTTTTTTGTTTTCTTTGTTGCTTTATTTATTTTATTTTGTGATTAACTTTACTATAAAAATAGTTTTTCCTATTTTTTTGATTTGTTTTTTGCATTATTTATGTTCTTTTGTTTTTTTCTTTAATTTTTAATTCTGTTTGGTTTTAGGTTAGCAAAATTATAAAGTTTCTGTTAGTGCCATTAGTTTTAGAAAAATTATAAACTTTCTGTTAGTGCCATTAGTTTTCAAATTTGAAAACACTTTTTGTGATTAACTTACTAAAAAAATGAGAATATATGCGCTTATAGAGAAAACTTGATGCACTTCGTGTACAAAATGGACAATCACTTTCAAATGAACTCTGAAAAAGTTGAAAGTTGGGATGGTATCATAATTTCACCCACATAGAATGTGCATGTACAAAACGGACAATGGTAGCATGTTCGTGTGTTACAAAGTTAGCATGGTATCATCATAATAGTTGCGGGAGAAAGTCTTCACTTTTTCTTCGCTTGTGTCATTTGCTTATTGCGCCGTAACCATGGATAATCTTCATTGTTTATCAGGATGCTTGGGTCAGCCTTGACATTGAAGGGAGGAATTTCATGAAACTTTTCATAATCTTCAGACATGTCTGTCTTGCCGTCCACTCCCAGGATGTCCCTTTTTCCTAAAAGAACTATGTGGCGCTTTGGCTCATCGTATGATGTATTCGCTTCCTTATCTTTCCTTTTTCTCGGTTTGGTAGACATGTCCTTCACATAGATAACCTGTGCCACATCATTGGCTAGGACGAACGGTTCGTCAGTGTACCCAAGATTTTTCAGATCCACTGTTGTCATTCCGTACTGTGGGTCTACCTGTACCCCGCCGCCTAACAGATTGACCCATTTGCACTTAAACAAAGGGACCTTAAAATCAGGTCCGTAGTCAAGTTCCCATATGTCCACTATGTAACCATAATATGTATCCTTTTCGCTCTCGGTTGCTGCATCAAAGCGGACACCGCTGTTTTGGTTGGTGCTCTTTTGATCTTGGGCGATCGTGTAAAATGTATTCCCATTTATCTCGTATCCTTTGTAAGTCAATACAGTCAAAGATGGTCCCCTGGACAACAAGTACAACTCATCACAAACAGTGTTGTCACCTCTGAGACGTGTTTCCAACCAACTGCTGAAAGTCCTGATGTTTTCACATGTAATCCAGTCGTCGCACAGCTCCGGGTGTTTGGAGCGCAGACTGTTCTTGTGTTCATCGACATACGGGGTCACCAAGGTAGAGTTCTGTAGAACTGTGTAGTGTGCTTGAGACCAAGAATATCCGTCCCTGCATATTATTGAGTCTCTTCCAAGAGTGCCTTTTCCAGTCAGTCTCCCCTCATACCGTGATTTAGGGAGACCTATCTTGTTAAGGCCAGGAATGAAGTCAACACAAAACCCAATAACATCCTCTGTTTGATGGCCCATGGAGATGCTTCCTTCTGGCCTAGCGCGGTTACGGACATATTTCTTTAGGACTCCCATGAACCTCTCAAAGGGGAACATATTGTGTAGAAATACGGGCCCTAGGATGACAATCTCGTCGACTAGATGAAGTAGGATGTGCGTCATGATATTGAAGAAGGATGGTGGGAACACAAGCTCGAAACTGACAAGACATTGCGCCACATCACTCCTTAGCCTTGGTACGATTTCTGGATCGATCACCTTCTGAGAGATTGCATTGAGGAATGCACATAGCTTCACAATGGCTAATCGGACATTTTCCGGTAGAAGCCCCCTCAATGCAACCGGAAGCAGTTGCGTCATAATCACGTGGCAGTCATGAGACTTTAGGTTCTGAAACTTTTTCTCTGGCATATTTATTATTCCCTTTATATTTTATGAGAAGCCAGTCGTGACCTTCATACTGAGCAGGCATTCAAAGAAGATTTCTTTCTCTTCTTTCGTAAGAGCGTAGCTGGCAGGACCTTTATACTGCTTCGGAGGCATGCCGTCTTTTTCGTGCAAACGTTGCAGGTCCTCCCGTGCCTCAAGTGTATCTTTTGTCTTCCCATACACGCCCAAGAAGCCTAGCAGGTTCATGCAAAGGTTCTTCGTCACGTGCATCACGTCGATTGAGGAGCGGACCTCTAGGTCTTTCCAGTAGGGTAGGTCCCAAAATATAGATTTCTTCTTCCACATGGGTGCGTGTCCCTCAGCGTCATTCGGAACAGCTAGTCCACCGGGACCCTTTCCAAAGATTACGTAGTGTAAATCATTGACCATAGCAAGCACATGATCACCGGTGCGCATGGCGGGGTTCTTCTGGTGATCTGCCTCGCCTTTGAAATGCTTGCCTTTCTTTCGACATTGATGGTTGGTCGGAAGAAATCGACGATGGCCCAGGTACACATTCTTCCTGCATTTGTCCAGGTATATACTTTCAGTGTCATCTAAACGGTGCGTGCATGCGTGGTATCCTTTGTTTTTCTGTCCTGAAAGGTTACTGAGAGCGGGCCAATCGTTGATGGTCACGAACAGCAACGCCTTAAGGTTAAATTCCTCCTGTCTGTGCTCATCCCACGTACGTACATTGTTTCCATTCCAAAGCTGTAAAAGTTCTTCAACTAATGGCCTTAGGTACACATCAATGTCGTTGCCGGGTTGCTTAGGGCCTTGGATGAGAACTGGCATCATAATGAACTTCCGCTTCATGCACATCCAAGGAGGAAGGTTATACATACATAGAGTCACGGGCCAGGTGTTGTGATTGCTGCTCTGCTCCCCGAAAGGATTAATGCCATCCGCGCTTAAAGAAAACCATACATTCCTTGGGTCCTTTGCAAACTCATCCCAGTACTTTCTCTCGATTTTTCTCCACTGTGACCCGTCAGCGGTGCTCTCAACTTCCCATCTTTCTTTCGGTTCTCACTGTGCCATCGCATCAACTTGGCATGCTCTTCATTTTTGAACAGACGCTTCAACCGTGGTATTATAGGAGCATACCACATCACCTTCGCAGGAACCCTCTTCCTGGGGGGCTCGCCGTCAACATCACCAGGGTCATGTCGTCTGATCTTATACCGCAATGCACCGCATACCGGGCATGCGTTCAGATCCTTGTATGCACCGCGGTAGAGGATGCAGTCATTAGGGCATGCATGTATCTTCTCCACCTCCAGTCCTAGAGGGCATACGACCTTCTTTGCTGCGTATGTACTGTCGGGCAATTCGTTATCCTTTGGAAGCTTCTTCTTCAATATTTTCAGTAGCTTCTCAAATCCTTTGTCAGCCACAGCATTCTCTGCCTTCCACTGCAGAAATTCCAGTACGGTACCGAGCTTTGTGTTGCCATCTTCACAATTGGGGTATAACCCTTTTTTGTGATCCTCTAACATGTGATCGAACTTCAGCTTCTCTTTTTGACTAATGCATTGCGTCCTTGCATCGACAATGACCCGGCGGAGATCATCATCATCGGGCACATCGTCTGGTTCCTCTTGATCTTCAGCAGCTTCACCCGTGGCAGCATCATTGGGCACATCGTCTGGTTCCTCTTGATCTTCACCAGCTCCCCCCGTTGCAGCATCACCGTATTCAGGGGGCACATAGTTGTCATCGTACTCTTCTTCTTCGCCGTCTTCCATCATAACCCCTATTTCTCCATGCCTCGTCCAAACATTATAGTGTGGCATGAAACCCTTGTAAAGCAGGTGGGAGTGAAGGATTTTCCGGTTAGAGTAAGACCTCGTATTCCCACATTCAGTGCATAGACAACACATAAAACCATTCTGCTTGTGTGCCTCAGCCGCATCGAGAAACTCATGCACGCCCTTAATGTACTCGCGGGTGTGTCTGTCACCGTAGATCCATTGTCGGTTCATCTGCGTGCATTATATATAATTAAGTGTCCAAATTAATAGAAGTTCATCATCACATTAAAACCAAAGTGCATACATAGTTCTCATCTAACAACATATAGCTCTCCAGAGCATCTAATTAATTAAACCATACATTGAAACTATGTAAAACATTTCAATGCGAAAACAAATGCGATCATAATCGCAACCAAGGTAACAATTGATCCAACGGCATAATGATACCAAGCCTCGGTATGAATGGCATATTTTCTAATCTTTCTAATCTTCAAGCGCATTGCATCCATCTTGATCTTGTGATCATCGACGACATCCGCAACATGCAACTTCAATATCATCTTCTCCTCCTCAATTTTTTTTATTTTTTCCTTCAACAAATTGTTTTCTTCTTCAACTAAATTTAAACTCTCGACAATAGGGTCGGTTGGCATTTCCGATTCACATACATCCTAGATAAATAAAATCTATGTCACGTTGGTCGGCATAATTTTCATAAACAATAAATGAACCAATAGTTATAAAGATAATATACATACCACATCCGAATCATAGACAGGACGAGGGCCGACGGGGGCGGATACCAAAACCATCGCACTATATAAGATGCAATAATAAATGTAAGAAAATGATACAAGTATCTATCTAAACATAAAAGTAAGAATATTTTCCTTTCAGAAAGAAGATAAGAACAAGAGGCTCACCACGGTGGTGTTGGTGATGAGATCGGCGCGGGTGATCGACGGCGGTGAAGACGGGGACGGGGCGTGACGGACCGCTAAATCTAGACAAATCTCGAGGAAAATGGAGTTTGGAGGTCGAGCTTCGAGAGGAGAAAGCTTAAGTAGTGTGGCTCGTGCATTCCATCGAACACCTCATGTGCACAGGAGGTGAGCTAGAGCACCACAAAGCCCTCTCCCCCTCGGCCAGAAAAAACAGAGCACTGTGCTCTGCTCTTGCGCGAGGGGGTATATATAGGCACCTCATTGGTCCCGGTTGGTGGCATGAACCGGGACTAAAGGGGAGCCTTTGGTCCCGGTTCAAGCCACCAACCGGGACCAATGGTGGTGGGCCAGGAGCGAGGCCCATTGGTCCCGGTTCGTCCCACCAACCGGGACCAAAAGGTCCAGACGAACCGGGACCAATGGCCCACGTGGCCCGGCCGGCCCCCTGGGCTCACGAACCGGGACCAATACCCACATTGGTCCCGGTTCTAGACTGAACCGGGACTAATGGGCTGACCCGGCCTGGACCAAAGCCCTGTTTTCTACTAGTGTCAGATGCATAGTCGATGCAGATGAGGAGACACTAAATTATGAGTAATTTACATCTGAGGCATTTCTGTGATGTCACTATTTCACTTTGGATCAGATTGTCTTATCCATGTCAATCTAGATCTTTTTCTTATTAGGTTCGCTTCTCTATGAAGTTAGCTAGATTAGGGGTATTAGATGATGTTGCCCCTATTGTCCATGTTTGCTTGCTTGCTCCCGTTCTTGGATGGTAGGGATATCTCTAGTTGTAGGTCAATTAGATTGTAGGACGAGGATGGTTTTGTCCATGTTGTTTACTTGCTGTGATCATGGTATCATTCTTTTTGAGCTTAGTTTGGTTGATAAAGCAGATGCTATGTCTATTCATCTACCATGTTGTTTACCAGTCACACGCTCATCTCTATCTCTTGAATTCTACTATAGCGCTCAGGTATTTCTCTCACATGTTCTCTGCCTTGCAATTTGATGCTCGCTACTATCTAATTGTTAGCTAAGCACATGATGAAATATGCTTGATACAATGCATGGATTATGCAGTTCTGGATTTTGTGGTGCTTCTATGCCCTTCACCATGCATGACTGTAGGCTTGTAAAGATATATTTTCAGCTGTGTGCAAATGTCGAGCTCATGTATGTTCGCGAAAATTGTGAATTCATGGCTATTATTTGGTATGGAATTAGATATCACTACATAAAATATATGGTTTAGATGAGCTAGAAACCGTACAAGTTACCAACTGATAATTTACTTCCATCTTATTAGGTTTTCCTTTTCCAAATTTCTCTCCACCGCTTTCTAAATAATAATCTTGCGGAGGGCGAGAAGACGAATGGATGGTGTAAATTTGAGCTTGTCATGCGTTTTGGGTTACCGGGTATCATGAGAATTGCTACAGCTTAGGCTTAGAGATTGGCCGTGTCAAGTTTCTCTGTGTTTGCTATTTCTTTTAACAATTTTAGTTAGTATCATGTTTTACTTTTTGCCATTTCACCTATATGGTCTATAGGCAGAGAGATTGTGTCCCTATGTATGTTTGCACAGTACAATATGCTCATGCGGTCCTTATGTTGGTGATCTTGCAAGAAGTATGAACAGGCTGCATAAAGAGGTGGCTTCCGTGGAGTGGTCGCGGATGCCTGGAACAGCACCTCCGGTGCGGTGGGAACAATTGCCGTGAATCTCAAGGCGGTGCGATCGGCGTGCAAAACCTGGGCGAAAGAAACCAGGAAACCTGCTGTAGCTGTTGCGGATTGCCTCGGTGGATCATGAACCTCCTTGACCACCTGGAGGAAGGACGGCGTCGGCCTCCATTGGCCGACGAGCTAGTAGCAACCAACACTCACTTGGTTTTGTTGATGAGCACAGTCATCATCTCCATCAATTCAGTTTCTGAAGAGAAGTACCATGATGGATGGATGAATTCATCGGCATAGTTAATTATTTTATTTTTTTTTTCTTTTCATAAGTGAAGATAGTTCCATCATGTGTTTGTTTTTTGTTGTGGAACAGACGAATATATGTATTGCATTGGTATAATATAAAATTTCAGAATTCCCAAGAGCATGATTCTTTGTTGATTTGGAGGTGCATGGATGAATGAACCAGGACCTGTTGTTATTCTTGTGAAATAAATAGATATTTCTTGTGCAATAAAAGCTAGCTAGCATACAGATATAGTAATTGTCTTTCAATCAATTGGTGAAATAAGAGAAAAGGGGTTGCCCATGAACATGAGAGTAGGCTTGAACACTTCAGTATTTACAAAGAAAGATGAGACATTCCTAGAAAAATTATTAGTTACTATATGAATGAATGAATCGCAAACAAACAAATTGGCACCCGAATGACATGCGAGCGAAAACCGTTTTCACTAGAAGAAGCTAAGAATTAAAGAGAAGGATAGTTTAAACTAACGTTTTTTTGACTAGAAGCTCAGAAGGCCGCGGACCAACCGTTAGAGATTTTTGCTGAAGGTATCCATCACTCCCTTAAAATACGGCAGCATTAAATGCAGGCAGTTATAACACGTTTCATGATTGGCTGCAATTCCTCCCAAGTAACCCTTCCCGAGGTCTCAAGAGTTGATGCCGGTGAGAAAGCCACCAGCGAGCGAGCCATCCATCCACGGTGTTGATTGCACCACCTCATCGATCCGGTGCCCTCCCCCCTTCTCTTCACCATGACTAATCTCTATATATACGAGAAGTAGCAATCCGTCCGTGTGCGGGGTGCGCCTGTGACTTCTACTGCCCTCCCCCCTTCTCTTCACCAAGTGTAGTAGTAAAAAAAGAAATTGTATTTTTGGAGGGTAGGCTAGAGCCTGGTGAAGCCCCCTACTGGACTCGCCACTGTTGTACCAGATGATCAATCAACAAGGACATATTTCCAGCTTAACAACAGACCCAAAGACTCGAGATAACACAGACTGAGCGATAACAGCCAGCATTACAGAGATGCCTTGAACAAGATCATCTCGAGCGAACATGCATTGATCTTAGTTGTCATCATGGATGTAAGGGTAGGAATCATAATGAGCGGACGAATATATGGTGCGTAATGACCTCTCCCAGCTGAAGACTGCACAAACATGAGAACGAACTATAAGTTTTTAGTTCTGATACGCCCTGACATAAATACAGACAGGAAGGTCAGACTGTTCAGTTAGCATTTTTTTAAGTAGAAGAAATAACATGGATGCAAATTCATCCTCTGTTGTTCTGCTTTGCTCTTGCAAGGGATCGGGTTTTAACAAGAGGTTAAGCCATAGGTTTTGATTAACCATCAGAGTAAATAGACTTCTGAGGGCAACATATGAAAACAGCCATGTGAGCAAAATGGTTACGAGTTTACATAAAGTAAAATATATAACAAAAAAGCACACCAACAGGAGATTCTTGTAAATATGAAACTAGCAAGTGGAGTAAAAGAGCGGAGATAAACTGGTTTGAAGATGACAACATACTGTCTTCATCAGAAATTAATCAGTAAAGGAGAAGAAAATCATACCCACACAGATTTTGGCATGGACGAGTACAGCATTATTGGTGCCATGATGATGTGTGGAAGCAATTGTAATGTTGCCACAATTACAGAGTAACTACTTTAGGTGAACTTTAATAGGCATTCTAAAAACGGTCCGCTTGCAGTTCAATAGCTAAAGTACGTTAAGTTCCCGATACAGATTTGTAAAGGGGGTGATACAATCTAATTGATGTGTAAATCTACAGAAGACATCTTATATGTGCTGCTTTCATTTCATTATAACAACAAGTAGGAAGACTGCAGAAATAAAAAAAATAAGTATCACGACAGTAAACTCACGGCAATCTTTTGATCGTGTGCGCTTGAAGGTAATCTGTTCAGGGCGTATGCCGCATGTACTTAAGATCTTTGAAATTTCCCAAGCCCTCTCATTGATCTCTTTATTCCAATTGCGAGGACATTCAATGATAACTGTCTTAAGGTGAGCACATGTAAATGATTCTGTCGGATCATGGTTTCCTTCGGCCCGTACAGCATTGAAGTGGTGCTGCTACAGGATACAAAATATTTTACTGAGATCAATAGAATATACATGATACATTCAACAATACAGTGGCATTACATATGCAGAACAAATACCTTATCCCTATGAAGCTGAAGTGTCAGCTTCTCAAGAATACGCCAGTGCTGGAGAATGCAAACTAATGCACGCAGGTCAATAGCTGCACACCACTCGTTGAGTAACAGAGTTTCTAATTTGGCAAATATGGGGCAGCATGCTAAATCCCTTCTGTAGATAAACTGGACATATTGCATAAAGAAGAAAAGTCACAAATTTCGTTCCAAGTTGAGGTTATATGATGAAATAACTGAAGTTAATAGAAACTTTGGTGAGATATTTTAGCTTCAGAAATAATTAGGGAAAGGGAAAAGTACATCTAGTGCCCTGACTCAATTCGAATTTGTCCAAGCAAGCACATACATTATTAATTTTAGCAATCGAAGGACCCACTTATACATAAACAAATAGTTTGAGGGCAGAAATCAACAAAATGATAGAACAAGGGAGTTATCAAACAAAGTATAATAGTTTAGTGGCTCCAAGTGCTGGTTCAACTTAGAATAAGAGAATTGTTCATACATCATTATGTATGTTTCAGTCCCTCTGCATCTAAAGCACAATGTTGACTTTCTGAATTGCAGGTCTAAAGATCCAATATTATTAACCAAATAGTAAGAATAATACATCATAACCACCACTACAGCATGGTACTGAGAATAAGAAACTTGTTTAAGTAAGTGTTTATGCACATCTATGAAATGGGTAGTGATATTGTAAGAGAACCGCTTGCTAGCAAACAAAGATAAGAGTTGAGATGGATGGTGGTAACTCTATGCTTACCACTTTAGAACCAGCTATCAACTCCAGATGGATAGCATCTGACAAGCCATTGAGAAGCACACTCTGGTACTCACCAGCAGGATAACCATGACAACCTTCACAGCTTTGATTACCACAATTCTGTACCCCAGGATCGGTAACACCACAAGTGTCACCACAACTGTCACTAAGCCTAAGGAATGCTGATTGTAGCAATGGCATGCTTTCAAGCACATGAGCAGCCAAAATGAAATCACTAAGAGCATCTCCAACAGTCGCGCTTCGCGCCGCACGCTAAAAACTAGTTTGCCGCGCGCTGTTCGCCTGGTTTTGCACGGCCACCAGCGCTGGCTCCAACAGCCGCGCTAAAATGCAGGGCGCGCGCCGCTCCAGCAGGGCGCAAAAAATGCAGCGCACGCGACTCGCCGAGGCATTGCATATATGGCATTTTGGACACAAAATGATTTTGAAACATTCAAAATGCAATGAACATGACATATAAAATTTCACACAAACAAGTTGATGAATAAAAGTTCATACCCACAAGTTCATCCAACCAAGTTCAAAATGCAAACCATGTTCAAGACACAAATGAAAGACACATCAATCCTCGTCCTCGTCTTCGTCCTCATCTTCGGAAGACGATTCTTCCGCCCCCAAAGATGAATCTTCCTCCCTCTCCTCATCGCGCACCGCACCACGTGAAGCTCTAACGGTGTTGGCAAGATCTTCAACGGCGTCTTCATGGGAATGTGTGTAAGGAGGCACATCGAAAGACATTCCGCCCATGGCGGCCAGAGGTGCACCCATGCCTCCCATGAGAGAAGCAAAACTCATGCCTCCCATGGCGGCCATAGCGTCGGGGGGTGCTCCAAAGCCACCCATGCCTCCCATGGCACCTAAAACTGCCCACGGTACCTCCGAAGCCACCCATGCCACCCATGGCGCCAAGGCTACCGCAACCCATGGCGCCAAGGCCACCGCCACCCATGGCGCCGAGGCCACCACCACCCATTGCACGAATCATGGCTCTTTTTTAGATCAAGACTTCTTCACGGGAAAGATTGACAAACTCCTTTTGTGCCTCATTGAGGTTAGATGTGTCCAATAAGAACAAGTGCTTCTCCCATTCCAACAATCTTGTTCGCTCCTCATTGCTCACCTTCCTCTCCTCCAAAGCCACCTTCCTCTCCTCGGCCGCCACCCTCCTCTCCTCGGCCGCCAACCTCCTCTCCTCAGCCACGGCATCTTGGTTCCTTGCCATTTTCCTCACCTCGTTGGCTTCTTTTCTTGCCTTCACAATAGCTTCCATAGCATTTTTGAGCTCATCATTGTTGGAAATATGCCCTAGAGGCAATAATAAATTGGTTATTATTATATTTCCTTGTTCATCATAATCGTTTATTATCCATGCTAGAATTGTATTGATAGGAAACTCAGATACATGTGTGGATACATAGACAACACCATGTCCCTAGTAAGCCTCTAGTTGACTAGCTCGTTGATCAATAGATGGTTACGGTTTCCTGACCATGGACATTGGATGTCGTTGATAACAGGATCACATCATTAGGAGAATGATGTGATGGACAAGACCCAATCCTAAGCCTAGCACAAAGATCATGTAGTTCGTATGCTAAAGCTTTTCTAATGTCAAGTATCATTTCCTTAGACCATGAGATTGTGCAACTCCCTGATACCGTAGGAGTGCTTTGGGTGTGCCAAACGTCACAACGTAACTGGGTGGCTATAAAGGTACACTACAGGTATCTCCGAAAGTGTCTGTTGGGTTGGCACGAATCGAGACTGGGATTTGTCACTCCGTGTAAAGGTATCTCTGGGCCCACTCGGTAGGACATCATCATAATGTGCACAATGTGATCAAGGAGTTGATCACGGGATGATGTGTTATGGAACGAGTAAAGAGACTTGCCGGTAACGAGATTGAACAAGGTATCGGGATACCGACGATCGAATCTCGGGCAAGTAATATACCGGTAGACAAAGGGAATTGAATACGGGATTGATTGAATCCTCGACATCGTGGTTCATCCGATGAGATCATCGTGGAACATGTGGGAGCCAACATGGGTATCCAGATCCCGCTGTTGGTTATTGACCGGAGAACGTCTCGGTCATGTCTGCATGTCTCCCAAACCCGTAGGGTCTACACACTTAAGGTTCGATGACGCTAGGGTTATAAGGAATATATATACGTGGTTACCGAATATTGTTCGGAGTCCCGGATGAGATCCCGGACGTCACGAGGAGTTCCGGAATGGTCCGGAGGTAAAGATTTATATATGGGAAGTCCTGTTTTGGTCACCGGAAAAGTTTCGGGATTTATCGGTAACGTACCGAGACCACCGGGATGGTTCCGGGGGTCCACCAAGTGGGGCCACATGCCCCGGAGGGCTGCATGGGCCAAGTGTGGGAGGGGACCAGCCCCAGGTGGGCTGGTGCGCTCCCCCCCACAAGGGCCCAAGGCGCCTAAGGGGAGGAGGGGGGGGGGGCAAATCCTAAGGGCAGATGGGCCTTAGGGCCCATACCTGGTGCACCTCCCTCTCCCCCTCCACCCGGCCGCCACCCAGATGGGATCTGGGGGCTGCTGCCACCCCTAGGGAGAGAACCCTAGGTGGGGGCGCAGCCCCTCCCCTCCCCCTATATATACTTGAGTTTTGGGCTGCCCAAGACACACGAGTTCCTCTCCTTCTTGGCGCAGCCCTACCCCTCTCCCTCCTCGTCTCTTGCGGTGCTTGGCGAAGCCCTGCTGGAGTACCACGCTCCTCCACCACCACCACGCCGTTGTGCTGCTGCTGGATGGAGTCTTCCTCAACGTCTCTCTCTCTCCTTGCTGGATCAAGGCATGGGAGACGTCACCGGGCTGTACGTGTGTTGAACGCGGAGGTGCCGTCCGTTCGGCACTAGGATCTCCGGTGATTTGGATCACGACGAGTACGACTCCATCAACCCCGTTCACTTGAACGCTTCCGCTTAGCAATCTACAAGGGTATGTAGATGCACTCTCCTTCCCCTTGTTGCTAGATTACTCCATAGATTGATCTTGGTGATGCGTAGAAAATTTTGAATTTCTGCTACGTTCCCCAACAATCATCTCCTTTCCTCTTCTTCTTTTCTGTTTTGTCTTTCTTGCACCCATCCGGTCGTTTTGGCTTCGAGTATGAAACCGAGTTGGGTGTGGGGCTTCTCTTGCCGTCATCACTTGATGCATCCTCCTCCTCCTCCTCATCATCATCCAACTCAATTGTTTGCTTGCGTTTGTTGCTCAAATGCAAATCATCCAAATCTTCACGCTGCTTCCATTTCTCATCATCCTTCAACACGTTATAGCAATGAGGCAAGGTAAAGACCCTTCCTTTCTTGATCTTCCCCTTTTTGGTTTTCCTCTCCTCTTCTTTGAACAAGTTTTGTGCAATGTTGTACTACATGAAAACAAAGCAAGTTAACACTTCAAACACCAACAACAAATATGATGAACATGTATGAAATGCCACTTACTCTATCGTCCTCATTTGTGCCACTTGGGTTCAACTTGTCAACCGCCTTTTGACAGGCCGCCCACCTTTGACAATCCGAATTGATTGTCGACCATCAGGACCGAAGTGATCTCTCGGAGCGGTCAACACGTATGATGAACATGTTCTTTCATCCGCCCCCAATAAGCATCTCTACTTTGATCACCTCCAACGGATGGATCCCTCGACACTTGCAACCAAGTATTGCATAGTAAGATGTCATCGACGTTGGTGTAATTGCCCGCTCTTCCTTTTGGCGCGTCGACAATGCCCTCACCCTCCTCGTCCACCTCAAACTCATGGTCTTCGAAATGCATGTCATTGGTTTGAGACCAATGCGAATTGTTGGAGCTAACACCCATAGTTGACATGTATGCATCATCATTGAGACTACAAAGTTTTTTGAACAATGCAAATAAGCTATCTATGTGATGAATGCATTGAAAAATAACTAGAAAAGAAAAGTTGGAAATAATTTCTACCTTGGGGGCATTTCGTTGAACATGTTGTGCGCGTCGGCCGCCGGCTCAACGAGTGAGCTCGTCGGCGCTTCGGTAGCCGCCGCGCCCATCGCACGCCCTGCAAGCTTCTTCCTCCTCGCCTTCGAGGTGCCGGAGCCGTCCGCCGCCTTGTTCTTTTTCGCCGATGTCTTGCCCTTCTTTGGTCGCGCCGCATTTGGGAGCTTCGAGGAGGGGGCGGCGGCTCGGGCCGGTGCCGGCGCGACACCACCCGCCGCCGAGGTCATCCGCGGCGGCATGAAGAGGCCGCGCGCGAGACCGATGGTCGGAGGAGCTCCGGCGGAGGCGAGCCCAACGCCCCCCGCGCTAGGGTTTCCGGCGGCGGCGGCAACAGCGGTGGAGGGGTCGTGGCTATAGGATGGGGTGAGCGGGGTGCCGACGCGTGCGTCCATGGGTGCAGTTCCCCGGCGCCGGCGCGCGCAGGGCGTAGGAAGCAGAGAGGAGAGAGTGCGGCGCGAGCGCTCGAGTGTTCCACGCGCGAAAGCGGGCGCCCCAAATACACCGTGCGAGATAGCGAATCCGACCGCATGTCCAACTCCTTATACCGCGCGCGCGGTTATTGCGCGCCCGCTGGAGCCACCCATCGGGTTGCGCGCGCGCTAAAATGGCCAAATTTATGACGAGGCGCTTGTTTAGCGCGGCTGTTGGAGATGCTCTAAGGTACAGTGAAACAAGACTTGGTGCATAGATCCAAGTGCGGGAAGCACCACAACCAGCAAAGGTACAATCGGTGGCGCGCAGCCGCTTTAGCGATTCGGAGAAGATCCTGTGCACTTGAACATTGCAACGAACCATGTTTAGATCCACCAACAACGGACAGCTTGTGAAATCAAGGCGCAGTTGGGAGTCAACAAGAGCAGAGCATAGCTCTAAGTCAACACAGTAAAGATTTAGGGTCATTAGGTGCTCGGATGCGAGAGACACAGTGAGCTTTAAGTCATGGATATCTCTGTCGACGACCACATCGAGCATCCGAACTTTGCATATCAGAGCGTACTGTATCCACAAATTGGCGTATGGGTACGGGTCAACCTCATCGGCGTCACTGTAGGCCCACATCACGCACTTTTCGAGGGGTAGGTGACCGCGGAGGAGGAGCAGATGGTTCACAAACTTGTTGAAACGCTTGGGGTCAGAGCTCTTGAAAACCCTTGAATGGACGAGGCGCAGGCTGGGCAGTTTCCTCCAGAGGCCAAACCACTCGCGTGAGAGCAAGCTGGCGCGCACGGCCTCGTCCGCCGGCAAGCGGGACAGGACGCGCAGCTAGATGTCAAGGGGGAGTGCGCTGATGCGATCCTCGCCGCCCACCACAGCCGTCTCTGACATTCCGTCGAACAGGCAGCGGGCGGGGGTGGGTGTGTGTGTGATTTACGAGGATGATGAGTGAGATGAGATTACCGAACGCGTACGAGCGGCGGAAGCACGTTGACTTGATGAGTGCCACGGAATCGCCACACATTCGAATCGACGACGGCAGCGCCAGCACGGGGACAACGGAGGGAGCAATGCGACTCCGCCACCCACTCACGCACTCACCCGCGACCACTGAAGGTGTCGATGTCGAGCAGGAACGGCGGCGGAGAAGCGTCGGCGCCCAAGGAGAGCTTCTCGAGCGTCCTGTCATGTTGACATCATTTTTCACCTTCCTCTATGTTTCCTCTTCTATGTTAAAAAATAAAATCGCTACTCCTAAAAGGGGATTTGGTAGGCCATTATCCACGGTTTCATTTTTTCGCAACGGTTAATTTCGCCTCACCTCCCACCACCACTCTTTCACTAGGTTTTCTCATCCTCCTACTAAAAACCGAATCAGTTCCCCTCATTTCATTTTTTTCGTGCTTGATTTGGCATGTCCAGATTTTATTCTATCACATAAATAATATATAACTAATAATTCAGAAATCAGATGATATATGTAAGATCACCTTCTAAAAGACAGACAAAAAATCTTTCTCGATAACCTTCCAAAACAAAATAGAATATTCCTCAATAACAAATCACTAATCACGCGCACTAAAACATTTAATATTGAATGACAACCACAACTTTCCTAATACAACAAGAATAACATTTTTTTCTTACTTACCAAATCACATATTTTTCTACTACTATAGAAGTTGACCCATATGTTGTTTGGAGACGAAAACCTCTGTCTCCATATTCACGTCGTGCTCCGGTGCTTCAGCAGCCACGGCGTCGCCACTCCCTCCGATGGGGCGCTTCGGCGACATCCTCATACACTGGCGGCTTTGAGGACTGAGAGCAGTGTCGAGGATGCGGGCGGAGAGAGAGAATTGTGTGTGTGGCGAGGATGGGGGGTGCAGCCGCTCGGGTGCGCCATTAATACGAACCAGTGGGAGCGAGGCGGGCGGCGGTCAAAGGTTGTCTCGCTTCCTGGTGAGTTATACATCCATTTTGCATCATGCTTTTATATCGATATTTATTGTATTATGGATTGTTACTTCACATTATGTCACAATACGTATGGCTATTCTCTCTTATTTTACAAGGTTTACATAAGGAGGGAGAATGCCGGCAGCTGGAATTCTGGGCTGGAAAAGGAGCAAATATTAGAGACCTATTCTGCACAACTCCAAAAGTCCTGAAACTCCACGAAATATCTTACAATAAATAATAAAAACTCCTCGCCAAAGATGAAGGCCAGGGGGGACATACCCTGTCCACGAGGGTGGGCCCCCCCTAGGGCGCGCCCCCCTACCTCGTGGGCCCCCTGGTGGCTCTCCGATGACCATCTTCTGCTATATGAAGTCTTTCGTCGAGAAAAAAAAAGAAGCAACCTTTCGGGACGAGATTCCGCCGCCACGAGGCGGAACCAATCTAGGGCTCTGGCAGAACTGTTTTGCCGGGAACACTTCCCTCCGGGAGGGGGAAATCATCGCCATCGTCATCACCAACGCTCCTCTCATCGGGAGAGGGCAATCTCCATCAACATCTTCACCAGCACCATCTCATCTCCAAACCCTAGTTCATCTCTTGTATCCAATTCTTGTCTCCAAGTCTGGGATTGGTACTAGTAGGTTGCTAGTAGTGTTGATTACTCCTTCTAGTTGATGCTAGTTGGTTTATTTGGTGGAAGATCATATGTTCAGATCCTTTTATGCATATTTTTAGCCCTCTGATTATGAACATGAATATGCTTTGTGAGTAGTTACGTTTGTTCCTAAGGACAAGGGAGAAGTCTTGCTATTAGTAGTCATGTGAATTTGGTATTCGTTCGATATTTTGATGAGATGTATGTTGTCTAGCCTCTAGTGGTGTTATGTGAACGTCGACTACATAACACTTCACCATTATTTGGGCCTAGAGGAAGGCATTGGGAAGTAATAAGTAGATGATGGGTTGCTAGAGGGACAGAAGCTTAAACCCTAGTTTATGTGTTGCTTCGTAAGAGGCTGATTTGGATCCATATGTTTCATGCTATGGTTAGGTTTACCTTAATACTTTTGTTATAGTTGCGGATGCTTGCAATAGAGGTTAATCATAAGTGGGATGCTTGCTCAAGTAAGAACAGCACCCAAGCACCGGTCCACCCACATATCAAATTATCAAAGTACCGAACGCGAATCATATGAGCGTGATGAAAACTAGCTTGACGATATTCCCATGTGTCCTCGGATGCGCTTTTCCTTATATAAGAGTTTGTCCAGGCTTATCCTTTGCTACAAAAAGGATTGGGCCACCTTGCTGCACTTTATTTACTTTTGTTACCCGTGGCTCGTTACAATTTATCTTATCACAAAACTATCTGTCACCACTTATTTCAGTACTTACAGAGAATACCTTACTGAAAACCGCTTATCATTTCCTTCTGCTCCTCG
The DNA here is from genome assembly GCF_056163025.1 of Triticum urartu. Taxonomy (NCBI): domain Eukaryota; kingdom Viridiplantae; phylum Streptophyta; class Magnoliopsida; order Poales; family Poaceae; genus Triticum; species Triticum urartu. The sequence goes on along the minus strand of NC_141875.1, from coordinate 713,128,164 downwards.
TTGGGTTCGACACTCTTACTTATCGAAAGGACTACGATAGATCCCCTATACTTGTGGGTCATCAAGACTCTTTTCTGGCGCCGTTGCCGGGGAGTGAAGCGCCTTTGGTAGGTGGAATTTGGTAAGGAAAAATTTATATAGTGTGCTGAAATTTACTGTCACTTGTTACTATGGAAAGTAATCCTCTGAGGGGCTTGTTTGGGGTATCTTCACCCCGTACAGTAGAGCAAAGAGTTGCTCCTCAACCTACTGAACCTATTGAAAATGAAACTCCTTTTGAATTTCCTTCGGGTATGATAGAAAAACTGCTAGCTAATCCTTTTACAGGATATGGAACAAAGCATCCCGATGAGCATTTAATATATGTGGATGAAGTTTGTGGATTATTTAAGCTTGCAGGTATGCCCGATGATGTTGCTAAGAGGAAGGTCTTCCCTTTATCTTTGAAGGGGGACACATTGACATGGTATAGGCTATGTGATGATACGAGATCATGGAACTATAGAAGATTGAAATTGGAATTTCATCAAAAGTATTATCCTATGCATCTTGTTCATCATGATCGCAATTATATATATAATTTTTGGCCTCGCGAAGGAGAAAGCATCGCTCAAGCTTGGGGGAGGCTTAAATCAATGTTATATTCATGCCCCAATCATGAGCTCTCGAGAGAAATAATTATTCAAAGTTTTTATGCTCGGCTTTCTCATAATAATCAAACCATGCTCGATACTTCTTGTGATGGCTCTTTTATGATGAAGACTATTGAATTTAAATGGGATCTATTGGATAGAATTAAACGCAACTCTGAAGATTGGGACCTCGACGAAGGTAAGGATTCAGGTATGACACCTAAGTTTGATTGTGTTAAATCTTTTACGGATACCGATATTTTCCGTAAGTTTAGCACTAAATATGGACTTGACTCTGAGATAGTAGCTTCTTTCTGTGAATATTTTGCTACTTATGTTGATCTCCCTAAGGAGAAGTGGTTTAAATATCATCCTCCCATAGAAGTAAAAGTACCTGCACCTATTAAAGTTGAAGAAAAGGCTGTCACTTATAATGATCCTATTGTTCCTACTTCTTATGTTGAGAAACCACCTTTTCTTGTTAGAATAAAGGATCATGCTAAAGCTTCAACTGTGGTTCATAAAAGCAATATTAGAACTTATACACCTCCTGAGCAAGTTAAAGTAGAACCTAATATTGCTATTGTTAAAGATCTCTTGTTTGATAATATTGATGGGCATGTTATTCAATTTTGCGGTGGAACTGCTAGAATTGCTAAATCTTGTGCTAAAGATAAACATAGACATGTGGTAGGCGTGCCTGTTATTTCTGTTAAAATAGGAGATCATTGTTATCATGGCTTATGTGATATGGGTGCTAGTTCTAGTGCAATACCCATTGACTTATAGAAAGAAATTATGCATGATATTGCACCAATTGTGTTAGAAGAAATTGATGTCACAATTAAGCTTGCCAATAGAGATACTATTTCACCAATGGGGATTGTTAGAGATGTTGAAGTCTTGTGTGGGAAAACTAAATATCCTGCTGACTTTCTTGTTCTTGGTTCCCCACAAGATAGCTTTTATCCCATTATATTTGGTAGACCCTTCTTGAACACTATTAATGCTAGGATAGACTGCGAAAAGAATGTTGTTACTATTGGCTTGGATGATATGATTCATGAGTTTAATTTCTCTAAATTTAGTAAACAACATCGTGAAGAAGAATTGCCTAGTAAGGATGAAATTATTGGTCTTGCTTCTATTGCCGTACCTTCTAGTGATCCTTTAGAACATTATTTGCTAGACCATGAAAATGATATGTTCATGAATGAAAGAAGGGAAATAGATGAAGTATTCTTTAACCAGGAACCTATTCTGAAACACAATTTGCCTGTTGAAATCCTAGGGGATCCCCCTCCACCTAAGTGTGATCCCGTGTTTGAGCTTAAACCGTTGCCTAATAATCTTAAGTATGCTTATCTTGATGAAAAGAAGATATATCCTGTTATTATTAGTGCTAATCTTTCAGAGCATGAAGATGAGAGATTATTGAAAACTCTGAAGAAGCACCGTGCTGCTATTGGATATACTCTTGATGATCTTAAGGGCATTAGTCCCACTCTCTGTCAACATAAAATAAATTTGGAAGCAGATGCCAAACCAGTTCGTGATCCTCAACGACGTTTGAATCCTAAAATGAAAGAAGTGGTAAGAAAAGAAATACTAAAGCTTCTGGAGGCAGGTATAATTTATCCCGTTGCTGATAGTCAGTGGGTAAGTCCTGTCCATTGTGTCCCTAAGAAGGGAGGTATTACTGTTGTTCCTAATGATAAAGATGAATTGATCCCAAAAAGAATTATCACAGGTTATAGGATGGTAATTGATTTCCGCAAATTAAATAAGGCTACTAAGAAAGATCATTACCCCTTACCTTTTATTGATCAAATGCTAGAAAGATTATGCAAACATACACATTACTGCTTTCTAGATGGTTATTCTGGTTTCTCTCAAATACCTGTGTCGGCTAAAGATCAATCAAAGACTACTTTTACATGCCCTTTTGGTACTTTTGCTTATAGACGTATGCCTTTTGGTTTATGTAATGCACCTGCTACCTTTCAAAGATGCATGATGGCTATATTCTCTGACTTCTGTGAAAAGATTTGTGAGGTTTTCATGGACGACTTTTCCGTCTATGGTTCCTCTTTTGATGATTGCTTGAGCAATCTTGATCGAGTTTTGCAGAGACGAGAAGAAACTAATCTTGCCTTCAATTGGGAAAAGTGCCACTTTATGGTTAATGAAGGTATTGTCTTGGGGCATAAAGTTTCTGAAAGAGGTATTGAAGTTGATAAAGCCAAGGTTGATGCTATTGAAAAGATGCTCTGTCCCAAGGACATTAAAGGTATACGAAGTTTCCTTGGTCACGCTGGATTTTATATGAGGTTCATTAAGGACTTCTCAAAAATTTATCGGCCTCTGACTAATTTATTACAAAAAGATATACCATTTGTCTTTGATGATGATTGTGTAGAAGCATTTGAAATACTTAAGAAAGCATTAGTCTCTGCACCTGTTGTTCAGCCACCTGATTGGAATTTACCCTTTGAAATTATGTGTGATGACAGCGATTATGCTGTAGGTGCTATTCTAGGGCAAAGAGTTGAGAAGAAATTAAATGTTATCCATTATGCTAGTAAGACTCTAGACAATGCTCAAAGAAATTATGCTACTACTGAAAAAGAACTTTTAGCAGTTGTATTTGCTTGTGATAAGTTCAGACCTTATATTGTTTATTATAAAGTAACTATTCACAGTGATCATGCTGCTATTAAATACCTTATGGAAAAGAAAGATGCTAAACCTAGACTTATTAGATGGGTTCTCCTCCTACAAGAATTTGATTTGCATATCATTGATAGAAAGGGAGCTGAGAACCCCGTTGCAGACAACTTGTCTAGATTAGAAAATGTTCTTGATGACCCACTACGTATTGATGATAGCTTTCCTGATGAACAATTAAATGTTATAAGTACTTCTCATAGTACTCCATGGTATACTGATTACGCTAATTACATTGTTGCTAAATTCATACCACCTAGTTTCACATACCAACAAAAGAAAAAGTTCTTCTATGATTTAAGGCATTACTTTTGGGATGACCCACATCTTTATAAGGAAGGAGTAGATGGTGTTATTAGACGTTGTGTACCTGAGCATGAACAGGAACATATCCTACGCAAGTGCCACTCCGAAGCTTATGGAGGACTCCACGCTGGAGATAGAACTGCACATAAGGTATTGCAATCCGGTTTCTATTGGCCTACTCTCTTCAAGGATGCCCGTAAGTTTGTCATGTCATGTGATGAATGTCAAAGAATTGGTAATATTAGTAGACGTCAAGAAATGCCTAAGAATTATTCACTCGTTATTGAACCATTCGATGTTTGGGGCTTTAATTATATGGGACCTTTTCCTGCCTTTAATGGATATACACATATTTTAGTTTCTGTTGATTACGTTACTAAGTGGGTAGAAGCTATTCCAACTAGTAGTGCTGATCATAACACCTCTATTAAGATGCTTAAGGAAGTTATTTTTCCGAGGTTTGGAGTCCCTAGATATTTAATGACTGATGGTGGTTCACACTTTATTCATGGTGCTTTCCGTAAAATGCTTGCTAAGTATGATGTTAATCATAGAATTGCATCTCCTTATCACCCACAGTCTAGTGGCAAAGTAGAATTGAGTAATAGAGAGCTCAAATTAATTTTGCAAAAGACTGTTAATAGGTCTAGAAAGAATTGGTCCAAGAAACTTGATGATGCATTATGGGCCTATAGAACTGCATATAAAAATCCTATGGGTATGTCTCCATATAAAATGGTTTATGGAAAAGCATGTCACTTACCTCTCGAACTAGAACATAAGGCATATTGGGCCATTAAAGAGCTCAACTACGATTTCGAACTTGCCGGTGAGAAGAGGTTATTTGATATTAGCTCACTTGATGAATGGAGAACCCAAGCTTATGAAAATGCCAAGTTGTTTAAAGAAAAAGTTAAAAGATGGCATGACAAAACGATACAAAAGCGTGAGTTTAATGTAGGTGATTATGTATTGCTATACAACTCTCGTTTAAGATTTTTTGCAGGAAAACTTCTCTCTAAATGGGAAGCCCCTATGTTATCGAGGAGGTCTATCATTCCGGTGCCATAAAGATCAACAACTTCGAAGGCACAAATCCGAAGGTGGTAAACGGTCAAATAATTAAACATTATATCTCGGGTAATCCCATAAATGTTGAAACCAATATTATTGAAACCGTAACCCCGGAGGAATACATAAGAGACACTTTCCAGACCGTTTCAGACTCCGAAAAGGAATATGTATGTTACGGTAAGTAAACCGACTCCAAAACAATTTTTAAGGCAATATTTATCCGTTTTGGAATATTTAGAAAAATAGAAAAATAAGTAGCAGTCCGAGAAGGACACGAGGGTGGTGGGTGCGCCCCCTACCTTGTCAGCACCTCGTGTGCCTTCCGGACTCCGTTTTCTTGCACGATACGTATTTTGGTCGGTAAAAATTCATTATATATTATTCCGAAGGTTTTGACTTCCGTATCACGCAAATCTCCTCTGTTCTTGTTTCGAGCTGTTTTCTGTCAGGGTTGTCAAGGCCAGGCATCATGTCGTCCCCCTCCTCCAACAATGGTGACAAAGGTGCTTGGCTAATGAAGATAGAGCTGAAGAGGGAAGAGCCCATGGAGATCAATAAGGATGAAGGGATCAAGAAGGCCACGGAGAACCAAGCTCCGGCAGAAGAAGACATCCTTCAACTTGATCACAATCTTCTTACCCCAACTGAGATCGAAGCTTTCAAGATGATTGAGTTAGCTCGTATACAGAACAAGTATCTCACACGTGAAAATATTTTGTTGAAGGAGCATATTGTCGCACTCAAGGGCATTATCCGCAAGCTGGAGGACCTCTTACGCTCTATGTGCGATTATCCGTCACCACCACCTTCTTCGCCAACAAAGGAGACATAATCACATGGGTATGGGCACTCCCCTTGGCAATTGCCAAGCTTGGGGGAGGTGCCCTGGTATCGTATAGCAATCACAACTCCTACCTTTACCATTTTTCTTAGTTCAATCCTATTAGTGGTATCTTGATCTAGTAGAGTAAAGTTTATGACACGATCTAGTTTTGAGTTTTGCTTTTTGATCTCTCTATGTAATCGAGTCCATGAGCTATATATAATAAAGATTAGTGTTGAGTCAAGGGCTTGATTATTTTGCCATGATCTTGGGTGAATAAAAGAAAAGAAGAAAAAGAATAAAAAGAAACAAAGAGTTCATATTGATCTTATCAAGAGTAATGGATTCACATAGAAAGAGTATGATGATTAAAAGTTGTTGGGAGTTAGCAGACATAGCTTTGGTCATCGTCGCAATTAATAGGAAGTAATAAGGAAAGAGAGGTTTCACATATAGACATATTAACATTGACATCTTTTATGATTGGGAGCACTCATTAAAATATGACATGCTAAAGAGTTGACGTTGGACAAGGAAGACAACGTAATGGGTTATGTTTTCTTACATCTGAGATAAAGAATGTTTTCATGGATCCTCTAACATGTTGAGCTTGCCTTTCCCCCTCATGCTAACAAAATTCTCAGCACCAAGTAGAGATACTACTTGTGCTTCCAAATACCCTTAAACCAGTTTTGCCATGAGAGTCCACTATATCTACCTATGGATTGAGTAAGATCCTTCAAGTAAGTTGTCATCGGTGCAAAGCAATAAAAATTGCTCTAAATATGTATGATTGATTGGTGTGGGAGAAATAAGCTTTATACGATCTTGTGATGTGGAAGTAATAAAAGCGACAGACTGCATAATAAAGGTTCATATCACAAGGGGCAATATAAAGTGACTTTCTTTTGCATTGAGATTTTGTGCATCCAACTATAAAACCGCATGGCAACCTCTGCTTCCCTCTGCGAAGGGCCTATCTTTTATTATTATCTTCTACCTTATACAAGAGTCATGGTGATCTTCACCTTTCCTTTTCATTTTATCCTATGGCAAGCCCAACATGTTGGAAAGAACATGATATATATATCTAATTGGATGTAGGGGAGCATGAGTTATTATTGTTGACATTACCCTTGAGGTAAAAGGTTGTGGGGCAAAACTATAAGCCCCTATCTTTCTCTGTGTCCGATTAAAACTCCATAACCACAAGTATTGCGTGAGTGTTAGCAATTATGAAGGACTAGATGATAGTTGAGTATGTGGACTTGCTTTTTAGCTCTGACATAGACTCTTTCCGATGTTATGATAAATTGCAATTGCTTCAAGACTACTAGGAAAAGGGCTATAGATGGAAATGACACTAATGGCGCACCAGACATGTGGTGCGCCATTAGTAGACATGTGGTGCACCATTAGTATATACTAATGGCGCACCATGTGTTGGTGCGCCATTAGTGTCCAAATACTAATGGCGCACCACATCCACGGTGCGCCATTAGTAACAATTTTTTTTTCATTTTTTTTTCAAAACTAGTAATGGCGCACCAGTGGATAGTGCACCATTACTAGTTAAACTAGTAATGGCATACCACATCCATGGTGCGCCACTAGTAAATTATTTAAAAAAAAATTCCAATTTTTTTTTTCAAAACTAGTAATGGCGCACCAGTCGACAGTGCGCCATTACTAGTTTTAGTAATGGCGCACTGTCAACTGGTGCGCCATTACTAAGTTTTTTTTTTAAAAAAATTCAGAATTTGTTTTATTTTTTTTTCAAAACTAGTAATGGCGCACCGTGGGTGTGGGTGCGCCATTACTAACTTGGCCCAAAACGTACCGAATGCAGCCCCCCCCCCCCCCCCCCCCGTGGACCGCCTTTTCAGTTTAAAAAAATAAAAGAAAATGATGGAAATGTCAAAAAAATAAAAGAAAATAAGTTTCCCGTGTGATATGTGGTCTAGTTGTTGGGAAAATTTACAAATATGAATTTCGACTTTATTTGTGAAATCTCTCGAGAATTTGTAAAATGGGCATAACTTTTGCGTACGAACTCGGATGAAAAAGTTTTTTATATGAAAAATCATCTACTCGAAAAGTTACATCCGAACTGGTATACTAATGGTGCACCAGTAGTGCGCCATTAGTAGGCAAAACTAGTGCGCAATTAGTAGGACTTTTCCTAGTAGTGCAATGACTGAGGTTATAGTTTGTTGATTTTCAATAAGGTTTCTGATTCATACTTTTGCATTGCGAATGGATCATCACTTGAACATAAGTAATCATATGACAAAATCTATATATGTTGTTGTTATGAGAATAATCATGATGCCTTCATGTCCATATTTTATTTTTATCGGCACCTCTAACTCTAAACATGAGGACATATTTATTGTTATCGGCTTTTCGCTTAAGGACAAGCGAGGTCTAAGCTTGGGGGAGTTGATACGTCCATTTTGCATCATGTTTTTATATCGATATTTATTGCATTATGGGTTGTTACTTCACATTATGTCACAATACTTATGGCTATTCTCTCTTATTTTACAAGGTTTACATAAGGAGGGAGAATGCCGGCAGCTGGAATTCTGGGCTAGAAAAGGAGCAAATATTAGAGACCTATTCTGCACAACTCCAAAAGTCCTGAAACTCCACAGAATATCTTACAATAAATAATAAAAAAATCATCGCCAAAGATGAAGGCCAGGGGGCCCACACCCTGTCCACGAGGGTGGGGGACGCCCCCCCCAAGGGCACGCCCCCTACCTCGTGGGCCCCCTGGTGGCTCTCCGATGCCCATCTTCTGCTATATGAAGTCTTTCGTCGAGAAAAAAATAAGAAGCAACCTTTCGGGACGAGACTCCGCCGCCACGAGGCGGAACCTTGGCGGAACCAATCTAGGGCTCCGGCAGAGCTGCTCTGCCGGGAACACTTCCATTCGGGAGGGGGAAATCATTTCCATCGTCATCACCAACGCTCCTCTCACCGGGAGATGGCAATCTCCATCAACATCTTCACCAGCACCATCTCATCTCCAAACCCTAGTTCATCTCTTGTATCCAATTCTTGTATCCAAGTTCGGGATTGGTACTAGTAGGTTGCTAGTAGTGTTGATTACTCCTTGTAGTTGATGCTAGTTGGTTTATTTGGTGGAAGATCATATGTTCAGATCCTTTATGCATATTATTACCCCTTTGATTATGAACATGAATATGCTTTGTGAGTAGTTATGTTTGTTCCTGAGGACAAGGGAGAAATCTTGCTATTAGTAGTCATGTGAATTTGGTATTCGTTCGATATTTTGATGAGATGTATGTTGTCTAGCCTCTAGTGGTGTTATGTGAACGTCGACTACATAACACTTCACCATTATTTGGGCCTAGAGGAAGGCATTGGGAAGTAATAAGTAGATGATAGGTTGCTAGAGTGACAGAAGCTTAAACTCTAGTTTATGCGTTGCTTCGTAAGGGGCTGATTTGGATCCTTATGTTTCATGCTATGGTTACGTTTACCTTAATACTTTTGTTGTAGTTGCGGATGCTTGCAATAGAGGTTAATCATAAGTGGGATGCTTGTTCAAGTAAGAACAGCACCCAAGCACCGGTCCACCCACATATCAAATTATCAAAGTACCGAACGCGAATCATATGAGCGTGATGAAAACTAGCTTGACGATATTCCCATGTGTCCTTGGGAGCACTTTTCCTTATATAAGAGTTTGTCCAGGCTTGTCCTTTGCTACAAAAAGGATTGGGCCACCTTGCTGCACTTTATTTACTTTTGTTACCTGTTGCTCGTTACAATTTATCCTATCACAAAACTATCTGTCACCACTTATTTCAGTACTTGCAGAGAATACCTTGCTGAAAACCGCTTATCATTTCCTTCTACTCCTCGTTGGGTTCGACACTCTTACTTATCGAAAGGACTATGATAGATCCCCTATACTTGTGGGTCATCAGTGAGCCTGCGCGGAGGACTTCCGGCATTCCTATACCATCATTTCACACAGCTACTCGCACGCCTCCCAGTGACAATGCACAGCGAAAATGCCTCCCGTCAAGTCACACGCCTGCACGCACGCCTCCCGGTCTACCTGTGCAATGGACTGCTCGCATGTGTCTCGTCAACTCTCGCCTGCTCGAACGCCACACGGGGCGCGTGGCACGTATATATTTTTTGTTTTTTGATGATTCATTCTGCCGCTTTACTGCTTAACCGAATCATGGGACGGTCTAACGCACACGGTCCGAATAAATATCTCGTATGAGATATTGGTTGCCTGTTATTAACAATCTCCCGTTTGTAAGTAGGTTGTATCAAAACTTGTCTCAAATTTGACGAAAAAATACAATATCACAGTCTACAGGTGTCCATATATGACACCACGATAAGTTTCACGAATTTCAACTAAGTTTTGGATTTACTGAATTTTAAAAATCAATTTTCTCAATGTTAATTTCTTTCATGGGGAAACATGCACTGAGGGACACACATATGATTTGCAATCCATTTTGGTGCACATGTAGCCCAAATTTGATTTTTGCACATTAAATCCCTAGGAAATCAATCAATGTATAAAGCGGGTCAAATGATCTCTGTTCTTTTTTAACTTTAACACGACACTCCTCGCTGTACCAGTGTATATTGGTCACAAATACCGTCGCGGAAAGGGGTTAAAAACCGTTTGTATAGCACCTCGCTGTACGAGTGTTGGTGCACATAGGTGAGCCTAGTTGATGTAGGTTTTGTGCTTGACAAATTAACTGCTAGGTTTATTCCGCATTTGTTCAAGTCTAAACCGTAATTATTTTAAAGCGCCTATTCACCCCTCCCCCTCTAGGCGACATCACGATCTTTTAAAGTGGACAGTTTAGCAGCCATCTGAGCTCTATGTGGTTGCTCCTACCATTGAGGCATCCTTGGATTCCAGGTTCCTCAGCGGGTTGAAGGAAGAGAGGTGGCTGCTTTCAAGATCTTCCATGGTGACTACAGCAGTGGCGAAACTGTCAACAAGGCACAACTCATCGAGGATGTGAGAAAATCTCTCTATGCCTTCAAGATCTGCAGCTACGCCTAGGGTTGGTTTCCCATTGAAGGATCCCAAAGGGTGGGGTTCTGTAGGCATGCTCCCCCGTACAGTCGTCCATGCGGTGGACATGATGAGATCGCTGGAATCAGCAAGAGTAAATTATTTCCCTTGTGTCATGGCAACACTACTTCAAGTGCGACAGAAATTTTACTAAACACTAGTAGAAAAAGG